>NC_133324.1:563027221-563392221 GCF_042186555.1 Aquarana catesbeiana
CATCCTCAGGGACTGGTGATTCCATCATTTTTGCCAGGGGTTGTAGAAGGTAAAAAAAAAGACTTCCTGCTGTCAGCTGTTTCTCTGTTGCCACCTTGTGGGGATGGTGTAATTTGGTATATGATATTTAAAGCAAAACTGACGTACATTGTGATCAATCAACCAACCCCAAAAAAAGTTTGCCTTATTATTTGCCTCCTTTTTGTGCAGTACCATTAAATGCAAATGCTGGCTTTTATACTGAACGTTTTGCATCAGTACTGTCTGAATCAATGACCCAGAACAAGTATGCAGATCAGAGAAGTCACTGTTAACTCTGAAATCCTAATCTCTGACGTTCTGGGCCAGTGACTCAAAGTATTGATGCAAGAGGGTCAGTATGACAGCTGGACAGCTAGCATTTTATAAAAGAAGGGTGCAGCAATGATACATAATAATATAATAATATAATAATAATAGCCTTTAAATAAATATACAAACCAATGAATAAGAAGGCTTTGGTGTGCTGTTGCACATAAGCAGGGGTGCAGAATTAGCCCATGAGTTTATCCTAAAGTATATCTAAACTCAGAAATGTGCTATGTTGCAATGTACCGATTCTAAAATATGGTGGCTGCATTCATTTTCTTTTCATTTTTTTAGGCTAAGAACATTTATGCAAGAAAAATGTATGTTGAGCCTGCCTAAAAAAAAAGAAAACATCACCCCACCCCCAGCATTTAGGCTGGCTGGGCTACTCTGTAGTTAATCTAGCATTTTCATTTGCATTTGTTGGCCTAGTGCTAGCTACTGGGCCTTCCTGTCAAGGTTCTTCCTTTTTTTTTCTTATATATATGCCAGTTGGTGTCGGCACCATAGAGGCTATCCCCACTTCCCAATGGGGAGAGCCCTAGTGTCACTCAGTCATACAACCATTGTTCCTCCTTTTATTTCTTTGTATTTTGCATTTTATACATGCCTTTTTAAGCTTGTGGCTTTGTTAAACTGGAAAAGTTTGATATGACATGTTATTTTGTCTTAAATAAAGATATGTTGTAGTGCTAGTTCCACTGGGTTTGCACACCAAATTTGGAGTTCCTAGCACCAAGTGGTCCCGAGATACGGGGCCCAAAAGTCGGTTCGCAAAATGTCAAGCACTTTTCTGCAGCAGAGAATTACATTTTCCAATTCAACTTTGGGGTCCCATATCTTGGGGCCACTTCATGCTAGGAACCCCAACTTTGGATATGTTGTAGTGCTAGTTCCAGGTTTGCACACCAAATTTGGAGTTCCTAGCACCAAGTGGGCCCGAGATACAGGGCCCCAAAGTTGGTTCAAAAAATGTCATTCTTTGCACCAGAAAAGTGCTTGACTCAAGTATATGCCGAGGGGGGCACTTTCAGCAAAAAAATGTGCTGAAAAACTCGGCTTATACTCGAGTATATACGGTATACAAAAAAAAGAAAGAAAACGTAAATTTGTGTTTTTCAGAGGCTAACTCTACTTTTTTGCACCATATTACACATTATACCGATAATCAAATAAAAAATCTATACAGTGTGGATGGATGAATCTCCCTTTGTGTTGAATTCTGACAGCTGCATTTGGTGCCTGCCAGTGTACCCAAACAGCAGCTGCATCTGATTGTGTGCAGCTTCTGTTCATCTGTCAATTTGGCACCCAGCTCTTTCAATATTCTTATCAAAGTGTGATGAAAGGGAGATTGGCCTATGGGGCCACCCACGTAGCGAATTTCTGTCGATTCCACGGGAAGCACCTGTGTTAAAACACAGGCAGACAATGATTTTTTAAAGTCTTTTCTTATCTGTGAATTCAATAACTTTGTCCCTAATTTTCCAATTGGCATTATTTTTATATATTTGTTGAGGTCAACCAATAGAAAAAATACACATTCTAGTCAATTGGAAAAGGAAGGTTAAAGCAGGAGAACATGAAAGCAAGTAAAGTAGCTTTTGCATAGCTGCTATGCTAAAGGGATTAGAACAGCATTCATACACTTGTACTATAAGATGGGATAGCAAGTTTAAAACAAACAACTTAAAGATTAACATCAGATAAACCCTATCAATTTTCTTTTTTATTTGTTCCATTTTGGTCTGTTAAATATTCTGTATCATGTTTTGTTCAATAAGAACAAAAAATACTGTACCATTTGATCATGGCAGATACTTTGTAAGCTGATAACAATTAACAGAGGCAAAGTGTACAGGAAGTTATCAGTTAGCATTGCCCCATGTGAACCATAGAACATCTCCGCTTATGTTACGAAGAAGAGGAGAGGGAAAGCTGTTCTGTAGTCCTAGAACACGTCATGTCCTAGGGTGAGAATGCTGCTCATTTTATAGATACAATACAGTGAGTGAGTGTTGTCCTAGGACAGGAAGTGTGTTACTGGTAAACAGTGGTAAAAATAAGCATAAACTAGAAAAAGATATATGAAAAGGATGGACTGAAAAAAAGATAGACTGAAAATAAGGATAAATTGAATAAAAGATATATAATGAACCATAACATCTAAACCTGCAATATATAACATCTTTGCTTCACCATTGAAAGGTTTACCTTCACCTTTTGTTGCTGTAACAACTTCAACATTTTGGATTTTCCCCCAGCAGGCACACATACAGCAAGCCTGACAGAAGTTCTAGCTAAAATAAAAAGAAAAATTGCACACTCAGCAAAGTGACTGCACATATCTTTTGCTAACCTAAATGTTTCTAATGAACATCCTGTGAGTGCTCAACAAGCATAATATGACTAAGGTCAGGTTCACACATGTGCGGCCGTGGGTTTGTGCTTGGTGTCCAGTGCATGTCTGTTCACAGGTTCAGTTGCGATTCAGGTCCGAATTTTTGCCTGAATTCACACCTGAACCGGACCCAAACACGAACCGGACCCTTTTTCAATCCAGACCGCAGCCGCCCCGGACATGTGTGAACTGGCTCTGTTGAAAGCCGGTCATACTTGCATGTCATGCGAATTGGATGCAGCGAAAACCGTATCCAATTCCCATATGTGTGAACCCAGCTTTAAGCTTCAAACCTCCCAAACTCCAACCCTGTAGCTGGCATAATAGAGCCAGAGAAGGATACAAATGAAATGTCTACTAAGATCTTTCTCTATCATTGGCTCACCCAGATAGACCCCCCCCCCCCCCCCCCCCAGGATGTACGATGCATACAAGTTTAACCAGCAAATGCATACATTTACATTAAACCTCACTTGTCACGTGTTTGCCCATTCAAACCGCATCAGTAGGGATGTTATTCCACTACACAGCTTTGGGTCATCTGCAGAAACAGAAATTGTACTTTTTAGTCCAATTCTTATATAATTTATAAACAGGTTTAACCACTTAAGCCCCGGACCATTTGGCTGCACAAAGACCAGAGCACTTTTTGCGATTTGGCACTGTGTTGCTTCAACTGACAATTGCGCGGTGCGACGTGGCTCCCAAACAAAATTGATGTCCTATTTTCCCCACAAATAGAGCTTTCTTTTGGTGGAATTTGATCACCTCTGCGGTTTTTATTTCTTGCACTATAAACATAAATAGAGCGACAATTTTGAAAAAACGCATTTTTTTTTACTTTTTGCTATAATAAATGTGCCCAAAAAATATATAAAAAAAACATTTTTTTTCCTCAGGTTAGGCCGATATGTATTCTTCTACATATTTTTGGTAAAAAAAACTGCAATAAACGTTTATTGATTGGTTTGCGCAAAAGTTATAGCGTCTACAAAATAGGGGATAGTTTTATGGCATTTTTATTAATAATTTTTTTTTTTTACTAGTAATGGCGGCGATCATCGAATTTTATCGTTACTGCGACATTATGGCAGACAGATCAGACACCTTTGGCGTGATTTTGGGACCATTCACATTTATCACATTTATACAGCAATCAGTGCAATTAAAAATGCATTGATTACTGTGTAAATGTGACTGGCAGTGAAGGGGTTAACCACTAGGGGGCAGTGAATGGGTTAAGTGTGTCCTAGGGAGTGATTCTAACTGTGGGGGGGGGCATGGCTATGTGTGACACGACACTGATCACCGCTCCCGATTACAGGGAGCGGTGATCAGTGTCCTGTCGCTAGGCAGAACGGGAAAATGCTTGTTTACATCAGCATTTCCTCGTTCTTCCTCTCCGTGAGACGATTGCGGGTATCCCTGTGGACATTGGGTCCACGGGCGCCTGAAAACCGCTTATTAAAGGGCAACGTGCAGGTACGTTAATCTGCCTGTATGTGCCCTTCTGTCGACGTATATTGGCGTTAGCCAGTTGGCAAGCGGTTAAAATTAGAGGTCTCAACATTGAACCTTTCTAGTATACCACTAACAAAAGTATGAATCATTAAAGTGACTCTAAAGGTTCTTTTTTTTTTTAAATAACAAACATATCATACTTACCTCCATTGTGCAGCTCGTTTTGCACAGAGTGGCCCCGAACATCCTCTTCTGGGGTCCCTTGGCGGCTCTTGCAGCTCCTCCCCACATCAGATAAGCTCTCCCAGAGGGTTACCTTGCTAGCGCGCTCCCGAGTCCACCATTCGGCGTCCATAGAGGCTGATTGCAGGACTCGGCCCCACCCCCTGGCACCCGCATCATTGGATTTGATTGACAGCAGCAGGAGCCAATGGCTGCGCTGCTATCAATCTATCCAATCAAGAGCCGAGAACCCCGGGCAGAGAGAGAGAGCGCGTCCCCGTGGGTCAAGTTCGAGGGTTCAGGTAAGTAAAACGGGGGGGGGGGCTGGGAGACCGGTCACTGACAGGTGTTTTTTCACCTTAATGCATAGGATATATTAAGGTGAAAAAACACGAACCTTTACAACCCCTTTAATCACTGCTCCTAAATACAACCTTTGAATCAGTTTTCTATCCATTTAAGGATGGAATTTTCCAAGTCTAGAGACCTTAACTTACACATTAGTCATCTGTGGTGAACTACATCAAAAATATTAGCAAAGTCCAAATATATAATAAACCAATAAACGCACAGTCACTACTTTATCAATGTTTTTCCATACATCCTCATAAAAAGCTGATTTTTGACAACACATTTTTGACAACTTCAGTCTTTTGTAAATCCATGCTGGCTATCAGCTTAATCAAAACCTCAAGCATCTTTCCTACTATAGTTAATAATCTTATGGGCCAGTAGTTACTTGGTGAAGAATTTGAACCCTTTTTAAATAAAGGCACCATCTTGGCCTTGTGAATAATTTGCGGTCTTAGAGAACTTAAAGCCTACTGCTCATCTTCTTCAGAGAGACCCCTCAGGTGCACAGATCCATTGAACCTTGTAACTCCAGTACTGAGTATTAGGAAGAAGGATCCTGCACTTTCTGACTTGGTTCAACTCAATTCTATTTTACAGACTTCACATACAGTCATAGATAAAAGATTCCCAAAACCAACAGTCATTTCCCATGTATAAAGTCATTCTCAACATAACAAGGACACATGCATCAAAAATCTCTTTCTTTAAAAACACTTGAGAGGCGTATTGTTCCACCTCTAACATATGCACAATTCTCTAGCCCGGGTTCACACCTATGCGAATTAGATGTGCGTTCTTGCACATCTAATTCGCATAGCAGGAGAATGTGACTGGCTCCCTATGGAGCCGGTTCAAATATCTCCGGGGCGGCTGCGGTGCGCACTGTGCGTCTTTGGCTCCGTTTCAGGGCCGAATTCAGGCATAGAATTGGCCCTGATTCATCCCTGAAACGGAGAACAGGGACGCACAGCGCTCCTGTGCGATCCGCAGCGCATTATAGTGTGAACCCGGGCTAAAAGTGCTTACAGAATCTACTTGTTTATCATTTAAATCACAAAACACTTGCATTTCATTCCTGTAATTAAGAACCAGAGGAACCATGAGTGTCTCCTTCATGCAAGGATGTATTAACCATTTCTAGTCCTACAAATGTTACGCAAATAGCAAATCCATTGCCAACCAATCATTTTGTCATGGTTAACTCTTTTATTATTTATGTTGGTTTACCATCATTACATGATCTGTCAGTGTTCAATTTGCTTTTTCTAAGTGTCCCATCATTTTTTTTCATTCCACAATGGAACATTTTAGTACTAATTACACTTTTTTAACATGTCCCCCCCCCCCCGCTTTTTAAAAAAAAAGATAATCCTGAAACTGAATAAAGTACCAAAGTAGCGATGACAAAAAGGCAAATTTCACACTACTTGCAATCTAAGAGACAGTATTGAGCGTTAGTCTATTTATGTGTTCATAAGAGAATATAGCCATCTGCCATACCTTCTCCCAAGGGGACCCTTCAGAAGCAAGGATCCATAATGACTTGCAACTCTATTATTCTATATGATGAAAAGGAGGATGGCACACTCCACACACTTTTATTTAGTAGATTTTACATACAAAAAGCCACAAAATAAAAGATTCACAATTTACTGTACATAATTTCTTACTATTTCATAGCCTGGAGTCTGATGTCCAGGTCAATATTATGATGCGGGGTAAGGAAAGGGATGGTCGGCACTCAGGATGACATCTAAAAAAAGGTATTCCTTTATTGAAAATATTATGATGCTACAGTTAATACTGCAATGCCACACAAAAAATGTATTAAAAAGTAAAAAAAGTAATAAAATGAAAAACATTTTTATCTTTGTTAGTAATTTTAATAAAAACAGTAAAAAGTCAAAAGAAACATTTTCCAAACATCTGAAAAAAAATTGATGCGTGTAGGAAGCTTTTAGTGGAATCCCTGCTAAAATATTTTCTTTTAGTTTATGACACAGTGATAAGGACCTCTGATAACTTTTTTTTTTTTTAATTCTTTGTATTAGACGTTTTTCACATAAAAGTTACAAACATAAAAAAACTTATTAAACATTCAGCACTAGTGTGCAATGTAGCTCCCAGACTAATGAAAGCAGCCATCTTCCCAGAGCAAATAATGGAGAAAGAAAAAGAAAAATATGTAAAGGGTACATACAGTATAAGTTCTGCTATCCACCCTGGGAAGATTTCCTATCACTTCATATCTTTTTTATGAGTGTCAGACAGAACAAGAAAGGGGAGATGACCCTAACAGAGACTCCTACAGCAATACAATAGTTTAAGTAGGAAAGGGTTAGAATGTTTTGACTGCTCCTTGCATCCCCACTGGGAAGCTTTCCCCTCACTTTCTGTTCAGGTGTTAAGTGATAGACAAAACATGAAGTGAGGGGAAATCTCCCCAACAGGGACAAAGGCATCGATGAAAGAGAGATGTTCCAAACCTGAACAACATGGGAGAAGTCAAAGATCACCGGCACAGTGTTGCCCAGTGTAGCCTCCTCACGCCTGATTTAAACCTCTAATTGCCATACTACCATGTCACAATCACGTGCATTGCACGGCAATAATGGGTTTAAATTTAGGTGGTGAGGAGGCAACATAACCTCTTCACCACTTGTCAAACACACTCAAATTGCATTTCAGGGGAGCAGCAGGGACTTCATTGCTTTCGGCAGCAGCACCTTTAGGGCTTGTGCACACAAAGTTGGGGGGTAGTACAATCCTGCGGTTAAGTTTAGCACCCCAATAAATAGCCAAAAGGTGTACACATACCGCAGCAGGAATTATGCCCCCTGTTGCTTTTGGTGGGTGCTACTGCCTGCCAATCGTGACCCATTCAAGTAAATGGGGCCTCTCTGCAAGCGCCCCACAACTGCACTGTTCCTGCGGGGTCCAAGGGGTTAAAGTAGGTGGTGAGGAAGCAACACAACACTGCCCCCTTTAACCCCTTGTTTGCTGTACTGCACAAGGTTTCAGGGCATTTGCAGAATGGCCTCATTCACCAACTATGACAGAGCGTATAACTCCTGCTGCAGCAAGTGTACACCCCTAGCCACTGCAGCTAAAGGGGGTGCAGTTGGGGCAGGGGTTGTAAAAATAAAACATCTTAAAGTGATTGCAAACCTCCTGTAATTCTGCAGCCCCCGAGCCCCCATTTTTCTTACCTGTACCCTCTCTTTCTCGCGCCGGGGACGAGCACACCAGCAAAAGCTGGTGTCTCGGGTACTGATTGGATGGATTGATAGCACAGCTATTGGTTCCCGCTGCTGTAAATCAGTTCCAATGACTCGGGCGTCAGGGGGCAAACCCATAGGAAAGCTGCAGGTACACTGCACTGCACCCTGCGGTGTGGGTAAACCGCAGCACATCAGTGTGAAAAAAGCCCTATACTATTATGCCCAGTGTATTGCTTGACACTGACCTAAAGAGCTCTTCTTTCCAGCTGCTGGCACCACTATGGAATCCGCTAGCCGGGATAAGAGGTGGAGTGCTGTTGGTATCACTCTTCATGGGACAGGAGCCAGCACTACAGAGGGGGCATCAGCTTATGAGGCTTTTGCTCCCTACTACAACTCCAACTTTACAAGTAGTAAACTCTGTTTGATGCTCTGAGATGGCGGGTCAGCAAGCCCAGACCACGATCTACCAGTCACCTGGCCTCGATCTACTGGTTGATGACCCCAGTTCTAAACCTTCCCTGTTATATCCAAAACTAAAAGAAGAAAACATTTTGTGGAAGGTAACTTTAGTTAAATAAAAAATATATATAATTTCACAGGAAAGTTAAAATATAAAAAGGAGCTCTAAGTGCAATATTCACACCATCTCCAGAGTTGTTCCCCCAAAGAAAGTCCTGTCCACCACTTGATGGTACTGCTATTTCTGGCTGAATGTATTTCCCCCCAGAATATTTATTCCAAGGACAACCCCACAATATGTGGATCATAATGCCAATGTTAGTTTAATAACTCCAACAAATGTTTGAGGGAGTTGGAAATATTTTGTAAAGGGAGTATGAGCATCTAGCACACCTCAAGAGATTTTAGCATTCACAAGCTATATTGATTTTATGTATTTATTTAAATGCCTGTGGGATCCTTTCATCAGTAACTGAATGTCTGATGTCATGCTCCTACTATCCAATATAATATGAATGAGATTCATTCAGCAGAAGCTGATATAATAGGGATATGATGTGTGTTGATTTAAAATTTTGTTGACAAAAACCTATCTATTTCATTCTTGTTGTTAAAGGCACTGTAGCTAATAGTACTTGTTTTTGGGGTGTGTGAGCTCAAATCTCCGGTAGTGGTTTTAATTAGACATGTGCGGTTTGTTTCGTTCCAAATGAAAATTCGGACGAATTTTCATTTTTCGGAAATGCTGATGTATCCGAATTTCCGAATTAGAATAGTACCGAATTTAAACGAATCCGAAATAACGAAAAAAAAATGCGGACGAAATTCGAATTCGAATCATTTTCAAATTTGAATAGTCTTCAAATTTGAAAACTTTTCCAATTTCCAAACAGAATATAATAGAATAGAAAATAAAGGCCTATCCTGCTTCCATCCAACAACTGCACTATTTTCTCCATTAGCTCATCCCCCACAGCTATTAACCTTTTGTATAACCTGACCCTCCCTCCTAGATTGTAAGCTCTAACGAGCAGGGCCCTCCGATTCCTCCTGTATTGTATTGTATTGTAATTGTACTGTCTGCCCTAATGTTGTAAAGCGCTGTGTAAACTGTCGGCGCTATATAAATCCTGTATAATAATAATAATTTTTGAAGCATGGAGGGAAAGCTAAATGAGAATGGAAACTTATATTAAAATTTCATTGGTCAGCATTTAGACCTTTACCATGAAGGTGATTGCCAGTGCTTCTTGCCACCCTGACAAGATGCTCTGTAGTCAGAACGTTCAGATACATAATAGGGGGCAGCCATCCTGTGGCAAGCTTATCTGACTCAATTCCATTTGTTCTGCATGAATGAGTGTGAGGATTAGGACTTTGGAGAAGTATTATCAGAAGTTGAAAATGCTTGTTAAATCTCCCAGGAGACCAAGTGCAAATATCATTCGGCCCTGTTCAAATCTGTGCAGTGGAAAATTATATTTCCTTTCTGTCAGTGCTGGCTGTAGCTCCACCCAGACTTAATCCCAATTTATAGCCATTCGTACGAGAGATCTACATTCACCACTGAAGCCAACTCCTCCCTTCATTCTGCAACCCTCTAATCTTGCAGCCCTACAACTCCTCTGCTGACTTTCTTGTACAGAAAAGATTTCACTGAAAAAGAACTGACAGAAAAGATTTAGCCCTGACCCACCCACTAGCCTTTCTTGGGAGAGAGGCTACAGTAGTGGCTGGCAGCTTGTGTTTTTGTGAATAACAGTACACTGTACCTGTAGAAGAGCTTCATCATTTACAAAGCCAACAACAACACAAGCCAGCTACTACACTAGTCTTTGTCAGCCGGTTTCTATTGAACTGGACAATGCCACCCAACATTCGGCCCATGTGTACTAGGCTTTAGTTAGAAGTAATAAAGTACTCATCTTTTTGTGAGCAGCATGGTCAGACACCTGTGAGGGGAGACAGGACAAGCTATCCAACCATGCTGGTCATCAAAGATTTCTCAGATTTCAACAGGACCAAGTGCTATGTGCACTGGGTCCTCTTAATTTGCTATATACGTATGTTTAGGTCTTCCTTTATAAATGAGATGTATCTATAGCTCGTACATCTTGTTATCTTTCAAAAGGATAACAAGCTGAATTTGGCCTGGGAGGGGCTGTTTTCTCAACATGGTATTATATGTAGTTTTCGAATTAAACTTAAGGATATGGGAAAACTGTTTAAAGAAGGCTCCTGTGAACTCAATGTCTGTCAGAAAGGCAAATTTATATGACTCAAGTGTTAGAATATCAGCCATGTACACTTTTCTTTTTTATGGTCTAAAAAAAAGTTGGTGATGGATATGGAGACATCTGATTATGTGGTCTACATAGAATGTTTAATTTAGCCGCAAGGTGGTAGTTCACTTGGGAGTGTCTGGAATTGTAATTAAGTGTTGTTATATTCCCAATGAAATTGTAGCTCTTGTTCAGGGGGAAGAGGTATACAAACTGGGGTCTAGGATGAAGTTGGGGTCATCCTCAAATATGAAGGCATTCTCAACTAAGGCTTCTATTGATATTTTTTTTTATATGTGATTTTGAAAAGGGAGATCAATTTCTGTTAATTCTGAAGGTATAGGTTAGTCGCTGTAAAAACTCTGTCATAAATATGACATTTGGGTCAGCGGTACTTGCCTTCCTCAGTTTCTGTATCAATGTATCTTGTATATTTATAGCCTCCGAAGGAGATCATTGCATCGGTTTTTATTGAACCGGCCAATGCCACCTGACATTCGGTGCAGGGCAAGGGGCTGGGGGTCAGGAAGACATGGTACAGGGGGGTCAGGAAGGGATGGTACTGGAATGTCAGGAGGGCACACCACAAGGGGCTCAGGAGGGCACAGAAGCCGATTCCTGATGCAAAGCAGTGCAGGGAAGCTGCTGTGGCAGATCTGTTTGGTGTACTGATCCCCACTGCCCTCCTCTCTTGTCTAGCCTACATGTTGTCACCCACAAGTGCCTTGGATGGACTGGAGAGGAGGATCAGTGGGATCAGAGCAGTACACTCGGGATGAGCTATTGTGTGTTCAGACAAAAGCCTGAACCTGCCCAAGCTATCCCACCTGAAAGCTGTCAAAGTCAACAGCAAATCATAGGCAACAGTGGCATTCCGCACTACTGTGCAAAAGTTTTAGACATGTGTGAAAAGATGCTGTAAATTAAGAATGCTTTCAGAAATAGAAGTTTTAATAGTTTATTTTGATCAATTAACAAAATAGAAAGTAAATTAACAGAAGATAAATCCAAATCAAATCAATATTTGGTGTGACCACCCCCTTTGCTTTCAATACAACATCAATTCTTCAGTTCATGTAGGTACACTTGCACACATTTTTTGAAGTAACTCAGCGGGTAGATTGTTGAAAACTACTAACCACAGATCTTCTGTGGATGTAGGCTGCTTTAAATCCTTCTATCTCTTTATGTAATCCCAGACAGACCCGATAATATTGAAATCTCAGATCAGGGTTCTGTGAGGACCAAACCATCACTTCCAAGACTCCTTGTTGTTTGGTACACTGAAGATGGTCCTTAATGACATTGGCTGTATGTTTGGGGTCCTTGTCCTGCTGCAGAATAAATTTGGGGCCAATCACACACCTCCCTGATGGTATGGCATGATGGATAAGTATCTGCCTGTATTTCTCAGCATTGAGGACACCATTGATCCTGACCAAATCTCCAACTCTATTTGCAGTAATGCAGCTCCAAACTTGCAAGGAACATCCACCATGCTTCACTGTTGCCTGCATACACTTACTATTGTACCACTCTTCAGTCCATCAGGGAACAAACTGCCTCCTGCCTCCTCCTGGGTCCCACTGGTTTCCACCAGTTCTGTGCTGATGCACTGCTGGACATCTTGCAATGACAAATGGAAGTAAGCATGATGTGTCTTACATCTGCAGTATTAAGTTTCTTTGGCCAACAAATGCGTCTATGGTCCTCAACATTGAAATTTTTGCCTTGGGAGAGACCTTGTTGATGCAGTATAACTACCTTCTGTCTTTTTGCTGTGTTTAGTCTTGTCATAGCATATGACCTGTGACATGAAACTGTCTTCCACAACCTCACTATGGTAGCAGAGTTTGGCTGTTCCTCACCCAGTTTTAAGCCTCCTCCACAGCTGTTTCTGTTTAGCAATGACTGTGTTTCAACCTATATATGAAATGGATGATCATTAGCACCTGCTTAGTCTAATTGGTTAATCCTACAAAATTCCTGACTTTGTGCAAGAGCACAAAGTGTGCAAGTGTTAGAATTGATGCTGGTTGTAAGCCAAAGGGTAGTTATACCAAATATTGATTTAGATTATTCTTCTGTTCACTCCCTTTGCATTTTGTAAAAACAAACAAATAAAAAAAATATATATATTTTTCAAAGGCATTCTTACTTTGCATGGTACTGTGTGTGTGTGTGTGCATTATATATATATAATATACACACACACAAAATGTTGTTTTCTGTTAAAATTGTTGGGATGTTGGGGTGAAATGGACAACATAGGCTGACCTAGTGAGGGGCCACTGACCCTACAGTGAGCGAAAAAGTATTTGATCCCCTGCTTATTTTGTATGTTTGCCCACTGACAAAGAAATGATCAGTCTATAATTTTAATGATAAGTTTACTTTAACAGTGAGAGACAGAATAAAAACAAAAATATCCAGAAAAACGCATTTCAAAAACATTATAAATTAATTTGCATTTTAATAAGTGAAATAAGTATTTTATCCCCAATCAGCAAGATTTTTGGCTCCCAGGTGTCTTCTATACAGGTAATGAGCTGAAATAAGGAGCACTCTCTTAAAGGGAGTGCTCCTAATCTCAGCTTGTTACCTGTATAAAAGACACCTGAATAACCCAGCCATTCAAGGTATTACTCTGGGTCCTGTTCATACCAAAATTGCCATCTTTGCGGATGACCGTGACCCAACCGCAACTATCTCTGCCCTCAATATTACAGGAGTTCCAGAAATTCGGAGAAGTGAGTAACTTCAAAGTTAATCATAGCAAATCAGAAATCCTCAACATTTCACTATTTTCCCTGCCAAGAAAAAGGGTTTATGTTGGTGACAAGATGGTACAGATCCTCTGCGACTATACACTGCTTTAACACATCTTTGTCAGATGCCTGTTGGCGCTGTCTGTCCTCTAGAGGTACTGTGCTCCACATTTGGTGGGATTGCCCTCCTATACGGAAATTCTGGCAAAGTGTCTTTGACCTGTACTGCAGGCTGATGGCGACCTCAATTAAACCCACACCAGAGGTTACCCTTTTCTTCATGATCCCAGGGCCCATCAAGTCGATTAAAAAAGATATACTGCGACACTTCCTTGCCGCAGCTAGGACGGTGATTCCCCATCCTTGGAGATCGGAGGATGTGGCTTCCCTGGGGGATTGGACTATTGAAGTGGACCGGATCAGTGACCTGGAACGTCTGTTGGCCCAGGAAGCTGGGAAGGAGAAGCAGTTCTCTATCATTTGGACTTCATGGTCCGTGTTTCGTTACTCCAAGGACTTTATTACGTGGGCTGAAGGCGACTCAGCCTCACCTACTACATAGCCATGCTGGAGTGTAATATTTGAGTTTCTAAGATCGGTTCCCTGTGAAGTGTGGTTCCATGAAATTGTTCTGTTTCTTAAAGCGGAGTTCCACCCATTTTTTCGTTTATTAAAAGTCAGCAGCTACAAAAAGTGTAGCTGTTGACTTTTAATAAACAGACACTTACCTGTCCCACAGTCCAGCGATGCGGCTGCCTGGAGCCTCACTCCTCTCCCCCTCCTCTCTGCGGCCTCTCCCCCTCCTCTCATAGCAACTGTGGGCACCCGGCCGTGACAACTTAATTTTGTTAATATGTATGTTCTTCTTTTACCTTTCAAAAAAAATAAGATTGAAAAGAAAAAAAGACACCTGTCCACAGAAGCAATCAATTAATCAGATTCCAATCTCTCCACCATGGCCAAGACCAAAGACCTGTCCAAGGATGTCAGGGACAAGATTGTAGACCTACACAAGGCTGGAACGTACAGGCATGCTCCTGAGCCAGGCTGTGTACCTACAGAGACACACACACACACACACACACACAAACACCACAGCCACACCTCTTCCGATCCCTCCTTACAGGATATGACTGACAGCAGGAGAAGCCTATGGCTCCTGCTATTGCCTGTGAGAAGAGGAAGAGGGGAGAGAAGATATGCAGACAGGCACAGCGGTAGATCAAGAGAAGACTCAGGTAAGTGTTGTGGAGGGTTAGCTCAATGGGGATCACCTTCCCTGGGAAAAAGGGTAGTCCAAACGGCAGATTTTGGTTTTCTTAAAAGCTGACTTATAGCCAGTTTTATTTTTAAAAGGTTGCATAAAAATCAAACAAAACAGAAAATAAATCCTCGCCATGCAGGCACTTACTAAACAGTTCTGGATCCTAACTCACAGGTGAAGGGCTTCTCCAAGTCACTACAAAACAAAGATAATGCACACCTTTTTCTGTCTCTCACAAAGCAGACATTACATCAGTAGCTCTCTCTCAGGTATGGCTTCCTGAGTCCCAGGCCAAGAGCAATTCTTTGCTCCAGTCCTGCTTTATTTATACCACCTGTTGGTGGACAAAAGTGGACCGCAAAATCTGGTCCAGAACCAACCCTGCCAAGGTGGCTGGTAAAACCCGGACCGGATTCCACCTTCGATCTCTGCAAATGTACCTAAACCCAAATACTTGAAGGGCAAGGTACTACCTTGTCACACAACTGTTTTTCTCCTTGTTTTGAAACATCCATTAAGGAGGGGCATGATCCCTGACTAGTTTGAGTGGTCTCCCCAACAGGTAATATTTCAGGGCATCCAAGGCCCATTTGATAGCTAAACATTCCTTCTCAACAATGGCATAGTTTTTCTCATATCTGTTGAGCTTTCTGCTCAGGTAGACCACTGGGTGCTTCTCCCTGTCTCTGATTTGGGACAGTCCCACATCAGAGGCATCTGTCTGTACCGCAAACTCCTTTGTGAAATCTGAGGTCACGAGCACAGGTTGTGCACAAAGAACCTGCTTCAATATTTGAAATGCCTTCTCTGCCTCAGGATTCCACTTAATCATGACCCACCCTCTACCCTTCGTCAGATCTGTCAGTGAGGCTGCAATGGTGGCAAAATTGGGTATAAAAACACCTGTAGTAGTCTGTAATCCCAAGAAATGCATAAACTTGCTTTTTATTTATAGGTTGGGGTCACATTTGAATCACTTCAATCTCATTGATCTTAGGCTTGATCAGCCCTCAACCAATAATGCAGCCAAGGTATTTGGCCTCCTCCAAGCCTATGGCACACTTTTTTGGGGTTGGCAGTAAGTCCTGCTTTCCTAAGGGAATCTACTACTGCTTGCACCCAGGGGAAATGTGATTCCCAATCTGGGTTGTGGATGACGTCATTGTCCAAATAAGCAGAAGAAAATATTACAGCGCACACATGCAAAAAAGTCATTTACCTCCAGCAAGGCTAGTTTAAAACACCTAAACATTTTCAAAAAAACATTATCAAAAAATATGGAGATTTGGTCACACCATATTGCTATATGATGCTAAGCCCACTTACTGCGACAAAGTACCCCATGTAAGTGGGCTTAGCACCATATAGCAATATGGTGTGACCAAATCCCCATATTTTTTGATAATTTTTTTTTCAAAATGTTTATGTGTTTTAAATTAGCCTTGCTGGAGGTAAATGACTTTTTTGCATGTGTGCGCTGTAATATTTTCTTCTACTGTACGGTCTTATGGCTGCACCATCTTTAATGCATCTTTTAGGGTGTGCCCCCCAAATATCTTGTTTATTTATCGTCCAAATAAGCGGCTGCGTATTGGCAATGTGGTCTCAATGTCTTGTCCATCATTCTCTGGAATGAGGCAGGAGCACCATGCAAACCAAAAGGCATCCGCTTATACTGGAATGACCCCTCAGGAGTAGAAAAGGACGTCTTCTCTTTTGCAGACTCTGTTAAGGGTATCTGCCAATAACCTTTAGTCAGATCCAAAGTGGTTATGTACTGGGCACTTCCCAATCTGTCAAGCTCGTCAGCCCAAGGCATTAAGTATGCATCGAATTTGAACACGCTGTTAGACTTCCTGAAATCATTACAAAACCTTATAGTACAACATGGCTTTGGGACCAACACTATGGGACTTGACCAGTCACTGTGGGACTCCTCTATTACATCCAATTCTAACATGTTCTTTATTTCATTTGCAACTGCTTCTTGCCTAGCCTTGGGTATTCTATAGGGCTTCACATTTACGTGGACCCCTGGTTCCGTAATTATGTCATGCTGTATAACACTGGTCTCAATGTCTTGTCCATCATTCTCTGGAATGAGGCAGGAGCACCATGCAAACCAAAAGGCATCCGCTTATACTGGAATGACCCCTCAGTAGAAAAGGACGTCTTCTCTTTTGCAGACTCTGTTAAGGGTATCTGCCAATAACCTTTAGTCAGATCCAAAGTGGTTATGTACTGGGCACTTCCCAATCTGTCAAGCTCGTCGGCCCAAGGCATTGGGTATGCATCGAATTTGAACACGCTGTTCAACTTCCTGAAATCATTACAAAACCTTATAGTACCATCTGGCTTTGGGACCAACACTATGGGACTTGACCAGTCACTGTGGGACTCCTCTATTACATCCAATTCTAACATGTTCTTTATTTCATTTGCAACTGCTTCTTGCCTAGCCTTGGGTATTCTATAGGGCTTCACATTTATGTGGACCCCTGGTTCCGTAATTATGTCATGCTGTATAACACTGGTCTGTCCAGGTAGGTGAGAGAAAAAGTCTCTATTCTTACACACAAAAACTCTTTAACATCCTTCTTTTGGGCCACTGACAAGGTTTCAGTTATGGGTACCTCAGTTGTCACGAGGGCCATGTCCATTTGGGGGGTTGGCACTGCCAGTAAAGTCTCTCTGTCCTTCCAAGGTTTCAAGAGATTAATGTGATATATTTGCTCTGGTTTCCTTTTTTCTGGCTGGTAAACTTTGTAGTTTACTTCCCCTATGTCTGAAACCATGAATCAGACTGAGACAGAAGTACAGTTAAATCACACTTGTTTAATAATAATAAAAAAGGTAAACAGAGTAAAGATATTCAAAACATATCCAGAGTTAACGGATAGTCAGACAAGCCAAAACGTCAGGGAGCCAGAGATGAGCGTAGTAGAACAGCAAGCAGGATCTAGAGCCAGAAGGAATGTCAGCCAAGCAAGTCTTTAACAGGAACACAGGAGAGTGTCTCTAGAGATGTGACCAAGGTGAAGGCAGAGATCATCTGGACTGGACGGTTTAAGTAGGCAGGACTGACAAGCAGGATATCATCAACAGGTGAGGCACTGTGGAGAGATAGGAGCTGGCAATTAGCCGACAGCTGAGTGGCTAGCTTTGAGAAGGAAGGGCTGAGCCCAGCCCTGACAGTACCCCCTCCTCAATGACCCCTCCCCATCGAAGGACCACCAGGCTTGAGGGAAAAATGTCTATGGAAATCACAGAGGAGGACGGGGGCATGTAGTCTGAGGATGAGACCCAACAGCGTTCCTCCGGAACGTACCTTTTCCAATGCACCAAGGAACCTACGGGAGTCAACAATGGATTGTACTTCATACTCCTCATGGTGCTCAACCTGTACATGGTGAGAACGAGGCATCGAGGCAGTAAAGCGGTTTCAGATCAAAAGTTTTAATAAGGAGACATGAAATACATTCGAGATACTCATATTAGAAGGAAGGTCTAATGCGTAAGCCATTGGGTTATCCTGCGAAGAATACAGAAAGGCCCAATGAAAAAAAAAAATAAGGTGCGAACTTCAGAGAGGGAACATGAAGTCGGAGGTTGCGAGATGACAGCCAGACCCTGTCCCTAAACTGGTAGGAAGGCGCAAGCAGGCATCTGCGGTCAGCATGGAGTCTGTACCTATCATTAGCATGTCGCAAAGCCTCCTGGACTTGTGCCCAAGTGGAACAAAAACCCTGGAGATGCTCCTCTAATGCAGGAATACTCTGCGGAACAAATGAGTCAGGCAACATGGGAGGTTGGAAACCATAGTTCGCCATAAACGGGGACAATTGGAAAGCAGAATTCAAGGCACTATTGTGAGCAAACTCTGCCCATGGTCTGACCAATTGTTATACTGGTCAGAAATATAGCAACGTAGGAATTGATCCAAGGACTGAATGGCTCGTTCTGTGGCCCCATTAGACTGCAGGTGATACGCAGAGGAGAAAGCAAGCTGAATTCCCAACTGTGCACAAAAGGCTCGCCAGAACCGGGACACAAACTGACTACCCCTGTCGGAGACAATCACCTTGGGTAACCCATGTAAGCGAAAGATCTCCCGAGCGAAAGCCAGTTCCTTAGAAGTGGGTAACTTCTTAAGTGGAATACAATGGGATATTATCGAGAACCGGTCAACCATCATAAGGATAACTGTGTTGCCCTGGGAGTTGGGCACAATGAAATCCATGGACAGGTGGGTCCAGGGCCTCACTTCATTGGGTATGGGTTGTAGGAGGCCCACTGGAAGGTGTCATGGAGTCTTACTCTGAGCACACACGGAACAGGCAGTTACAGAGGCGGTTACATCAGCACGTAGACTAGGCCACCAGAATTGTTGGGAAATGGCTAAAAGAGTTGATTCTTCCCAGGGTGGCCAGCAGCCTTGAGAGAATGGTAAATGTGGAATACAGCAGTACAGAGACTCTCTTAGACAAAGCAGCGGTCACAAGGTTTCTCAGGAGGAGCATGGACCTAATGTCAGAAACCATGAACCAGACCGAGACAGAAGTACAGTAAAATCACACTTGTTTATTAATAAAAATAAAAAAGGTAAATAGAGTAAGCGTAGTCAAAGCATAGCCAGAGTCCAGTAACCGGATCGGGTAGTCAGCCAAGCCAGAGTTCAGTCACCAGATCGGGTAATCAGCCAAGCCAGAGTTCAGTAACCAGATCGGGTATTCAGCCAGGCCAGAAGTCAGGGATTCAAGTAGAGGAACAGCAAGCAGGATAAGGAACCAGAAGGGATGTCAGCAAAGCCAGTCTTTAAACAGGAACGCAGGAGATGGTTTCCTGTGATGTGACCAAGGCGAAGGCAGGAATGAAGTGAGCTGGAGATCTTTAAGTAGGCGGGAATGACGAGCAGATCCACAACAGCTGGTTAACTGTGGAGAGAGATGAGAGCTGGCAATTAGCCGACAGCTGAGCGGCCAGCTCAGAGAAACAAGTGCTGAGCCAGCCCTGACACCTGAGCAGCAAGAATTGTCACCCAAAGGAGAAGTGAGCCTGGTGCGAACTGTAGTCAGAATAGGATCAGGAGGAATCACAGGAACAGGAACCAACTCCATCTTGGAAGTGGAGGAAAATAGTCGTGACAAAGCGTAAGCCCTTACATTCTTAGTACCGGGTAAGAATGAGACAATGTAATTGAAACTAGACAAGAAAAGAGCCCATCGCGCCCTTCTGGGAGAGAGGTGCTTAGCCTCAGACAAGAATGTGAGATTCTTATGGTCAGTAAGAAGGAGAACCGGCACAGTGGTACCTTCGAGGAGATGTCTCCATTCTTTCAGGGCTAAAATGATCGCTAACAGCCCTCTGTCTCCAATCTCGTAATTGCACTCCGCAGGTGACAATTTCTTGGAAAAGTACCCACAAGGATGCATAGTGCTCTCAGAGGTAGGAGGTTAAGACAGAAGGGCGCCAACTCCAGTCTCAGAAGCATCAACCTCATAGATAAAAGATAACATAGGATCAGGATGTGCCTCTGTAACCAAGGATAACCAATAACCAGCAGAAACTTGGGTGAGGAAATAACGTGGAATTGGATTATCTCATGGTGAAGAGCCCCTACGGCCATGGACAATGAAACAGTCTCATGAGTTACAAGGGCAGGCTGTATAGGTCTCCCGTCAAGAGCCTCAATGGCAAGTGGAGTGTCATGCAGCTGCAGCGGAATCGAGTGCTTCAATACAAAGGCAGCATCAATGAACAGGCCTGCAGACCCTAGAGTTAATTAGAGCCTGTATCTCGATGGACGACTCAGCCCAAGAAAGGGTAACCAAAACCAGGGGCTTATCCTTCTGGATAACTGGGGACGAAACAACGCCACCTAAGGTCTGTCAGTGACATGACCTCAAGGTTCAGGCGTTCCCTAGACAAAAAGTGACCTGCCTGATCACAATGAAGGCACAATCTCTCCCTTCTCCTAAGGGTTCTCTCATCCGCAGAGAAACACGTGAAGCCCAAGTGCATAGGTTCATCTTCACAGAACGACTCGGTACCAGGAGGCATGGGAGGTGAGGGAGGCAAGGGTGGGACTGCAAAGTTCGGAGACAAATGTACAGGAGGCTTCCGCAAGAGCTCCTTAAAAAGGGACTCTTTCTCTGAGTCTGGAGTCAATGAGGATGGCAAACGTGATCAACTGCTCCAGCTCAGTGGGTATATCTTGGGCTGCTATCACATCCTTGATGGTACCCGAAAGACCATGAGAAAAAGCAGCCATGAGGGTCTCATTGTTCCAAGCAACCTCTGCTGCCAGAGTACGGAATTCAATGGCAACAGTTCTCGTACTCTGTTTGATGGACATGAGGCACTTGGAGGCAGAAGCAGCGAGTGCGGGAACATCAAATGTGCTTTTAAAAGAAGCCACAAATTCAAGGTAACACAAGACAACAGGTTTTTGCGTCTCCCATAGAGAGTTTGCCCAGGCCAAGGCTCTGTCAGAAAGCAAAAAACAGTTTTCCTGGATCCTCCGGGCGGTTTTTAACCCCTAGAGACATAGGGGTGGGGCACCGACAAGTCCTCAGCAGCAGTATATCTCTCCACCAGCTGGTTTGCAGTCTTAGGGTCCCCATAGCTGACCCCCTTCCTCAAAGTGGCAGGAAGTGTGCATAAATAACGGTCCATGACCACACGCGCCACAATCTTAGGGACTGACAAAGTCTCTGGCTGCAGCCACTTCTTGGCGAGGTGTATTAAAGCAAACATTTGGGAGCGGGGTGGTTTGTCAGTACTGTATGACCACCGATGTACCAGTTGAGCCCGGAACGCAATGGTGAAGCCCAGGCCTGCAAATATCTCAGCCTTCAGCGTCTCATAATCCTGAACAGCATCTGGTTCCAGGTCAAAATAGGCCTTTTGGGGTTTTCGGGTCAGAAAGGGCGCTGGCAGTCCTGCTCATTGATTTTTTTGCCATCCTTCTCGAACAGCGACTCTTTCAAAAGTCGCTAGTTAACTCCACCAGGGCCTCCACAAACTGGCGGTTGGTTTCCTGCTGGGCTGCAGTGACCTGGCAGATGATTTCCTGCTGGGCTGCAATTGACTGGCGATTTGCCTCCTGCTGTGCTGCAGTGGCCTCTGCAAACTGGCAGCTAGCCTCCTGCTGCTGGCGAATGGCTTCCTGCTGGGTTGCAGTGTCCTGGCGATTCCTCTCCTGCTGTTGGTGGTTGGCTTCCTGCTGTTGGCGGTTGACTTCCTCCTGCTGGAGGTTGGTTTCCTGCTGGGTTGCAGTGGCCTGCAGCAGGGCTTTTAACACATCCTCCATCTTTCCACTGTTTCAGGAAGATGCCCGCTAAAAATCAACCATGTGTGGGGAGTTAGCCCAATGGGGATCACCTTCCCTGGGAAAAAGGGTTTTCCAAACTGCAGGTTTTCTTAAAATCTGACTTATAGCCAGTTCTATTTTTAAAAGGTTGCATAAAAAATCAAACAAAACAAAAAATAAATCCTCGTCATGCAAGCACTAACTAAACAGTTCCGAATCCTAACTCACAGGTGAAGGGCTTCTCCCAATTACCACAAAACAAAAATACTGCAAACCTTTTTCTGTCTATCACAAAGTAGACATGACATTAGTAGCTCTCTCTCAGGTATGGCTTCCTGAGTCCCAGGCCAAGAGCAATTCTTGGCTCCAGTCCTGCTTTATTTATACCACCTGTTGGTGGACAAAAGTGGAGCACAAAATCTGGTCCAGAACCAATCCTGCCAGTGTGACTGGTAAAACCTGGACTGGATTCCCCCTTAGTTCTCTGCAAATGAACGCATGCGAGGTGAAACATAACATCCATTAATCACCTCGCCTTTCATAATGTCTTAGTGTTTAGGGAGGAGGTAGGGGGAAACAGGCATTGGATATTTTTTTACTTCAATGCAGGAAATGCCTTAAAGTGGATGTAAACCCGAAATTTTTTTTTTTTTTTATATCATACTGTAGAGTATAAGATTTCCTATCATTTGAGCCCAGTCTTGCCACACAGAGTTAATCCATCTCTGAGCAATCCTCTTTTATTGTTCAGTGAGAAAAATCTTGACAAACAGAGAAAAACTTTGTCAAATCCTCCCCCTTGCTGTGAGTGACAGGTGATTTACATCTCGTGCACTAGCCTAAGAGACATGCAGTATTTTTTAATTCCCTCCCCCACTCCTTTCTTCAGCAGCTCTGCAAGGATTGGCTGTTCCACACCTCAGCATGATTTGGCATGCTGAAGTCATGTGGTTACTTTCCTGTCTTTTTACTGGATGTTAGAGATCATAGCAGAAGTTCAGTGTAAGAAATACACAGAGAAAATGCATATTGACAAGGGGAGTGTAGAGGTGGGCGGGGAGTCTACTGGCATCACAACTCCACCCACCGAGCTCCAGACAACAGACCCACCCACAGAATATGCAGTTTTTCGGGTCTAATAACAGACAGAGGGCAGACATTTGACAGGTAAAGATACATGCAGGAGGCATTTATATCCTTATAGATAACCCCTATGGCAGTAGTTTAGAAAGGATGACATTGGGTTTACATCCACTTTAAGGTAAAAACCTTTTGCCTTTAGAACCACTTTAAGAAAACACTGCTATATGTTTGTTATGTTTTTCCATACACACAGAAAGGCTTAGGACCATTATAAAGGATTAGGACCATTTCTTTAACATACAATGTAAGAAGTCCAGCTTCTATTTCTTTATTTAATCCATTGTTAGGACAGACACTGTTCAAAACTAGTTTACAATTGATAATGAGATCTGACAACACAATACAAACAAGGTTGATTATGGCAAACACTGCTCCCTACTCACCTTATAAACCAAGAAAACTCAAGTAGAATTTCTCAGTGCTGGAGTTATCAGAAACGAATATTAAAATGGAAAGCAGCAATTTTTATATACTTTTTTATAGAGATTGTAAAAGTTATATATACAGTGCTCAGCATAAATGAGTACACTCCTTTTGAAAAGTAAGATTTTGCTGATCTTCTTTGTGTAAAGAAATTATATTCTTTCTCAGGCCTTGTGACATTTCTCTTCCATGTGATGCCATTGCTGACAGCATGAAATGGGAAGGTGTTTTCTTATTTAAGTAACGTTTGCACGACACATGTTTAACCACTTGAGCCCCGGACCATTATGCTGCCTAAGGACCAGAGGTCTTTTTCCAATTTGTCACTGCGTCGCTTTAACTGCTAATTGCGCGGTCATGCAATGCTGTACCCAAACGAAATTTGCGTCTTTTTCTTCCCACAAATAGAGCTTTCTTTTGATGGTATTTGATCACCTCTGCGGTTTTTATTTTTTGCGCTATAAACGGAAAAAGACCGAAAATTTTGAAAAAAAATGATATTTTCTACTTTTTGTTATAAAAAAAAATGCAATAAACTCAATTTTAGTCATACATTTAGGCCAAAATGTATTCGGCCACATGTCTTTGGTAAAAAAAATGTCAATAAGCGTATATTTATTGGTTTGCGCAAAAGTTATAGCGTCTACAAACTAGGGTACATTTTCTGTAATTTACACAGCTTTTAGTTTATGACTGCCTATGTCATTTCTTGAGGTGCTAAAATGGCAGGGCAGTACAAAACCCCCACAAATGACCCCATTTTGGAAAGTAGACACCCCAAGGAAATTGCTGAGAGGCATGTTGAACCCATTGAATATTTATTTTGTTTGTCCCAAGTGATTGAATAATGACAACAAAAAAAAAAATATTTACAAAAAGTTGTCACTAAATGATATATTGCTCACACAGGCCATGGGCATATGTGGAATTGCACCCCAAAATACATTTAGCTGCTTCTCCTGAGTATGGGGATACCACATGTGTGGGACTTTTTGGGAGCCTAGCCGTGCACGGGACCCCGAAAACCAATCACCGCCTTCAGGATTTCTAAGGGTGAAAATTTTTGATTTCACTCTTCACTGCCTATCACAGTTTCGGAGGCCATGGAATGCCCAGGTGGCACAAAACCCCCCAAATGACCCCATTTTGGAAAGTAGACACCCCAAGCTATTTGCTGAGAGGCATGGAGAGTATTTTGCAGCTCTCATTTGTTTTTGAAAATGAAGAAAGACAAGAAAAAACATTTTTTTTTTTCTTTTTTCAATTTTCAAAACTTTGTGACAAAAAGTGAGGTCTGCAAAATACTCACTATACCTCTCAGCAAATAGCTTTGGGTGTCTACTTTCCAAAATGGGGTCATTTGGGGAGGTTTTGTGCCCCCTGGGCATTCCATGGCCTCTGAAACTGTGATAGGCAGTGAAGAGTGAAATCAAAAATTCACGCCCTTAGAAAGCCTGAAGGCGGTGCTTGGTTTTCGGGGTCCCGTGCGCGGCTAGGCTCCCAAAAAGTCTCACACATGTGGTATCCCCATACTCAGGAGAAGCAGCAGAATGTATTTTGGGGTGTAATTTCACATATTCCCATGGCATGTTTGAGCAACATATCATTTAGTGACAATTTTGTGCAAAAAAAAAAAAAAAAAAAAATTTGTCTCTTTCCCGCAACTTGTGTCGCAATATAAAATATTCCATGGACTTGACATGCCTCTCAGCAAATAGCTTGGGGTGTCTACTTTCCAAAATGGGGTCATTTGGGGGGGTTTTGAACTGTCCTGGCATTTTATGCACAACATTTAGAAGCTTATGTCACACATCACTCACTCTTCTAACCACTTGAAGACAAAGTCCTTTCTGACACTTATTGTTTACATGAAAAAGTTATTTTCTTTTGCAAGAAAATTACTTTGAACCCCCAAACATTATATATTTTTTTAAAGAAAATGCCCTACAGATTAAATTGGTGGGTGTTTCATTTTTTTTTTTCACACAATATTTGCGCAGCGATTTTTCAAACGCATTTTTTGGGGAAAAAACACACTTTTTTAAATTTTAATGCACTAAAACACACTATATTGCCCAAATGTTTGATGAAATAAAAAAGATGATCTTAGGCCGAGTACATGGATACCAAACATGACATGCTTTACAATTGCGCACAAACGTGCTATGGCAACAAAATAAATACATTTTTAAAAGCCTTTAAAAGCCTTTACAGGTTACCACTTTAGATTTACAGAGGAGGTCTACTGCAAAAATTACTGCCATCGATCTGACCTTCGCGGTGATACCTCACATGCATGGTGCAATTGCTGTTTACGTTTGACGACAGACCGCCGCTTGCGTTCGCCTTAGCGCGAGAGCAGGGGGCGACAGGGGTGCTTTTTTTTTTTTTTTCTTCTTTATTATTTTTTTGCTTTTTTATCTTATTTTTAAACTGTTCCTTTCATTTTTTTTTTTTTTAATCATTTTTATTGTTATCTCGGGGAATGTAAATATCCCCTATGATAGCAATAGGTAGTGACAGGTACTCTTTTTTGAAAAAATTGGGGTCTATTAGACCCTAGATCTCTCCTCTGCCCTCAAAGCACCTGACCACACCAAGATCGGTGTGATAAAATGCTTCCCCAATTTCCCAATGGCGCTATTTACATCCGGCGAAATCTAAGTCATAAAATGCTCGTAGCTTCCGGTTTCTTAGGCCATAGAGATGTTTGGAGCCACTCTGGTCTCTGATCAGCTCTATGGTCAGCTGGCTGAATCACCGGCTGCATTCTCAGGTTCCCTGTTGAGACAGGAGAGCCAGAGAAAAACACGGAAGACGGTGGGTGGGGGGGGCATTCCCTACCACGGCTTGTAAAAGCAGTCTAGAGGCTAATTAGCCACCAGGATTGCTTTTACATGAAAGCCGACTGCTGGCTGAAAAGAATGATACCAAGATGATACCTAAACCTGCAGGCATCATTCTGGTATAACCACTCAAAGTCATGAATGGCTTCCCTGAAGACAAAAAAATGGTTAACAATAAAGCACAGTAAACGGTAAAGTATAAAAAATTGCATACCTGAAAAACAAACATGATAAAACATAATAACAATAAAACATTGCAGAATAGAATACAGTAAAAAAGAGCAGAACAATAGAGAGAGAGAATAGAGAGAGAGAGAACAATAAAACGACAACTATTTTTTTAAATTTTATATATTTTTTATTTTTTTTTTACACTTTTTTTGTAACTAACTTTTATAACTGTAACCGGTTCCAGGTTCGGGTCTCTCAAAATGCGATGGCATCTTGGGAGACCCTGTGAAAGTGTGTCCTAGTCTGTGCAATGCTGTACCCTACGCTAATACTCAACTAGTGAATGGTAGCGTTCAAAACATTCACCTATGCAAAAACCAGGATTGTCAGGACAGGAGGGACAATAATGGCGGGTGTTACGCCTATATCCGCGCTTGCTGCAGACACAACATCTTTTTTGGGGGGTTCGTTGGGTAGGGGTACTCGGGAGGACATAAAGAAAATGCCTCTCATGCAGCCGACTGCACTTGGTTGGGGATGTGAATGGGGGAAGTACGGGTGCTGCAGAAGCGGTGGGTTCCCAATTAGGATTGGCGAATGCAGCAGGAAGGGCATTATGGGCACGACAGGCCTGTGTTTGTCTTTTTGGTGGCAGCGGGACAGTACTTGTGTTCGCCACCTCACCAGCTTGAACTGCACTTATGGGACTCGCTGCGTCACCAAGTGTTACTGCAGTGCTGGTTTGACTACGACCGGGGTGTACTAGGCCACTGGTGCTTGCCAGTTCACCAAAACGCTACAAAAAAAACTGTTAGCGATTGCAGGGATCAGGCCTGACTCTGCGAACGCTGCAGTTATGCGTTTAGTGTTTTGTAAGTGACAGTGATCGATCGATACTGCACTTGGGTGGGCTGGGCTGGGCCGGGTGGAGGGGCAAAACGCAGGTGCTAGCAGGTATCTGGGCTGATCCCGCTAACACTGCGTTTTTGGGAACCCTAAACTGCTGGGGACGCTAGTATAGATCTGATTGGATCAGATATTGATCCGTACAGATACTATACCACTAAGGGAGGCGTATGCTGCATGCGTGGGTGTTAGCGCTACTGGCGCTAATCTGACGCTGCCTGGGGCGACGCATATCACCGCCGGGCGATCAGGGGGCTAAACCTTTATTCGGTAATAAACAGCGGGTGCCCTGACACTATAAAAAATAAACGAACTAATCAGCGTTACCCGTAACGGTTATACGGTGATCAGTGGTGAAAGGGTTAACTAGGGGGCAATCAAGGGGTTAAAACATTTATTGGGAAGTATATGGGGGTCCCTGACGCTATAAAACGCTGACGGCGAACCTAAATATTTACCTCCCTAACTAGCGTCACCAGCGACACAGAAAAATGATCGCTTAGTGACACTGGTGACAGGGGGGTGATCAAGGGGTTAAAACTTTATTAGGGGGGGTTAGGGGGGTATCCTAGACCTAAAGGGGGTAATACTAACTGTCCTAACACTGTAACTGTCACAAACTGACACCATGCAGTAATCAGAAAAAAAACAAAAAAAAACTGCTGGTGTCAGTTTGTGACAGGGGGGGGTGATTGGGGGGGGATCGGGGGGCGATCGGGGGGGGGGGGGATCGGGGTGTTTTGTGTGCCTGGCATGTTCTACTGTGTGTGTGTGTGTTTTCACTCACATACCTGTCTTCTCCCCTCGGCGCCGGAACGGAAAATGCCGAGGAGAGATGACATCATTTCCTTTGCTGCTGTTTAGCATACAGCAGCAAAGGAAATGATCTGATTGGCCGGCGGCGATCGCGAGGGGGGGGCCACGAACAGATGGCCTTCCCCTCACCTCCGATCGCCGGGGGGCATAACAGGACCGCCTCGGGCACCGGGGGGGGGGTCCAATCGGACCCCCCACCCGCGGGAGGCAAATCACGTATATGTACGTGATTTTGCCTGCCCATGCCGCCTTGCCGACGTACATCGGCGTGAGGCGGTCCTTAAGTGGTTAATGAATAATTAGACTCATCTGTTGTCTACAATTCCCCGCTCGCAGTCAAAAAGAGGGATTCAGGGGAAGGTGGGGTTGCTGCATCTGTAACATATTACACATTACACCCTGAATATGGGTGTATGTAGCATGTTACAAAAGGTGAACTTATCCTTTAAGGCCAACTCTAGTGTATATAAACCTTGCTTCCTATTACAGTAAAACAATTACATAATGTGCCTTTGGAACAGAAATAGCATAGGAAGAGTCTATTCTATCAGTCCTGAGGATCTTCCTTTTAGATCCCTTTCACACGAGCCACCTAGGGCATCAGTAGTAAAGCAGTGCTATTTTTAGCGCCGCTTTACCGTTGTTTTAGCGGCGCTATTCGGCCGCTAGCGCGGAGGTTACATAGTTACATAGTTACATAGTAGGTGAGGTTGAAAAAAGACACAAGTCCATCAAGTCCAACCTATGTGTGTGATTATGTGTCAGTATTACATTGTATATCCCTGTATGTTGCGGTCATTCAGGTGATTATCTAATAGTTTCTTGAAGCTATCAATGCTCCCCGCTGAGACCACCGCCTGTGGAAGGGAATTCCACATCCTTGCCGCTCTTACAGTAAAGAACCCTTTACGTAGTTTAAGGTTAAACCTCTTTTCTTCTAATTTTAATGAGTGGCCACGAGTCTTATTAAACTCTCTTCTGCGAAAAAGTTTTATCCCTATTGTGGGGTCACCAGTACAGTATTTGTAAATTGAAATCATATCCCCTCTCAAGCGTCTCTTCTCCAGAGAGAATAAGTTCAGTGCTTGCAACCTTTCCTCATAACTAAGATCCTCCAGACCCTTTATTAGCTTTGTTGCCCTTCTTTGTACTCGCTCCATTTCCAGTACATCCTTCCTGAGGACTGGTGCCCAGAACTGGACAGCATACTCCAGGTGCGGCCGGACCAGAGCCTTGTAGAGTGGGAGAATTATCGTTTTATCTCTGGAGTTGATCCCCTTTTAATGCATGCCAATATTCTGTTTGCTTTATTACAACCCCTGGCAAAAATTATGGAATCACCAGTCCCTGAGGATGTTCCTTCAGTTGTTTATTGTTGTAGAAAAAAAGCAGATCACAGACATGGCCAAAAACTAAAGGCATTTCAAATGGCAACTTTCTGGCTTTAAGAAACACTAAAAGAAATCAGGAAAAATAACTGTGGTGACCAGTAACAGTTAGATTTATAGAACAAGCACAGGGAATAAATTATGGAATCACTCAATTCTGAGGAAAAAATTATGGAATCACCCTGTAAATTTTCATTACAAACACTAACACCTGCATCAGATTAAATCTGCTTGTTAGTATATAGGTAAAGAGGGTAAATCATCACGCAGTGTTGCACAAGTTGGTTGTTCACAGTCGGCTGTGTCTAAAACATGGACCAAATACAAACAACATGGGAAGGTGGTTAAAGGCAAGCATACTGGTAGACCAAGGAAGACATCAAAGCAGAAAACAGAAAACTTAAAGCAATATGCCTTGAAAACAGAAAATGTACAACAAAAAATGAGGAACAAATGGGAGGAAACTGGAGTCAACATCTGTGACCGAACTGTAAGAAACCGCCTAAAGGAAATGGGATTTACATACAGAAAAGCTAAAAGAAAGCCATCTCTAACACCTAAACACAAAAAACAAGGTTACAATGGGCTAAGGAAAGGCGATCGTGGACTGTGGATGATTGGATGAAAGTCATATTCAGTGATGAATCTCGAATCTGCATTGGGCAAGGTGATGATGCTGGAACTTTTGTTTGGTGCCGTTCCAATGAGATTTATGCAGATGGCTGTCTGAAGAAAACATGCATATTTCCACAGTCAATTATGATATGGGGCTGTATGTCAGGTAAAGGCACTGGGAAGATGGCTGTCATTAAATCTTCAATAAATGCACAGGTTTACATTGAAATTTTGGACACTTTTCTTATCCAATCTATTGAAAGGATGTTTGGGGATGATGAAATCATTTATCAAGATGATAATGCATCTTGCCATAGAGCAAAAACTGTGAAAAAATTCCTTGAAGAAAGACACATAAGGTCAATGTCATGGCCTGCAAACAGTCCGGATCTCATTCCAATAGAAAATCTGTGGTGGAAGTTAAAGAAAATGGTCCATGACAAGGCTCCAACCTGCAAAGATGATGTGGCAACAGCAATCAGAGAAGGCTGGAGCCAGATTGATGAAGAATACTGTTTACCACTCATTAAGTCAATGCCTCAGAGACTGCAAGCAGTTAAAAAAGTCAGAGGTGGTGCAACAAAGTACTAGTGATGTGTTGGAGTGTTATTTTGTTTGTTTGTTTTTCATGATTCCATAATTTTTTCCTCAGAATTGAGTGATTCCATAATTTATTCCCTGTGCTTGTTCTATAAATCTAACTGTTACTGGCCACCACAATTATTTTTCCTGATTTCTTTTAGTGTTTCTTAAAGCCAGAAAGTTGCCATTTGAAATGCCTTTAGTTTTTGGCCATGTCTGTGATCTGCTTTTTTTCTACAACAATAAACAACTGAAGGAACATCCTCAGGGACTGGTGATTCCATAATTTTTGCCAAGGGTTGTAGCAGCAGCTTGGCATTGCATGCCATTGCTGAGCCTATCATCTACTAGGACCCCCAGGTCCTTTTCCATCCTAGATTTCCCCAGAGGTTCTCCCCCCAGTGTATAGATTGCATTCATTATTTTGCCACCCAAATGCATTATTTTACATTTTTCTACATTGAACCTCATTTGCCATGTAGTCGCCCACCCCATTAATTTGTTCAGGTCTTTTTGCAAAGTTTCCACATTCTGCGGAGAAGTTATTGCCCTGCTTAGCTTAGTATCATCTGCAAATACAGAGATTGAACTGTTTATCCCATCCTCCAGATCGTTTATGAACAAATTAAATAGGATTGGTCAAAGCACAGAACCCTGAGGAACCCCACTACCTACCCCTGACCATTCTGAGTACTCCCCATTTATCACCACCCTCTGAACTCGCCCTTGTAGCCAGTTTTCAATCCATGTACTCACCCTATGGTCCATGCCAACGGACCTTATTTTGTACAGTAAACGTTTATGGGGAACTGTGTCAAATGCTTTTGCAAAATCCAGATACACCACGTCTACGGGCCTTCCTTTATCTAGATGGCAACTCACCTCCTCATAGAAGGTTAATAGATTGGTTTGGCAAGAACGATTCTTCATGAATCCATGCTGATTACTGCTAATGATATCGTTCTTATTACTAAAATCTTGTATATAGTCCCTTATCATCCCCTCCAAGAGTTTACATACTATTGATCTTAGGCTAACTGGTCTGTAATTCCCAGGGATGTATTTTGGGCCCTTTTTAAATATTGGTTCTACATTGGCTTTTCACCAATCAGCTGGTACCATTCCAGTCAATAGACTGTCTGTAAAAATTAGGGACAACGGTCTGGCAATCACTTGACTGAGTTCCCTAAGTACCCTCGGATGCAAGCCACCTTGTCCCGGTGATTTATTAATGTTAAGTTTCTCAAGTCTGATTTTAATTCTGTCCTCTGTTAACCACGGAGGTGCTTCCTGTGTTGTGTCATGAGGATAAACACTGCAGCTTTGGTTACTGAAGCCCCCCGATTCACTTGTGAAGACTGAGGAGAAGAATAAATTCAATACCTTCGCCATCTCCCCATCCTTTGTAACCAGATGTCCTTCCTCATTCTTTATGGGGCCAATATGGTCTGTCCTCCCTTTTTTACTGTTTACATACTTAAAGAATTTCTTGGGATTTTTTTTTGCTCTCCACCGCTATGTGTCTTTCATGTTCTATCTTAGCCGTCCTAATTTCACCCTTACATTTCTTGTTGCATTCTTTATAAAGTCTGAATGCTGAGGATGATCCCTCAACCTTGTATTTTTTTGAAGGCCTTCTCCTTTGCTTTTATATGCATTTTTACATTGGAGTTAAGCCATCCAGGATTATTGTTCGCTCTTTTAAATTTATTACCCAATGGGATACATTGGCTAATGCCCTTATTTAATATGCTCTTAAAGCAAACCCATCTCTCCTCCGTATTCTTTGTTCCTAATATTTTATCCCAATTTATGCCTTTTAGCAAGGTTTGTAGTTTAGGGAAGTTGGCTCTTTTGAAATTCAGTGTCTTTGTGTTCCCTTCATGTTCCTATTTGTGTGATTTATACTGAAACTAATTGACCTGTGATCGCTGTTACCTAAATTGCCCCGTATTTCCACATCCGTGATCAGGTCTGTATTGTTGGTAATCAGTAGATCCAGTAATGTTTTATTTCTAGTTGGTGCGTCTACCATCTGACCCATAAAATTGTCCTGCAAGACATTAAGGAACTGGCGAGCCTTAAATGAATGCGTGGTTCCCTCTGCCCAGTCTAGGTTTTAACCTCCGAAAAGGGGTTAAGTCCACCCGCAAAACGCCGCCGGAGCGGCGTTTTGCCGACGGTATTGTAGTGCTGCCCCATTGGTTTCAATGGGGAGCAGCGGTGGAGGAGCGGTGAGTTCACCGTTCGTTCACCGCTCCGAAGAAGCTGCTGGCAGGACTTTTTGTGACGCCCTGCCAGCGCACAGCTCCAGTGTGAAAGCCCCCGGGCTTTCACACTAGAGTGAAAGGAGCCGCTTTTTTCAGGCGCTATGCAGGCACTATTTTTAGCACTGTAGCGCCTGAAAAACGCCAGCAGTGTGAAAGGGGTCTTAAAGCGGACCTTTGGTCATTTTTTCAAATTTCCATCTATTAAATCTTCTGCCCTTGTTGTTTTAACTTTAGATAATAAAACATTTGTTTTCTGTCAGTAAATACCTTATTCAGCCAACTTCCTGTTTCTTGTCTGGTAAAAAGCCTAGGCTTATGACATCTCTGTCTCTTTCTCTCTCTCTCTTGTGACAGTTTGCCAGGAAGGGAGGGGGGATGAGACATAAATGGGCCAATGAGAGCTGCAGAGCTGGAGGTGTGTGTCTGTGTAAATCCGGGAAGTGAACAGGCAGCAGCTTCAGCTGCTCACAGTTAAAATGGATGCAGCCAGACTCAGTGGAGGGAGATTTCTGCAACATATTTGGCAAGTACAGAATCACAGTATATATAAAATAATATGCAAAGTGGTTGGAGGGAAGCTTCAGAATGGCAAAGATGTTTTTATTACAAATCGTGTGAGCAGACTGCAGTTCCTCTTTAATGTGCAAACTCAGGTCTAGCTCTAAATTTGCGTATCTGGCCATGTGTAGCTACATATACTTCATATATATGTAGCACCCCTCTGACATCCCAAAGGCAGGATATGGCCTCCAGAGGCCAGGGGCAGGCTAGCATTTCACTCCAGGGCTGAATCCATGGCTAAAAAAAAATGAGAGACCAAGAAAGGATATTGGGCATCACTCACTTCTGTCTTTAAAGTTTTACTGTAGAGGGAGGTGAAGGTTAGCGGTCCTAGATACCGTAGCAGATCACTTACAGGCTCTCCAGATCAATGTCCAGCTTCACAGTGCCAGAACCTTTACGCCAACCTGGCAACACTGTAAGCACATCCAGCAGCACTTCCCTAGGCCTCAGCCTAAGGGAAGAGAGTAAGCACATGGCATGTCCCAAATATTTACATCCTCACCCAGTATGCACCAGCGGCATAAACCTCCCACTGGATTGGCTGAAGAAAATATATATATTCATAACCTTTTGTTTTGTTTGTCCATGAGTATGAAATCTCATATTATGACCATTGATACTAGTATAGCGCTGGCCCTGACCCCTAGAAGCCTAATGGTGACCTCCAGAATCAGGGAGAGCTGACATCCTTCCTTGTAGAGTGGGTTACCAGGCATAGTGGGTGTAATGGAAGATGAAATAATTGGGCGTCAGTCACTTTTTGGATGCGGACAGAAGAGATTTATTGCCTCTTAACAAGAACTAGGGGAAAGAGGGTTAGGGCCAGGACACCCTTAGGCAGATGCAATGGTAATTGGCAGACTCTGAGACAAATTATTAGGCAGACAGCTATACAGGTTAAGGGCCTTCCAGCCAGAAGGCCATTGTATTTGTAGAACTGCTGTCTCCTATGGCAACTGAACTTGCAACAGTCAATGGAGATCCTTACATGTAACTCACAGTAACTCGGTATAGATCCTCTCTTACATCTCACACTGTCCCACTGTAGATATTCACTCACTAAGGTCCCAGTCTCTCACTAGACTTCAGGATCCCAGTCGTTACTGGATCACCCGTCAGTCATCACTGGATCCTCTGAGCTCTTCCACAGCTAAGCCGCTGTATACTCTGCAAGCATCACCCCCGCTAACCTGCTGGGTCCCTGGCTTGGCACTTGCTGAAGTTTTCCCACTTCTTCACCATCCCCGGTTAGTGAAAAAGGCTGCTCGGGTACTTCCTTCAGGCAGTGGCGGCCCATCCATTAGGGGTGCACGGGCGCCGTCCCCCCCGCCCCCCAAAGCTAGTAAGAAAAAAAGGTCCTTTAAAAAACAACAAAAAAAAGTATTTTAAGTGCACTGTGTACAGGCACTATGGGCAGCGTGACGTCTATGCAATCACGTTATTGCAGGCGAGACGCTTCATTTGGCTGCTTTTGGGATGCAAAGCAATGTGCCACAACACTCCCATATTGCAGTCATTTCCTGTTGTGTTATTTTCTATTGCCACTGCCATAGGACATGGGCGGTGCTTTCCTCAGAGCCGCGGTGTCACTTCAGTTTTCTCTGTGCCAGTGGGAAACTGGAAGTGATGCCGTGGCTCCGTGGACGGAACGCACGGCCCGAGCGGCATCTTCAAAGCCATTTTAATAGAAAAGGAAAGAATCCGTGGTTTCTTTTCAAATCTGTTCCCTATCTCCAAGGCCAGCATCCTGAATCTAAAGGTTCTCAATACCTTGCTTCAGGTGCAAAAGCTCCTCATGAAATCTACCAGGTCAGTTATTGCTTCCCTCCATCCAGGAGATTATTAAAACACCATATGGTGACATCAAAAATGTTGCAATTTTCACAGCAGCCAAATTTTAACAGTACTGGGAAACGTATATTCATATTTCATCTGGCAAAGTCTGGTCTTGTGGCATGACAATTTGAAAATGATGGTGCTCTATAATATTTCAAATGGCTGGTCAGACTTTCAACAAGAGTCCACACAAAGGGACACTAATCATCTTTGCTTATACTATTCAGTATACAGTACATTCTTTCCAAACACTTGAGGATATTTGAATGCTGATGTTATCTGTTATTTATTTTTGCTATGTACATAAATACACTGATCTAGAAATACATTTTACATGTGGCGACTTTTGATGCCTGTATGTTGGAGACATCAGAGATGTGATAAAAGCTTCTTTCCTGTCCACGGCCCTGAGAGGAGACTTCAGTTGCACAAGGAATATGTCATGCTAATTGACTGTGATTACACCATAGACATTCTGCACTAGTTTTCAATCAGTAATTTTCTAAAGAGCCATGCGTTAAAGTTGCATGCATTGCACTGAACAAATTAATGATCTTCTGACTAATACATAACAAATGAGCTCTAACTATGCACAAGATGTTTTTTATGTCTATCATATACCCTGATCTGTAATGCTGAGCTATATACCCTGATCTGTGAGGCTGAGCTGTATACTCTGTCCTGTGATGCTGGGGATGTATACTCCTGTTCTGTGATGCTGAGCTGAATACTCCTGATACTATGGGTGGAAGCAAGTGGAATACAGGGGATGGAGTGGGTGGATTCTATAAGGGGTGGGGCTTATGAGAAGTGTGAGGCGTCAAAAAGGAAGGGGGAGTCTGGCACCCCCCATCCTAAAACTTCACCAGCCGCTATTGCTTTCAGGCTTCCATAAACTGGCCTCTGATAACAGGAGGGATGGTCCCTTAGGGGCAACTGCTTCCCTTTTACCTCTTACCTTTAATCTGTGATTGCCGCTGAAAACCGGAATGATCGTTCCCGATAGCAACAACTTGGTTGGACTCCAGGCCTGAAGTCCCAACCCCACGCTGTTTCTCCTACTCCTGGATAGGCCTAGCAGCCAGGTACTCCCAGGATAGGCCTTAGGCTTCTGGCCTAGCAACCCGGAGTATTTTAACACACGTCCACCCAGACAGCCGTCCAGGTGGCACAGAACAGCGATCACCTGACTCTGCCCAAATAAATAGGCTCTCCCAACAGGCCAAGGGGCTAAAGACCCCTGCCAATTGGCCGAGACAACCCATCCACTCATAGTCCAGCTTCGGTATGCCCTTGTCAATCCAATGTCACCGGCAACAGTGCCACCCAGTGACAAAAGAGAGAAGTGCAGCAAACCCAGATTTAGGGAAAAGTTAGTGGATCGTTTAACAATTAGCCAGAACACTTACTACCTGGCAGACTAAATTTGTGAGCAACCCTGCCTCAGCACCAGGGTGCTACACTAGTGGCATCCACTGGCAACAGTGAGAAATCACAAGCCAACCTAATGTTTAAAAACCCTGCTACATTACTTCTGCCCTACATCCTGAAAAGACTGTAGATCGTGACACAGGAAGGAGTTGACCAACTGACGGTAGATGATGCAGGGTGTGTGCTAATGAGATCAGCCAGTCAACTCCTTCATGTGTCATGACCTAAAGTCTGTTCAGGAAGTAAGGCAGAAGTAATGGAGCAGGGTTTTTAAACATCCATGAAGAGAGCGAGGTAAGCCTGTGTAGAATTAATGGAAAGTGGTTTTATTTTTGCAAACAAATACATTAATGCTATATTGGTACATAGAGGAGCTGGAAGTTAGAAAAAAAAAAAGGTGAACAAAGGTTAAATTTAAAACTCTGTAATCCAAAGGGGGGGACACCCATGTGGTGATGGTACATTTTTCCAGATAAAAGGTTGTCAGGCAAAAGTTCACAATAGGACTCCATAATGACTTGACGCCAAGAAAGGTCTGTACCAGCCAGAGGAAGCTATACCCGAAGACGCTCCAGCAACTGCTTTTAGAAGCCTATGGGTCCTCGTTGCCTACAGAGATCATGAACCCACTATAAGCTGAGTTAAGTAACTTTTTAAGCTTATTTGCTATGAAGTAGGTAGCATCTTGCTTGTTATAAGTATATCTGTCAGTCTTGTATTGTATTCCTATAATTGTGCATGTAAAGCATTTTTGTATAGTAAAAGCACATTTATACACTGCAGAGGTCTGAGCTTCCTTGCTTATACCGCAAAGTAACCTTACTAGATAGACCAAAGCAAAACACAGGGCCAAGCCCCTAATTATGTCATTTGTAACGCAATGCGTAGGGTAGAGCCGGAACACACGCTACCACGCATGCCCTAATCGCCATAGACATCTTTGATCCTGGCATTGAGAAGTCAGGAACATGGCATGCGCAGATGTGCAGGTGCCCATCTTGCCGGGCATAGGCTAACACCTATGCGCTGGAACATTAGCGTTAATAGGCGACCGCTTATGCGCATGCGCGAAAATACACGCGTACATTAGCCATTATTGCTGGTGTCAAATTGCCTATGTAAAGACAGCAGCTGCACTAGTGCAGCTGCTGTCTAATCTGCAGCTTTACTCTGTGCTCTGATCCTGTGCCTGTATCTGATCCAGTATTTGACTCTGCTTTCTGACGATGCTGCTATCTCAAGTCCTGACCTTTGGCTTGCCTTGTCCCTGATTATTCCTGCCTGTCTGCCTGATTTCCTGTTGCAAAACCCAGCCTGAACTCTGACCATTCTCTGTCTGCTGTTTATGATAGACTGATGCTCAGTGTATGACCAGGCTTGTCTGACTCTGCTCCAGTCTTCTGCTTCCAGCCTGTGTAGCTCTGGTACCGCTGACCTGCATCTACAGCATACCTGCATTCGCTGTCCTGCATCCACAGCTTACCTGCATCCGCTGTCCTGCATCCACAGCATTCCTGCATCTGCTGTTCCTGCTACCTTCTGCTGCTCAGCAATCCAGTCTGGTCCTGCTACTCATCAGTTACCACTACCGCTACCAACGGAGGACTTTGCAGGCACTCTTACCTCACCATGCTCTCGCATCCACTGCTGCAACTCCAGTGGTCCTTGAGCCGGGGCTGTACGAGAGGTCTCCCTCTACACGTCAGGCTCTCCCAGACAGTACGTAACAAGTTGTTTGCAATGATGAAGGGCTTGTTTATCTCCTTTTAACTGTAGGTGCATACACTGAATAAATCTTTTGTATCCTATTGATCTTCACTATGGAGTGTCTTTTCTTTCTTTCATGATGCCTGTTTACTGAACCAACTTATACTTACGAGCAGGGGCGGACTGACAACTCATGGGGCCCCCTGGGCAATAGGAGATTATGGGGCCCCCGGGCAATAGAAGATTATGGGGCCCCCGGGCAATAGGAGATTATGGGGCCCCCAGGCAATAGGAGATTATGAGGCCCCCAGGCAATAGGAGATTATGGGGCCCCCAGGCAATAGATTATGGGGCCACACAGTATACACACACACACACACACACAATATACACACACAGACAGACAATATACACACACAGTATGAAAAGGTAATTATCTACCAAAGAGCTAGCATTTTGTGTCAGGCTATTAATATCCAACACTATGGGGTTGATTTACTAAAGTTTGGCAAATAGACTGTTACAAGTGGGATCCATGGTGAGAGTGACAGTCTGTGGAAACAACACGGTTGAAGTCTGCAAACTGCGACACCACCACAGTGATGTGATTGCCCTGTACGAATTATATCAAGAACTATTTGACCACATTCCATTCTGGTAAGCCCCCCACTTTCTGCACTGGGGTGGTGTGCTGTGCTGGTTTGCTTCAATCTGAAGGCATCTGAGACCCACATTTGCTTGCTGCTATTTTTTGGGAAGATCACCTTTCCCTGCGGCTGTTCATTGGGACTTATATATTTAATTCATAAGGTGGTTTATTTTTATAACATTTGAAGTACTTATGGATTCATCTGGACTGTTCTAATGATCAGGATTTTATTGAGAAATCTAACTCTCTTCAAGAGAGATAAATCCAAGATTACAAGTAGATATTGAAGAAAGCTTTTCAGAAGGCATGTGAAAGGAGTAGGCATTAATTATTATTTGGACCTCAAAAACCTAAAGAAACATCTACAAAGCTTCCCAGACAATTGTGGGTGAGGTGACTGTTCCAATATTTGTTTGGAAATAATCCAATGATATGTGTTTAAGATATTCAAGTATATGTGAAAAGGTAAGATGAAGTAATCCTTACACCATGATTTACAAGCAGACTTGGAGGCTAACGAAGTACATGAAATGACTATAGGGTCATGGTCAGACCAAGGTACCTCATGGATAATTGTGAACAAGAGATTTCCAAAAGGAATTAACAGTTACCAAAAATATTAATCAATGTAGGAGTGTACTTTGTGTGGTTCGGAGTACTAAGTAAAATCCCTAAAAAGTCAGTTAATTTCTCTCCAGGGGTCAGAAAGGCTCAGTTCATTAAGTAAATGATTAAAGCGTGTGGAATGTAAGTGTATATTTGTTGAGGTGGACCTGTCCAATTCAGGGTTAATGGTTAGATTAGAATCTCTGCATAATGGTGCAGGTCTATGGTAATTGTGTTGTAAGAGTGTAAAGACATGTTGTAAAAATGGAAACAGTTTTTAGTTTGGGGAACATTTGAGTAAAACTGTTATATCTTTGCCAGGAATTGAACCTTGAAGGAATAAGATCTACCTGCTGGGTCAGATATTTGCTTTGTGCAAATAAAGTTCACTAGTTCTTTAGTGTGGGCATTTGAAAAATAGACAGTGGTATTGGACATTTAGTAATTTTGGGACAAAATTTTTTGCAAAATATTTTTCTTGGAGGCTTGCAATAGCAGTGTGTTGTGATTTCAAGTAATGGAAGATTGCTATGCAAATGATACAGTGGACAGCACACAAAATTGAAGCTCATGTCAAAGCCTTTCAACGCCTTCTATTCAAGTCTATGGATAACACTTCGCAAACGCTCTGACAAGCGTTTGCGATGTGTTAAAATGAGTTTATTTTCTGTAACGTCACTTCCTATTTAAAAATAGGCATTTGTGGAGTGGTTTTAAATTGTCATTAACGCTTGTAAAACACCAGTCTAACGCTCATACTAAAGCTCATTAATACAAGTCTAATGCCCATACAAACGCTATAGGAGCATTTCTTAAGCTTTAGAAATCTAGTCAAGTGTGAACAAGCCCTTAAAATGCGCACATTGATAGTCATTGTAAGGTAAGGGAGTGATAGTCACTGATGCGGGTTGCTGTAATAGGTTGATAAAAGGTATACTTGCAGAAAAAGTGAATGATTCCACGCAAAGGAAGTAAATACTATCCAAAACCAAAAAGCGAAACAAAAAAGAACTGCTGCCTCTACTAATTACTACCACTAGGTGGAGTACGTGATTGAAAATAAAATAAAATAAAGTAGATATGGCGCCGTTCTATACCCGTGTTTAAAACTACCAAATTAAATAAATAAATAAATTATAGTGCAAATTAGCATGTGTGCTACATAGCTATACAGTGTCCTAATCACCAAGGAAAATGACAATATAATAACAATCGATTAAATATCTCTGTGCAAATGTGCTAAAACCAATAAATCATCCACAAAAGTTAGACAATTCTATTTGTGATTTAAAGTGCTACTGTGCAAAAATATTTTATATACAAAAAAATTTAAAAATTAAAAATATAATGTAGTCCCAAATTTTGAATATCCACAATTAAAGTGCTTCAGTGCTGGTGACAAACAATAGTGCTGGTATTTTCACTTTGCAAAGGTGATCACAGCATGCGGGCTTCATCCGTGCTCTTATTATGACTGCACTCACCAGAACACCCCCCCCCCCCCCTTGGGGTATGGAGCATTCACAGTATCTGCCACTGTGCAGCACTCTGGAGGCTGGATAATTCCTGATGTATTAATAGTTTCCAGTCTTGTCCCATAAGTCATATAAGGTATAGGAGAAAAGGATTCCAATAGTGTGATATTGTTTCAACTGTTTTATTACTTAAAATCATGAAAAGAGTACTCACATTCAGTGAAAGGCAAAAAAGCATTTGTTGCTGACATAAAAGCCGGGTCGAACAACCGCCTCAGGAGATTTACAGCCTAAATCGGGAGAGGCTGAACCCGACAGGATGGATGGATGGATGGATGGAGAAGAGGAAAAAATAAATAAATAAAAATAAACGTTAAAAGGCGTCCGGAGCGAGGACGAAAAAAGAACCTGGTTCTTTTTTCGTCCTCGTAGTTGCCCCATTAATTTGTTCAGATCTTTTTGCAAGGTTTCCACATTCTGTGGAGAACTATCTCTAGTTCACCCATGCATGTGCATGCTTCTCAACATATGCACTTTGGGCTGGTTCAGACAACAAAAACGCACTCCAGATCCATTCCGGATGTGTTTCTGCATGCGCGTTTTTAGCAGGTTTTTATGCGTTCCAGTGTGTTTTGGTGCATTTATGGATGCATCCCAGGTGCTATTTTCTTCTTTTTTCTCCTGTTTTTTAACTATACTAGGGGCCAGTGCGTTTTTGATGCTTTCCAGTGCGTTTTTGATGTGTTTTACTGTGTTTCAGCACAGTTCAGTGCAGGAAAAATGCAGCATGTTCTATTTTTTTTCTGGAACTGAAATGCCCTGGAAATGACCAAACTGGTGTAAACTATGCCATTGGAAATCATATAACCTACTTTCCATGCGTTTTTGATGCAGAACAAAAATGCACTGGACTGCATGTGGTGTGAACTGGCCCTTTATTCTACAAATACTACATGAACTCTGTTTTAGGTCTAAAAGCTGGAATAATTAGCCAATTAGGGGGAATATCATTATTATTCCTGCATTATTATACATACCTCCCACAGGTGAGGTTTCTGTATATGTACTAAATTTCCCAAAATCAACATTTACCACTGTGAGCAGTGGCGGCTGCTCACAGTGTGTTTTTTTTGGGGGGGGCGTTAAACAACCACCCCCACCCAGGGGCGGCTGGCCAGCGGCACCCGGCGGCCGGCTGGCCAGTGGCACCCGGCGGCAATCCCCTGCGCGTGGGAGGACGGTCGGACATCAAATCCCCGCACTTACCCCATCTAGGTAGCGAGCGGGCGGGCAGCGTGTCAGGCGGGCGGTAGATTTCATTCTTCCTCCTCCTTTGGATCATGGCGGCTTCCGCCATACGTTTTCTCCCTCCCCCTCCTATAGGATCTCCTGTTCTTTCAGCCAATAGGATGATGGGTCCTGATTGGCCGGGAGGAGAATCACTGTGAAAATAGTGAATATTCATTCACTATTGTCACACAACTGGGTGGGCTCTGCGTCCCGAGCCCACCCTATTTTGAAATCTATTAGAGCCTCTGGCTCTAATCACGTGCTTTAACACCCACCCCCCATTGGAATCCATGCATCCAGCATCCTGTATGTAGATCAGAGGACCAGACGTATTGGATGGGGGGGGGGGGGGTTGGGGCGGCGCCCGTGCTCCCCTAGTGGACATGATCATAATGTCAACAAAACTTATTATAATTATTACAAGTACTTATATAGCATGGTCAATTTATGCAGAGCTATACATATATATTATACGTTCACATCAGTCCCTGCTCTTGAGGAGCTTACAATATAAGGCCCCTAACTCACATTGATACATACTAGGGCCAATTTAGCCAAGAGCCACTTAACCTACCAGCATGTGTTTGGAGTGTGGGAGGAAACCTGAGTACTTGGAGGAAACCCACGCAGGCACAGGGAAAACATGCAAACTCTGTGCAGGCAGTGCCATGGTTGAGATTCGAACCGACGACCCTGGTGCTGCTAGGCAGCATTCATATTCATTCAGCTGTATTTCCTAAGCTGTGATTGGCCCACGGCTATCGCATGGTGCCTGGGCGAATCACAGTACCCTGTACCGTTTGATTAGCTGTAGCCAATCACAGATCACTAATAATCACAGCTGTTATGAAGGTAACCCATTCATGACAGCACAAAACATTGCGGTTACCATTGCTGTAACCATGACCATCATTGTAACAGCAATCAAAGTAAAAAAAACAAATCCCTGATCACTCCCCCAGAGTAGTACAGTGTTACTAGTATGGAAAAAAATAGTAACAATTAAAAAAAATTTTAAAAAAGTTTAAAAGATATAAAAAATAATAAAATACATTTTTAACATACTTTCACCAGTCAGTATCCCTGATCATTGCCACACCAGTCATATAATGACGCTGTACTGCACCGATGACAGTATGTATAAAAAATGTGTGAAAAACAAAACCAAATTTGATTTCAAATCCAAACTCGCCATGCCTCCTACTAAATACCTCAGACTGTCTATTTTCCAAAAAGGGGACATTTGTACCGTCCTGACATTTTTAAGGTCTCAAGAAATTAGATAGGCTATCAGTACTTCAGAATTGATCAAGTTTTTGAATATATACACTAGAGGTCGACCGATATGGGTTTTTCTCTGGCCGATGCCAATGCCGATATTTAGAAATCGCGGTGGCCGATGGCCGATATATGATGCCGATTTCTTTGGGCCGATATATTAGGCCGATTTTTTTTTTTTCTTACCTTTTTTTTTTTTTCCCTTCATCTCATAAAATCTAACAGTTAGACCCCTTTCACACTGGGGCGTTTTTCAGGCGCTTTTGGGCTAAAAATAGCGCCTGTAAAGTGCCTGTAAAACGGCTCCCCTGCAGAATGTGTGAACGCTCGAGTGCTTTCACACTGAGGCGATGCGCTGGCAGGATGTTAAAAAAAAAGTCCTGCAAGCGGCATCTTTGGAACGGTGTATACCACTGCTCCACCACTCCTGCCCATTGAAATGAATGCGCACCGCTGCCGAAGAGCCTACAAAGCGTTTCGGCAGCAGTGCTTCAGGGGCGCATTTAACATCTTCCTCGGCTGCTAGCTGGGTTATAAGCGCCCCGCTAGCAGCCGAATAGCTCCGCTAAAATGGCGGTAAAGCGCCGCTAAAACTAACAGCGTTTTACCGTCAACGCATGCCCGCTCCAGTGTGAAAGCAGCCTTAAGTAATAAGTGATACAGAAAATTTTTTACATTTAAACATTTATTAAACAAAACAAACCTCCAATCAGTTCACTTGTATGCATAATTTAGATAAAAAAAAAATAACTATATCTCAAATATTAAATACACAAAAACAGGTAATCAAAACTTTTGGACGAAAAAAAATGGGCTAACTTTACTGCTTTTTTTTTTTTTTAATTTCATTATTGTATTTTAAAAAAAAAAATTGCATTTGAAAGACCGCTGCGCAAATACCGTGTGACATAAAATATTGCAACAACCGCTATTTTATTCCCTAGGGTCTCTGCTAAAAAAAATATAAATAATGTTTGGAGGTTCTAAGTGATTTTCTAGAAGAAAATGCAGGATTTTTACTTGTAAGCAACAAATGTCAGAAAAGATTTAGTCTTTAAATGGTTAAACTGAGAACTTCTACACACAGAGTTCAGTCTATTGATAAAAAAAAACCTGAAGAGATACAATGTTTCTTCTTATCAGATTTGGCAGGCTGCCCAGGGAGGAGAGAAGAAAACTTCAGACAACTTGCACTGACTTCTATTACAGAAGTCACTTGCAAGTCCCGCTGAAGTTATAATCGGCTTTTTTTATCGGCACAATCGGCCGATGCCAATTAAGTAAAAAAAGCCAAATATCGGCCGATATATCGGTCGACCTCTAATATACACTATAGTTTGTAAATAATAAAACTTTCACACAGACCAATTAATATACACCTATTGGGATTTTTTTTTTTTTACCAGAGACATGCAGCAGAATATATTTTGGCCCAAATTTATGAAGAAATTTGATTTCTTGTTCATACATCACGGGACACAGAGACTTGATAATTAGTGGGTTAGATAGTCACCATCAGGTGACTGGACACTGGCAAGCCTAATTACAAGGCGAGTTCCTCCCCTATATAACCTCTCCCATATGGAGAGTACCTAGTTTTTTCGCCAGTGTCTAAGGTGGTTGGTCACGCTAGAAGATGTACTAAGAAGAAAGCTCTGCTTGATGGTCTCTGCGGTGGCCTAGGCGCTATACAACTGGATCCATACCTCGCGCCTAAGATGGATGGTACCCGGGCCTCGTGTGTGAAGAAACAAGGTTTTGCCTGTAATGTCTCTCTTTGAGGACTGGGCTCTGGGATCCAGTGCTTTGGTGCATAAATTAAGTTGCGCGAAAAGTTTTTCTGGCAGAGTCTTCTACAGGTCCAGGGAAGAGGATCCTGTGAGTAGGAACCCAGAACCCTGAAGGTTGGCACAACGCTACACGCTGTGATGGGTGAAGGTTGGATCTGTCTGTTATCAGCAGTCCTGCGGCGGGGATAAGGTAAGTGAAGGCAATCCTAAAGTATACACATTATGGATTATCTTCTTTTGAGTAGTTGCATGTCTTACCTGGTTTCTGCCACTAGAGGGAGTAAGAACATACCTGGTGTATACTTACATGTCATCCAGGATACACGCTCAATGAAGCTGGTCGAAGAAGCCGCTCACCTCCTCCGCCGCAGGCTCTGACACATAATATAGAAGTGGGGGATCCCACGCTGTCCGGGGGTTCTGCGCAGTTCTCAGGGAATCCCCTCCCCCCCCTCACCCCCGGCCGCCGCTCTGTCAGTCCTATGCACGCACGCACGCGCGCGCGCGCGCAGGGGTGCGCATTTACGGTGAATTTTCGGCGGGGGGGGGCGTGCTTGCAGCACCGTGCAATGTTAAAAGCCCAGTACGCCAGAGCTTCTGTAAGAAGTGGGACACAGAGCTGTGGGCAGTAAGCATGTCAGTGGATTCTGACATTCTGAGCTAATGTTTATATTGTAAGACCAGGGCATAGCAGTGATTGCATTTGTACTAGTACCTCTGCTTTGCAGCTTAGGACTATGTCTCCTCATTAGAGGGCTTCAGGGGGAGGTAAAAGAGGCATTAAAAGATCACTGCCTACTTCTAGGGGTTCTGGGCATGCCTGCAGGATTCCTTCCACCCCTGAAAGACTGGACGTAGCCTCACAGGATGAGTCTGTGCCCCTGTCAGACTTTGCAGCCTCTCCCAATGTTACAGTCCCTGTATATGTCACTGAAGACAATATGAAGGCTGCATTGGATGGTTTGGAAGGAAGGATTACTACTTTTATCACAGCTTCCTTAAAGAGTTGCAGAAAAAGGGGTAGATCCCCTCCCTCTGCTTTAGGTTCCCTATCTGATGAGCATTCTGATGATGAAATATCCCTATCTGGGGCCATATGTCAAAAATGGGGTACCCCAGATGTGGACCTATTGGCCTCCAGGTTCAACAAGAAACTGGACAACTTTGTGTCAAGAACAAAGGTCCTGCTAACACAAGGGTCAGATGCCTTAACGATTCCATGGGATCAATACTCTCTGATCTATGCATTCCCTCCAGTTCTGCTTCTCCCACGATTCCTTCAGAGGGTCAAAAGGGAAGGAAAGCCGGTAATTCTGGTAGCTCCGGCTTGGCCCAGGTGACCTTGGTATGTGGAGATCATAAAGATGGCAGGTTCTTGGGGTTCTGGGGTTCTTCCGCTCCACCCAGATCTACTCTCACAAGGGTCCAATATTCCATCCTACCTTACAAAGTCTAAATTTGATGGTTTGGTGGTTGAGACCCACATTTTAAAGGGTCGTGGCCTCTCGGGGCCAGTCCTGTCCACTATTGTTAATGCTAGGAAGCCAGCTTCCAGGCTCATCTACTACAGAATCTGGAAGGCATATGTTTCCTGGTGTGAATCCAGAGGGTGGCATCCTAGAAAGTATGCCATTAGCAGAATTCTTACCTTTCTCCAATTAGGCATAGAAATGAAGCTGGCCTTGAGTAGTATCAAGGGCCAGATCTCGGCCTTGTCAGTATTCTTTCAAAGACCGCTTGGCTCTCATTCCCTCGTACAGGCCTTTGTTCAGGGAGCACTACGCTTGAATCCGCCGGTTAAGCCTCCTGTGTGCCCATGGGATCTGAATTTGGTTTTGTCTGTTTTACAGGAACAACCTTTTGAACCATTGCACCAAGCTTCTTTAAATCTTTTAACAAAGAAGTTGGTGTTTCTGGTAGCCATATCCTCGGTTAGAAGGGTATCAGAATTAGCAGCTCTTTCTTGTAAAGAGCCATATTTTATTATTCACAAAGACAGGGTGGTGTTGCACGCACACCCGACTTTTCTGCCTAAAGTGGTTTCAGGATTCCATCTGAAATAAGATGTGGTCCTACCGTCCTTTTTTCCAGATCTGCAGTCCGCAGAAGAAGAGTTGTTACACTCTTTTTAGATGTTGTGAGAACAGTCAGTATCTATCTGCAGGCAACCGCTCAGACACGAAAGACTGATTGTCTCTTTATTCTGCCAGAGGGCCCCAAAAAGGGCCAGGCAGCATCGAAATCCACTATCTCTAGTTGGATTCAACAGGTTATTATTCAGGCTCATGGTGTAAAGAAGAAAGTTCCTCCTTTTCAGGTTAAAGCGCATGAGGATGCCGCCTTCGGGCGCAGTGTGCTTCAGGCAGCAGTATAGTTCCTTTAGTCCGTTGGCGGTCTATGTTTTTTTCTGATCTGTGTCTCCCTCCCCTCAATTTGGGTATTGCTATAGGACATCCCACTAAGTAATTATCAAGTCTTGGTGTCCAGTGATGTATGAACAACAAAATAGGATTTTTAAATACAGCTTACCTGTAAAATCCTTTTCTTGGAAATACTTCACGGGACACAGAGCTCCCGCCCCTCTTCGGGATTATAAGTTGGGACGCTTATTGCTTTGCTATAAAACTGAGGTACTCTCCATATGGGAGGGGATGATATAGGGGAGGAACTCGCCTGGTAATTAGGCTTGCCAGTGTGGCCAGTGCCATCTAACCCACTAAGTAATTATCAAGTCTCTGTGTCCCGTGATGTATTCCCAAGAAAAGGATTTTACAGGTAAGCTGTATTTAAACATTCTATTTTTATTGGATATGTTTTAATACAGAAAGTAGAAGAAAAAAACGGTGGTGATCAAATACCACCAAAAGAAAGTTCTATTTGTGTGAAAAATTATATATATATATATATATATATATATATATATATATATATATATATATATATATATACAGTATCTCACAAAAGTGAGTACACCCCTTGCATTTTTGTAAATATTTTATTATGTCTTTTCATGTGACAACACTGAAGAAATGACACTTTGCTACAATGTAAAGTAGTGAGTGTACAGCTTGTATAACAGTGTAAATTTGCTGTCCCCTCAAAATAACGCAACACACAGTCATTAATGTCTAAACCGCTGGCAACAAAAGTGAGTACACCCCTAAGTGAAAATATCCAAATCGGGCAAATTAGCCATTTTCCCTCCCCGGTGTCATGTGACTCATTAGTGTTACATGGTCTCAGGTGTGAATGGGGAGCACGTGTGTTAAATTTGGTGTTATCGCTCTCACTCCCTCATACTGGTCACTGGAAGTTTAACATGGCACCTCATGGCAAAGAACTCTCTGAGGATCTGAAAAAAAGAATTGTTGCTCTACATAAAGATGGCCTAGGCTATAATCAGATTGCCAAGACCCTGAAACTGAGTTGCAGCACGGTGGCCAAGACCATACAGCAGTTTAACAGGACAGGTTCCACTCAGAACAGGCCTCGCCATGGTCAACCAAAGAAGTTGAGTGCACGTGCTCGGCGTCATATCCAGAGGTTGTCTTTTGGAAATAGATGTATGAGTGCTGCCAGCATTGCCGCAGAGGTGGGGGGTCAGCCTGTCAGTGCTCAGAACATACGCCGCACACTGCATCAAATTGGTCTGCATGGCTGTCGTCCCAGAAGGAAGCCTCTTCTAAAGATGATGCACAAGAAAGCCCGCTAACAGTTTGCTGAAGACAAGCAGACTAAGGACATGGATTACTAGAACCATGTACTGTGGTCTGATGAGACCAAGATAAACGTATTTGGTTCAGATGGTATCAACCGTGTGTGGCGGCAACTAGGTGAGGCGTACAAAGACAAGTGTGTCTTGCCTACAGTCAAGCATGGTTGTGGGAGTGTCATGGTCTGGGGCTGCATGAGTGCTGCCGGCACTGGGGAGCTACAGGTTATTGAGGGAACCATGAATGCCAACATGTACTGTGACATACTGAAGCAGAGCATGATCCCCTCCCTTCGGAGACTGGGTCACAGGGCAGTATTCCAACATGATAACAACCCCAAACACACCTCCAAGACGACCACTGCCTTGCTAAAGAAGATGAGGGTAAAGGTGATGGACTGACCAAGCATGTCTCCAGACTTAAACACTATTGAGCATCTGTGGGGCATCCTTAAACGGAAGGTGGAGGAGCGCAAGGTCTCTACCATCCACTAGCTCCGTGATGTCGTCATGGAGGAGTGGAAGAGGACTCCAGTGGCAACCTGTGAAGCTCTGGTGAACTCCATATCCAAGAGGGTTAAGGCAGTGCCAGCCAATTTACACTGTTATACAAGCTGTACACTCACTACTTTACATTGTAGCAAAGTGTAATTTCTTCACTGTTGTCATATGAAAAGATATAATAAACTATTTACAAAAATGTGAGGGGTGTACTCACTTTTGTGAGATACTGTATGTGACAGACGAAAAAGTACTCTTGCGCACTGGTGTGTTGGCTAAAAAAGTTCAAGAAGGACTATGGATTTCGGCTTTGCTGCTCTCAAAGGATGGGATTGTCCTAGTGTTGAAAGAAAAAAAGAGAAAAGAGAGCGCACCAGCCTAGTGCATTATCCTTGACAGGTTTATTGAATTAAAAACAAGATAAAAACTACTCACAAAAGTCGAAGGTAAAATCGCATAGTAAACACACAGAGGCAATTGTTCCAGTGGTAGCAGTTGTCCAGGTCCCAGGAAGGAGGCATACGGACTGCTGCTGGCTTACGCGTTTCGAAGGTTTAACCCTCTTCATCAGAGCCGAAGGCTCTGATGAAGAGGGTTAAACCTTCGAAACGCGTAAGCCAGCAGCAGTCCGTATGCCTCCTTCCTGGGACCTGGACAACTGCTACCACTGGAACAATTGCCTCTGTGTGTTTACTATGCGATTTTACCTTCGACTTTTGTGAGTACTGTATGTGACAGACCTAGCCGGAGAGAGACTTTTGGAGGGGACTGTATGCTAGCCTCTTGCCGATCGATCATGGGCCCTTGCATTTGGGGGAACGGTGCTCTTTGTGAGCTGTATGCCTGGGGACCCTTGAGGTGGTATTACTGTGGATTCGGGTCCGGTCCCCCAGGACACACAGACTCTGGGGACCCTGGATTTGCCATATTAGAAATAGTGGCTGATTCATAATGCTGGGACAGATACTGTTAGGAAATGCTGATGTATATTCCAACACCTGTCTGTCTGTTGTCTGCTAAAATGTGTATTGTAAATAAGTCTATAGTATGGGATCTAAGAGTCATTAGATCCCCATTGTTGTTTGTGTTAATTAACTCTGCTATTGTGTGAAGAAGAGTCTATGTTGATTGTGATAATGTTGATTGGATTTTCTGAACTACAAGACGGCCAGTCTGGCCTAAAGGTCATGTCTCAGTCATCTAGGCTGTCTAAAGGGATTAGTTAATTAGCTCATGTTAATTAGGTTAATTAGGTTACAGCTGTATTGTTAGAGTAATATGAGCACCTCCTCTTTTATTGTATAAATAAGACTGTATTCCTGTCAATAAAGTGAGATTCCTGGTTGAACTTACATACAGCCTGCCTGGTGTTTGTTCTGAGCTATCACAACTGGACTAGAACGGCACAGAGCTGTAGTTCTAGTCCCGGAGCATCAGATGACCGAACAATCAGATGTTGCGATCTGCAATCTGATTCTATAGCTGCAGAGGAGTGTCGGGAGAGTGGAACCGAGCGAACAAGGGGCTCATTACACTGTATATATATGAAGCAAGGTCTCCAGCCTCCTTCAGTCTAATGAGAACCTCCAGGGCCAGAGATAGCTGACATCCTTCTGTATGTAGTGGGTTGTGAGGCATAGTGGGTCAAGGTGGAAGTTATTGGGCATCAGACACTTCTGGAATGCAAAAGAGATATTTATTCCTCTTACAAACTTTTATGGGGGAAAGAGGGTTAGGGCCAGGACACCCTTGAGTAGTTGCAAGTTCAATTAGCAGACTCTGAGACTTCAATAGGAGGACAGCCGTGCAAGAAAAAGCCTCCAGCAAGAAGCCACATCTGCACATGCAGCAATGCTGTCTCCTACGGCAACAGTCTTTTACAGTTCCTAACACAAAACTTAACAGTTCTTTCACCTTCACTACAACTTCTCCTTGTAGTTCTTCAGCCCACTGAGCTTCCGGTCTCTCATTAGACCCACTGATTCACTGCCACTGAATCCCTTGAGCTCCTCCAATCTTCACGGTGTTATCTTCCTCAAGTGTCACCCCTGCCTCTTTTCTGGGTCCCTAGCTTGGCACTCCTGATACTTCTCAAGCTTCACCCATGCTGACCTGCTCGGTCCCTGGCTTGACACACAAGGCTGCACTGCAAGCGTCACCTCCGCTGGCTAGATCCCTGACTTGATCACCGTCTGAAGTTTCCTGATTCTTCACCGTGCCCGTTCGGCGAGAATACTGCTCCCGTACTTGCTTCAGTTACTCACTGTGGTCCCTGGTATTAAGGTGGATGGACCCTTTGTGGTGACAGCTTCCCCTCTACCTCCGACCACTGTCAGGTTCTCCAGCTGGTAGAACCGTCACTTCTGGTTGGACTGCAAGCTGCAATCCCAACCCTGCGCTGCTTTCTCTTGCTTCTGGATAGGCCCTCAGACAGCTTAGCAGCCAGATGCCCCCTGGGATAGGCCCGATCTCTGGCCTATCAGCCCGGGGCAATATGACACACGTCCACCAAGACAGCACAGAACGCAGATCACCTGACTTCACCTAAATATATAGGTGCTCCCAGCAGGCCAATGGATTCAAGAAAAACCCTTCCAATAGGCTGAGATACCCCATATACCCATAACCTGACCTTGAGTTGCCCTTCTCATATCTAGTACCACTAAGTAGTCTACCTAGTGGTAGAAGAGAAAAGTGCAACAAGGCCATGCTTAGGAAAAAATCAATAGATCTCTAACAATTGACCAGGATAACTACTCCTGGCAAGTAAATTTGTGAGGAGCTCCCTGCCTAGACTCCAGGGTGCTACACCCCCCTGCCCAAAAAACTACATCTCGGAGTTTGCAGAAAAATAATTTGAGCTCCCAAGCCTGAGAGTGAATGTCCTGGCAAAAACTGGGATAGGTGGGGAAACAGGGAAAGAACAAAGTAACAATATAAAAATATAAAACATATGTATGGGGTACCACTTGAAATAAACATAGTATCAGACACATAAAAATGGTAAGTCATGTATGACACTCAAGTATCAAATAGTTATGTATAATTTTAAAAGCAAGCAGAGCAATAGTGTTGCTTCATAACTATCTATCTAATATATACAATAATAACAAAATATACAGAGGGTTAGTGTTGTCATCAGTTTAGATCCCTGTCTCTCCTTAGCCAAGGAAGATGCACCGATACAGCAACACCTGAAAGAGAGAGATCAAAACAATACAAATACATCCTATCCTATAATAACGTAGTGCAATATGTACATAGTAATTTTAAATGGTCCTCAGCCGAGAACAGCATGGCAGTGTAAATACACCCTATAAATGTCTACATTATTTATATAGTGAAAGCAGGCCCCATTCTCGCTGAGAATGCCACCCCCTTTCCTTATCAGCGTAGAACTTCAGCAATGGTTTTATCAAGTACCAGTCCTGATACATAGATAAGTCCATTATTTGAAGAAAATAGGCAATTGCTCCTTTATCACAGCCTATTCTAACTAACTACACATCCAGTGTCCATGGCATGTCTTAGTCCATCAATTTCACTTGGGGTGAACAACATTCCCCAGCAGTTCCCTTTCTTCTTTAAAGGCAACTCCGGGCACAAAAAGACATGACTGCATTTTAGGCAATAACCAGCCAGGCCATGGTGCAAGGGACCACACTTGAGGACACAGGTCCTCTTGCAAAGGTATCTTCAGTCTGTCCACATGACAGCCAAATACAAAAACTTTCTTGATTACTTGCAAACAATAATCTGCTGAAAGTCACAGATTGCTCTTCAGGGTAAAACACCCCAACAACTTCAGTCTTAGCCAACGTGGCTTAAGAGATCACTTCCATGTATCTGCTGGCAGCATTCAGTCCATCACAGTCCTAGCAGTAGAGCTTTCTGAAATGTTCCCTATTATCAAAGAACTTTGTGCAAAGAAATAGAGTGGCATCAGCAAAGAGTCCTTTGACTCCACAACTGCACATTTGTAATCCACAATGAGAGATGATATTGGTATCTTCACAACAGTTATCAATAGTACCCGGGATTGGGTAAGTTCAAGGTTTCTCCCTTGGTATTCACTGTAGTGACAAAACGTTTATTTTTCTCTTTTATCTGGTCTGCGGATGACTATGCTGTCCAAGTTAATCTTTCGGCCATAGCTCCAGGTATTCACTACGAAATGGTATTTTTCAGCCACCTTAGGTGACATCTTAGGAAAATCCAGATGAAGAGGGATCTGTAGAAAGCTGCGTACAGCCTCGTCCACCCACTGGGCCTCCTTGTCAAAGATCTCATCTTCCAGATGGGCTGGTATATATGGATACAGGTATCCGTATTCTGACACTACCTTCTTTATTATGATTGGCTGTATTTTGGACAGCCTAGGCAGGGTTTTGGGATCCCCATATCCGGATAGGACCCGGGCGTCTGGTGCACGTTGAACTGAACACCCAGCAACTTCATCCGGTTTAACCTTAGGTAAGGGCGCCATAGGGCGAGCTTTGGGAACCCATCTAACCCCCAAATCCTCCTTGACAGACTTAAAGGTACTGACTAACGAAGCTGCATCGACAGGCAGGTTGATCTCCACCTTGGCAGTCACAGCAGAGAGAATCCCGCATTCTTGCACCTCACTCATTGGTTCTTCATCGCTGTCGCCCCACTTCACAGTATAAGACAAAGTGTCCGAAAACAACTCCGATAATGGACGGGATATCCGAATATGAAGGGGTGGAACACTCTTTAGCCCGGGAGATAGTTGCGCTTAGCATGCACCTTGGCCGGCACAACTATCTAATTTTTTTATTTTTTTACAGGCATCACTTTCCCTACGGGCACACCACTCTAGCAGCTGGGCCCGACCACGGCCTCTAGAAGCAACTGGTGCGCTGGATCCTGGGGTGGTCACCGGTACACGGGATTAGCAGCTTCCCGAACGACTCTGGCACCAGCAGGTGGACTCTGGGGATCACTCTCAGCCGGAACAGCAACGTTCCTGTCCCAGTCAACCTGTAGTATCCGAGGAGGCTGGGTTGGGGCGATAACTTCGAACAACTGTTCCCCACAACATCCACAGATGATCCAAGGCCTTAACTGTGTGGTTAGGCCGGAGCATCGTCCACAGATCAGTCCTAGAGCCTCATAGCCTCCAGCGGTATATAGGGCAATATTACCCCTTGTTGCGTACTGCACTCCGGTGTCCGTCACCTTGGCTTTGGATTCCCTTAGGCCAAATCTGATATCCGGAACGTTCACCCACCAATCCACCATCATGCTTCCAAACTACGCCATCTCCTTCTCTAACCCACAATCAGACGCATGTGGCAGCACTTTCTTATCCTCCTCTGCAGAGCGGAGGCTTCTCACCCTGCCAATGGATTGGTGCAAATGTTCGCTGGGAACTGTGGTGCCTGCCTTCTTCTTGTTGTGGCGCGCCAAAGCTGTAATGGAGTCCATTTTGGAGTCTGTATTAACCCTCACAGCGCTGGCGGGAAGTGTCAAAAGACCAGGCTGATCCTTTCCCCTGTGCAATGAGACTTGTTGGTTCTTCCCCACGTTGGTAGTGCACACAACAACCCAGTCTATGAGAAGGTAAATGTTACTTGCCTCCTTCCCACGGAGCAAGACGGAGTCCCGATGGAGCAGAAGCCGGTTGCTACGGGCGACTGCTGCAAGAACAACGCCTTGACCCCACGTTGGGCGCCAAATGTAGCATGGCCAAAAGGACAAGCGGAGTCTAGAAACACTGAAAGGTACAGTGCTGTCTGCTGGTAGTCCACATTGCTACATATATATTTTATTTGGGTACAGTGTTGTATGACCGTGCAATTGCTAGTTAAAGTGGAACACCAGTTGTTTTTGTGTTTATTAAAAATTAGCAGCTACAAAAACTGTAGCTACTGACTTAAAATAAACACACACTTACCTGTCCCAGAATCCAGCGATCTGCTCACCCGAGCCACCCTTCTCCCAGCCCTCTATCCCCAGTGCCAGCATCTCAACTGTGGACACCCTGCTGTGACAGCTTGTGGCTTCACAGCCGGGTGCCCACTCTGCATGTCGTGCTGCGCCTTTTAAATGGTATGGCAGTCTTCTAGGTCCTGTGACATGTCGCAGAACACTGCACGGGGGGGGAAGAGAACTTCCGCTCAGTTCGCCTAGGCAATCTGACCAGAAGTGTGAGCAGGTACCTGTCAAAACTAGGTAGCCCCTTCCCCAAAAAAATATTGACATGCCAAATGTGGCAGGGGAGGAGAACTTAACCACTTCAGGTCCGCCCTATAGAAGTTTTACTGCTACAGGGAGGCACCTGTGCGCCGGATCACGTATATACGTGATCCGACTTTTCCAGGTAGAGGGCGTTCATGCACGCCGCTGGCAGCTTGCTTTCACTGCGATTACACACAGCAGAAGCCGATCGGCGGGTGCACGGTACCCGATATCCTCTGGCACCTGCTGATCGTTAGGTTGAGAGACAGAACTGTGATCTGCCTATGTAAACAAGGCAGATTGCCGTTCTGACAGGAGGGAAGGGATGGAGTTTGTGTTCCTGCAAAGCAGGGAATACATTCCATCTCTTAAAAGCACCTCACATAGTACAGTAAAACACTGGCTAGGCACACAGTTAACCCTTTGATCGCCCCTGATATTAACTCCTTCCCAGACAGTGAGGTACAGCAACAGTGCATATTTTTTAGAACTGTTTACTGTATTAGTGTCACTGGTCCCCAAAAAGTGTCAGTTAGTGTCAGAATGTCCACCGCAATATTGCAGTCCCACTATAAGTCACTGATTGTTGCCATTACTAGTAAAAAAATTATTAAAGAGGAACTGCAATCAGCTCACATAATTTTTAATAAAAACATCTTTGCCATTCTGAAGCTTCCCTCCAACCACTTTTCATATTATTTTATATATACTGTGATTCTGTACTTGACAAATATGCTGCAGAAATCTCCCTCCACTGAGTCTGACTGCATCCTTTTTAACTGTGGGCATCTGAAGCTGCTGCCTGTTCACTTCCTGGATTTACACAAAGAGGCACACCTCCAGCTCTGCAGCTCTCATTGGCCTTTTTATAACTCCCCCCCTTCCTGGCAAACTCTCATGAGAGTGAGAGAGAGAGCTGTGTATGATGTCATACATCTAGGCTTACTACCAGACAAGAAACAGGAAGTGGGCTGTATAGTGGCAGAAGAAAATGTTTTATTAACCAAAGTTAAAACAAGGGCAGAAGATTTAATAGATGGAAAGATGAAAAAAATGACTGAAGTTCCACTTTAAATATCTAAAAATATCCCATAGTTTGTAGATGCTATAACTTTTGCGTAAACCAATCAATATACGCTTATTGGGATTTTTCTTACCAAAAGCATGTAGCAGAATACATATTGGCCTAAACGTATGAAGATTTTTTTTTTTTAATTGTATTGTATATGGATATGTTTTATAGCAGAAAGTAAAAAAAAAAAAAATATTTTTTTTTCAAAGTTGTCGGCCTTTTTTTGTTTATAGCGCAAAGAAATAAAAACCGCAGAGGTGATCAAATACCACCAAAAGCTCTATTTGTGGGAAAAAAATTACATCAATTTTGTTTGGGTGCAACGTTGCACGGCCAACCAGTTGTCAGTTAAAGGAACGCAGTCCCGTATCGCAAAAAAGTAGCCTGGTCATGAAGGGGGTCATCTTCTGGAGGTCATGTGGTTAAAGCGAAACTTCCCCTTTTGGGTGGCGCTCTCCTTGAAAGTAGCGCAGTGCTGAATAACAACAATGGTCTGGTCGTGAAGGGGGTAAAACCTTTCTGAGTGCAAGTAGTTAATATTTATATTAGTCTTACTATACTTTAGAAAGAGGGACAGAGAAAACAGCCAGAGAAGTTTGGTTGTAAAAGAGGGGCAGTTGGAAGTTAGAGATTTAGGTTATACACACATTATTCTAAACTATTTCTAAATTATTCTAAATCTATTTGAACTAAAAGATCACATTTCTCCTGGAATTTATACAGAATACTGGCAAATACTAAACTGTCACTTGTATGGGTCCTCGGTTTCAGTGTGAGCACCAGACTAGTACTTGTAGAATAACTTGCCCCCGGAAATAGCTGATGAGTAAAAGTGCCGTTCAGCATGCGGAACCCAGGCTTGGCGGCTGTTTTCCGGCGGAATATTTAGTTGGCGCACAGTTTCCGGAAGTGCTCAGGGGACGTCCTGTCCTAAGATGGCGGCGCTGACAGGTAAGAAGGTTATGGGATTGTTGTGTTTGGGTTATGAAGGACGTCAGTGCGGTGTGTATTGGTGGGCAGTACGAGGATGACTGCTGTTCGGCGTCTCCTTATTCCTCGCTTGTCTGGTGCTATAAACGAGTATATAGGTGACAATGGTTTCTGTGTGTTCCAGCTCCCCGACTGTCTCTGCTCTCCTTCCAAGCTTTTCGGTGAGTATTATGCTCGGATATTTCTCATTTGTGATCTATGGAACTGTGCACACTAATAGTATACTTCTCTATCTACATCATACAGATCGGCCTGCCTGGCAGCTCTTCATACTCGGGTCTGGCAACCAACAGCAGACAATGAAAATAGCATCAGGTGACTACTCTATATCTATTATAGCTAGCTATATATATATATATATATATAAATATATAAATTTATTTGGGCACACAGCAACAGACGTATGTTACCTTTTTAAAGCTGCATTCATGTGTTACTGTCACAGGGGTGTACAGGTATTGCATGCATCCCCCTGCAGGCAGTCCTATTCATGTTTATTGGGACATAGAGGCTGCATGCATACAGCTGCTGTGTCCCAAAATGACATTCGTGTGGGTGCAGGGCCCTGAACGCACCCTTGGTGCAATTTGGAGCATGTACCCACACGGATGTCATATTGGAACTAGGGATGAGCTTCGAGTTCGACTCGAACATCGGCTTTTCGCCCGTTCGCCGAACAGCGAACAATTTGGGGTGTTCGTGGCAAATTCGTGGAACACCCTTTAAAAGTCTATGGGAGAAATCAAAAGTGCTAATTTTAAAGGCTTATATTCATGGTATCTGGGTCCTGCCCCAGGGGACATGTATCAATGCAAAAGAAGTTTTAAAAACGGCTGTTTTTTCAGGAGCAGTGATTTTAATAATGCTTAAAGTGAAACAATAAAAGTGTAATATCCCTTTTAAATTTCATACCTGGGGGGGTGTCTATAGTATGCCTGTAAATGGGCGCATGTTTCCCGTGTTTAGAACAGTCTGACAGCAAAATGACATTTCAAAGGAAAAAAAAAGTCATTTAAAACTACTCGCGGCTAATAATGAATTGTCGGTCCGACAATACACATAAAAGTTCATTGATAAAAACGGCATGGGAATTCCCCTCAGGGGAACCCCGAACCAAAATGTAAAAAAAAAAAATGGCGTGGGGTTCCCCCTAAATTCCATACCAGGCCCTTCCGGTCTGGTATGGATATTAAGGGGAACCCCGCGCCAAAATAAAAAAAAAAAAAAATGGCGTGGGGTCCCGCCAAAAATCCATACCAGACCCTTATCCGAGCACGCAACCTGGCAGGCCGCAGGAAAAGGGGGTGGGGGGGCGAGAGAGCGCCCCCCCTCCTGGACCGTACCAGGTCACATGCCCTCAACATTGGGAGGGTGCTTTGGGTTGCCCCCCAAAGCACCTTGTCCCCATGTTGATGGGAAGAAGGGCCTCATCCCCACAACCCTTGCCCGGTGGTTGTTGGGGTCTGCGGGTGGGGGGCTTATCGGGAATCTGGAAGCCCCCTTTAACAAGGGGACCCCTAGATCCCGCCCCCCCGTGTGAATTGGTAATGGGGTACAAATGTACCCCTACCATTTCACAAAAAAAGTGTCAGGTTAAAAAACACGAGACGGTTTTTGACAAGTCCTTTATTAATTTCTTCTTCTTTCGGCTTCTTCTTTCATCATCTGTTCTTTTGGTGTTGTTCTTCTTCCTTCATCTTTTTCTTCGTCCGCTCTTCTCATCCCGCATCTTCCTCCAGGCTTCTTCTCCGCTCCGCCCGCACGATCCGCCTCAGTGTGACGCTTCGCTTCTTCTGACACTTCTTATCTAATGGAGGGCGGGGTCACGTAACCGCACCCCGGCTCATCCCTAATTGGGACACAGCAGCTGTAGCCATGGATCCCTATAAACATAAATAGGACTGCCTGCACGGGGATGCATGCAACACCTGTACATCCCTGTGACGTAAAACACAGCCCTGTATGGGGCACAGATGTAATCGCTCTGTGTGAACAAGTCCAAATAAAGCAAATGTTACTTTAACCTCTTCAGCCCCAGAAGAATTTACCCCCTTCCTGACCAGAGTGTTTTTTTTGTGATTCGGCACTGCGTTGCTTTAACTGACAATTGCGTGGTCATGCGACATTGTACCCAAACGAAATTGACGTCCTTTTTTTTTTTTCCCCACAAATAGAGCTTTCTTTTGGTGGTATTTGATCGCCTCTGTATTTTTTTACTTTTTGCTATTATAAATATCCCCCAAAAATATAGAAAAAAAACATTTTTTTTCCTCAGTTTAGGCCGATACGTATTCTTCTACATATTTTTGGTAAAAAAAAATCGCAATAAAATTTATTGATTGGTTTGCGCAAAAGCGTCTACAAAATAGGGGATAGATTTATAGCATTTTTATTATTGTGGGTTTTTTTTTTTTAACTAGTAATGGTGGCGATCTGCGATTTTTATCATGACTGTGACATTATGGCGGACACATAGGACAAATATGACACATTTTTGGAACCATTGGCAATAATACAGCGATCAGTGCGATTAAAAATGTAAAAAGGCAAAAATGTCATTGGCAGTGAAGGGGTTAACACTAGGGGGCAGTGAAGGGGTTAAATGTGTTTCCTGGGAGGTGATTCCAACTGAAGGGGGAGGGACTAACTACAGGAAGTTACAGATCGTGGTTCCTAGCTAATAGGAGCACACAATCTGTCACTCCTGTCAGAACAGGAACGTGTGTGTGTTTACACACACACACTCGTCCCTGTTCTGTGTCTCCTGGTTACGATCGCTCGTGGCCGGCGGTCATCGCGATCGTCGGCCACGAGCATCGGCACCCCCGCTGTACAGCGCGCTCCTGCTATCCGGACCCCGCAAGATCGTGTACAGTAACGTGATTTCGCACAGGGGAGCCAGCCTGCTGCAGTAAAACTGCGGCGGATGGTCTGGAAGCGTTTAAAGCAGAACTAAACCCATCAGTTTAAAATGGAAATTCTCGAAATAAACTGTGAACTGCTTAAATTTCAATAAAAATTGGGATGTTCTAAAACTTTTGACAGGTAGTGTACCTGCTCACTGTCTTCTTGACAATGTGCACAGAGCTGCCCGTGAGCACAGGTCTTGTATGCCTGGATGACTAAACTCCTGCACGTGCGCAGGTGTGACATCATCCTATGCTGGCTGATGAAGTCACAGCCCAGTACCCGGAAGAACCTCGGACCATTGGAGAGGTAAGCATTGCAGACTTTAGTTTCCACGTTACCTGTTGCAGGGATGAGCTCAGGCATGTTCGTTTCCTTCTCCAAACCCACCTGAGCTATCCCATCAGGAAGCTGTCGCTGCACAACGCCAGTCATAAGCAGCCGAGACATTCCCCACCCCAAACATGCCTGAATTTATCCATAAACTGTTTTCCAAAATGGTTACATTCAAAGCATGCTGTGAATAACTGTCGCAGTTGCTTGTGCTCTCAGCCAAACACAAGCTAAACAGGCACAGATGTAAAAAAAAAAAAAAAGAGGGCCATCTGTTTCGTTTGGCACCAATTCAGCAGGGGATCTGCTCAGGGATCCCCTGCTTATCAGAGTGGCCTGTACTCTATCAGAAAGTGTCCTAATAAGTTTTGAGGTAGCATTTGTAAGGGGAATATTTAATTCAAGAATTCTGATCCCCATTGAATAGACAAATACTTCGTTTTTATAATGATTAAAAAAAAAAAAAAAAAAAAAGCAGAAAGCAATATCTTGTAATGTGATGTGTAGTTCTAGTGCAGGGGTAGGCAACTTTTCAGTGGCTGAGATCTACCGGTGGGAGGGGCGTTGGCGGTGTCCTTTTAAAAAAAAAAAAAAAAAAAGGCATTCAATAAAAACACTAAGGGCCGGTTCCCACTGCTGCGATGTCAGACATCGCATGTGATTCGAACTGCACTGCTGTGCAAATCACATGTGATGTCTGTGCGATGCAAATTCCGCCATACAAATTGTATGGCTGCATTCAAACCAAACCTGTGCAGGACCCTTTTTTTGGTCCGCACCAGAATCTGATTGCAAAAGTGTTCACACCCATGTGATCCGATTCCTGTCTGAATTGACAGTTTGCACCGCGATATTCGACCCGATCGGGGGTGTCATGGTTCGCATAGGGCAGTGTAAACCGCCAGCGAGAGACATGCGTGAACCGAGCTATAGAGTGTCACAGTAGTGTCTTCTGCCCCACTTCAAATCACTCACTCCACCACAGTAGTATCCTCTGCCATCCCCTCCTCCACAGCGGTATCCTCTGCCTCCTTTCACATCACCCCCCTCCCCCAGTGATATACTATGCCATCCCTCCCCACGCACAGTGTCTTCTGACCCCCCCCCCCCCAACAGTAGTGTCCTTCCCCCCCCCCCGATAGCAGTGCCATCCCCCTCCACTGTAGTGCCCTCTTCCCCTCTTCCCGCCTATAGTAGTGTCCTCTGCACCCCATAGCAATGTCCTCTGTACCAACCCCCCCCCCCTTCTGTAGTAACCTCCCCCAGTTTCAGGTAGCTTGAGATCGACAGGTTGCCGACCCCGGGTCTAGTGTATCCAAAAGAGGGAGTAATGCATGAAGTCTGATTGCTTTGGGCATCAGTTTTATTTTTGTTTAACTTTTATCAGCCAACCATTTCCTATGTGTCAGGATAGTTTGACATGGACCTCTGTGTGAACCCTCAAGCATATCTGTCATGAAGTATCGATTGGGAAAACTGCTGCTCCAAATGAACTCTGTTAACTGGATCAATGTAAATCTAGCATTCGTATATGAAAGTGTCATAGTTTAAAGCTGAACTTCAGGCTGATATAAAAAAAAAAAAAAAAAAAGATTATTGCAGTTACATACATACATACATACATACACATTCAGTAAAAGGTCATGATGAGTATTTTTATATGCAACCAATGTAAGTACCTGCATATGTCTTGGTGTCAGCTTCTTGCAGTTCCTTGTATAGTAGAAGTCAGAGAGGGAGAGGAAGGGGTATCGCTATGAATCAATCAAGCATGCTGCATTCACGTTTTGACAAAGGAAGTAAAGGGCAGTGGAGAGGGTTTGTCAGTGTGCTGCTGCTCTTCATTGTCCAGTTACACACACTGGGATGGGAGGTAACCAAGCTGTGTTGCTCACTGTGATGGAGAAAAATTTGGGTCACCAACCTGTCTCTGTTGTCTGGCAGGGCAGTCATTTTAAGACTGGGTGTACAGAACTGCACATCCTATTGCAGGTAAAATGGCTCCAATAAATGCAATTCAGCTGTGTATTTTAAATATTTGCCTTGGGTTCATTTTTAGCTTGACAATTTTTAAAGATTTATTTTTTTATTTCATAATACATTTATCGGCTGATATATATTATGTTTTTGTCTGTTACAGCGCTTCACTAGTGAGACAGAAAAGTAGCGCTGTCCCTGCAACAAAATCGTCAGTACCAAGTGGCAAAGGGGAATTTATCGTAACCAAACTCGATGATCTGGTGAACTGGGCTCGAAGGGTAGTATTGTGTGTGTGTGTGTGGTGTGGTTTTTTTTTGTAATTCTCTATCTCGTTTATTTTTGAGGATACGCTTTCTGTTTAACATTTTGAAATAGTGAGGGGGGATGGTTGAAAACGTTATGTGACAGCTCTCTGAGGCTCAAAGGAGCAGCAGGAAATTGAAGAAAAGGGGGAGTATGTGCAGCTGGGGGGGGGGGGGGGGACATTAGAGCAAGCCTGTTGCTTTCTTTGTCTTATACTTTAAAGCAAACCTGTGCTTTGACTATATAAGTGTAGGCAGACAGAAAAACACACTTTTAAAATACACTACCTGAGCTTTCTTACCTAGCAAAAAAATTGTAATTATGTTAGGGCTTTTTTTTTTTTTTTTTAAACCCAGACACCATAGTCATAGTTACTGACAACTGATATTTCTCCACTGCTGCCAAAGTAATAAGTTTGAGAGAGGTTGTGATAAAGAGCAGCAGTTCACCAATAAGTTTATCCCTCTAGTCAGCGTTATCCATTTACAAGACTGTGCAATGCAGCAAAGCCTGAATGGCTTACTATTCTGTACTTTCCTTTTTCCGCTGTAAATGCTGATTTACAGACTGTTACAGGAGTTGGGTGTATATACAGTTTTTCTATCTGTCTACTCTACGTGGTAAAACCATAGGTTTTCCATGTTGGGTGTTTGCAGTGACATTTACTGTGTGATCAACAGGCAGGGAGAGTGTATATAAACATAAGATTGTTCTTTAGAAATGTTCATTGGAGACACACTATTTATAATAAATGAACTGTAACTGTTTTATTTTACATTTTGGCTAATGCTGAGGGGCAAATTCCTGGTTGAAATATCATTGCTGTCTGTAACCCAGAGATATTGCTTCACTTGCTGTCCCGTTGACCACTGCCACTTTGACAGGGATTTTGGGGAGTCTCCTTGCATTGGGAAAGGTGTCACGGACAACATTAAAACAGTTCTAACCCATCACCACCAAGAAAAAATGTATTTTTCCCTGTTGGGGAGGAAAATGCAAATAAAATATCGGTACACAAGACAACTGGCAAGTAATGAAGACTTTCTTTGTTGACTTGAAAACCACAGATAACTAAGAAGTTTTAGTTGGAGTTGAATTTTAAAGTTATTTAAAATAGGAAACAGATTTTAAGACTGGCTCCCTGCATTAAGTAAAAGCTGCATTTGGTCAACCTTAGAGGTCTCCCTCTGGACTAGACAGGCCCTTTCATTTCTCTCTACTTTCTGCGTTCTCAATGTCCTGAAAGTGGGAGAAACCGAGGTACTGATCTGTGTTTGGGGAGAATTGGGGTAGGCAGAGAGAATTTGTCATTTTACAAATATACACCTGTTACACTGCTTTATGAACTGTGTAGCCGATATAATGGTGTGAAGTGATGTGGATGAACATCTAATGTAAATGCTTCCTTTTGTTTTTTTTTTTCTCCCCATAGAGTTCTCTGTGGCCCATGACCTTTGGGTTGGCATGCTGTGCTGTAGAAATGATGCACATGGCTGCTCCACGTTATGACATGGACAGGTTTGGAGTGGTTTTTCGTGCTAGTCCGAGGCAAGCGGATGTTATGATTGTAGCTGGAACACTTACAAATAAAATGGCTCCTGCGCTAAGAAAGGTGATAATACTCTCTGTAGACCAAGCAGTGTTTTCAACTATGTATGTTTCTGAAAAGCAAATTACACTGGTTAATAGTTGAAGAAAATGTTGGTGTATGCTGTGAATATTGAGTTTTTAGATGCTACTGGATAAGGGCTAAATGGCTTGGCTATAGATGACCGATTCTTTTATGTATCTGGGATGTATACTGTCATGTCTAGGGTATGTGGGACAGTATATGGGTTTTCTGTAGATGGACGTTCAAAACAGACCTGACCAGTCAAGGTATGGAAGCCACTAGACCTCCTGAAGGTATGCTGCGGTAACTGGCACCAAGCTATCAGTAGCCCTTTTAAGTTGCGAGTTGGGGCCTCCATGGTTCGGATTTCCTGCACATCCCACAGATGCTTGCTTGTATTGAGATCTGGAGAATTTAAAGGTATTGGAGTCGCTACAAACTGTCATCTGATCTGCCGGATGGGGAACCGATCCCCATCCGTCTGTTTTTAGCAGATCAGACCGAATGCTGGCAGGTGTCGGATACATTTCGGCTGACATCCGCCTTTCTTTAGAGTGCAATGGATGGTCCAATCGGGTTCACCTAAAAAACTGACAGGCAGACCCAATTGGTCTGTCAGTGTGAAAGGGGCCTTAGAGATAAATGGGTCATGGAGCTCTTGTGAGTGCATGCATGATGTGGAACACTGGGAGAGCACTTTACTGATTGAATCTGGACATTGAGCATTGGATAATTAAGGATTGGAGATATTATCATTAAAGTTAACCCCAATACTAAAATCTCTGAATCTACTGGCATCAATAATCTAAGACTAACCTATCTAGCCCTGTAAAGAAGGAATTGCTGATTGTTTATGCCAGGTTTTTTTTTTTTTTTGTTTTTTTTTTTAACCAATTTGTTTATATACATACTTGATAAAATGTAGTCAATGACACTATTATAGATGGAGATGATGGAGGAGGGAGATAGTCTTACTCGATGACTGTTGTTCCAGAAAGTTTGTAGGATGACTTTGGTCTTATAACCACTTTAGGAACAAGTTTTTGTATCAAAAAAGAACCTACCTGCCACCATGCATATCCTTCCCCTTTAAATTCTAAAAAGGTAACAAAAAAACAAAATGCTCTGGAATCCCACAGCAGCCATGACCAACTATAAGAATTTGCCCATGTGAACTCTGCCTCAAATCTGATTTTTCTGATTTCCCTTTAAGTTGAGATCAAGTATCAAAAAATGAGACCCTTTGTTATATGGTTGGCTGACTTGGGTTCTCAGGGCAGTTTCTCCTTGCAAGGCAAGTGGAAGGTAATAGTGTTACCACTATTTATTGGAGCAGGGAATCTTATTTTGATAGGTCCACGTTATAAAGTTCTTGTTTTGTTTCCTGATTGGTGGGGTGGGGGGTGTGACTAATCCTGCTATGCTGTTCTGGTAGTTTCTTGAATATGGTCATCGGCTAAAACTAAGTCATCCTTGCTGTCTTCGGGAACAGGTAGCTTAGAACTATTACTCTTATGATTTATGATATGCACAACACTAAACTATGATATGTTGTAAGAATTGATTTTTGTATCGAATTGTATTTGGCAGCAATATAAAGGGTAACCTCTGATTGAAAATACCTAAGTTTGAGCTTGACTGAAGTTGTTCGGAGTGTGAATGAATATGTATTCTAAGTCATATATTTACTCTTGCAGTGCTCCTGTTTGCTCTAAATTTAATTCATAAATAAAATCATGGCAATGGAGACATTATGGATTATTATTATTATACAGGATTACAGGATTTATATAATACCAACAGTTTACGCAGTGCTTTACAATATAAAAGGGAGACAATACAGTTATAATACAAGAGGATTAAGAGGGCCCTGCTCAGAAGAGCTTACAATCTAAAAAGGTTGGGGCAGGTGGTACAAAAGGTTGTAACTGTGGGGAATGAGCTGATGGAAGTGGTAAAAGATTAGTTGGAGACATGATGGGCTTCCCTGAAGAGATGAGTTTTCAGGGATCGCCTGCAGGTAGCCAGAGTAGGAGATAGCCGGACAGGTTGAGGTAGCGAGTTCCAAAGGATGGGAAAGGCTCTGGAGAAATCGTGGAGATGAGCACGGGAGGAGGGCTTGAGAAGAGCGGAGAGGACCATTTGGGTGATATTTGGAGACAAGATTGGTGATGTAGCTCGGGGCAGAGTTGTGAATGGCTTTGTATGTTGTGGTTAGTATTTTGAATTTGATTCGCTGGGTGATTGGGAGCCAGTGTAGGGATTGGAGGAGAGGGTTGGCAGACACTGAGCGGTTGGTAAGGTGGATAAGTCTGGCAGCAGCATTCATGATAGACTGAAGAGGGGATAGCCTATGGAGAGGCAGGCCAATGAGAAGGGAGTTGAAATAGTCAAGGCGAGAGATAACAGGGGAGTGAATGAGGAAGCTTGGTGGTTTAATTTGTTAAAAAGGGGCGAATTTTATAGATGTTACGGAGGTGAATTCTACAAACTTTTGACAACGATTGGATTTGAGGCTGAAATGACAGTCTGGGATTACACCTAGTACCCTGGCGTGAGGGGAGGGACTGATGGTTGCATTGTTGATTTTGATGGAGAAGTCAGGGAGGGGGGCACGTGCGGGGGGAATATTAATAGCTCAGTTTTGGAGAGATTTAGTTTAAGGAAGTGGTGTGACATCCATGCTGATATGTAAGTTAGTAATGCAAGAGGAGACTGAAGGAGTGAGGTGAGGAGTAGACAGATTTGGGTGTCATCGGTGTATAAGTGGTGTTGGAAGCTGTGGGCAGTAATCAAGTGACCAAGGTAGGAGGTGTAGAAAGAAGGGGTCCAAGAACAGAGCCTTGGGGGACCCCCACAGAAAGAGGCAATGGAGAGGAGGAGACAGAGTTGTAGGTAACGCTGAAGGAGCGCTATGATGGGAAGGCAGAGAACCAGGATAGAGCAGAATCTTGGAGGCCAAGGGAATGGAGTTTAAGAAGGAGCAGGTGGTCAACAGTATCAAAGATAATTAGTTCTAATACAAGTTCCTCATTCTCTTAAGTGTAAATCTGTTATCTTTGTATACATTGTTGACAAAGTTGGTTTTCAGATTGTAATCTGTATGTCTTCTACTGTCCACAGGTTTATGATCAGATGCCTGAGCCACGTTATGTAGTATCCATGGGCAGGTATATTTCCTTCACTACTTTTTTCTCTCTGCCCTCTGTATTTTACTGTACTCTAATGTTCTGGGACCCCCTACTCCTCATTTTACCATGGTCTTGGCAGATGATGCAGAATGCTTTCAGCTCCTGTACTCTGCCACTATCTCATGTTTCTGACTGTCTGCAGAATCTGCTTTCTTGTCCTGTCATTTCTGTTAACAGTAGCTCAGCTCTACAAGCTTATATTGGGGTTTATGTAACAGAGCATTTAAGTTTATTAATTGCAGCATTGTGAAAAGCATGTTATACCATGGGTTACGGCAACGTATGCATTAGGGTGCCATTAGTTCTGAATGCTGTTACAGTATAAGGGAATTCACTCACAAACTGCAGCACAGCAGAATGATCTATTGTTGGCTGGAATTGCATTCCTTTTATACAGGCTGGTATGAGAGGGAGGATACAGTGGTAGTACACAGGCGAGCGGAAGGGCCCCTGAGGAAGGAGCTTCCTAGAAGGAGGGCTGTCCCTGTGGTATGCATGTCTTTACTAGTTTTATTACTATATTTATGGCTGTCGCCTAATATTTATGAATCTAAAATTGTAAATGGGTTGATATAAATGCGTCTCTGGATACAAATATTTAAGTTGAACACTACTGCTTTGATTAAAATTCATGTTGACTGGGTGCTCTGTTTTATTATTATTATTATTATACAATATTTATATAGCGCCAACAGTTTACGTAGCGCTTTACAACTTGAGGGTAGACAGTACAAATACAATACAATTTGATACAGTAGGAATCAGAGGGCCCTGCTCCTTGGAGCTTACAATCTAAGAGGGAAGGTCAAGAGATACAAGAGGTAATAACTGTGGGTGATGTGCTGATTGAGAAGATAAATGTACAGTTGTTAGGTGGGGGCCAGATAGGCTTCTCTGAAGAGATGAGTTTTCAGGGATCGTCTGAAAGTGGATAAGGTAGGAGAAAATCGGACGGATTGGGGAAGAGCATTCCAGAGGATGGGGGAGGCTCTGGAGAAGTCCTGAAGGCGAGCATGGGATGAGGTGACAAGGGAGTTTGAGAGCAGGAGGTCTTGGGAGGAGCGAAGAGAACGATTTGGTTGGTATTTTGTGACTAGGTTAGAGATGTAGCTAGGGGCCAGGTTGTGGATGGCTTTGTAAGTTATAGTTAGTATCTTGAATTTAATTCGGTGACTGAGTGGCAGCCAATGGAGGGATTGGCAGAGGGGTGTAGCAGACGCTGAGCGGTTTGTGTGGTGGATGAGCCTGGCCGCAGCGTTCATGATGGACTGAAGTGGGGATAGCCTATTTAGAGGTAAACCAATGAGGAGGGAGTTGCAGTAGTCAAGGCGGGAGATGACCAGGGAGTGGATTAGAAGCTTTGTGGTGTCATTGGTTAGGAAGGGGCGTATCTTGGAGATGTTGCGAAGACAGAGGCGGCAAGCTTTGGATAGTGATAGAATGTGGGGTCGAAAGGTTAGTTCAGAGTCCAGGATTACACCTAGGACCTTGGCGTGGGGAGATGGGTTGATAGTTGAGCCGTTGATCTTGACAGGGAGATCAGGGGAAGTGGCACCTGAGGGAGGAAATATCATGAGCTCGGTTTTGGATAGGTTGAGTTTGAGAAAGTGATGTGACATCCAGGCTGATATGTCTGCTAATAAGTTGGTAATGCGTGAGGAGACAGATGGAGAGAGCTGGGGGGTGGAGAGATAGATTTGTGTGTCATCAGCGTAGAGATGATATTTAAAGCCGTGGGAGGCAATCAACTGACCCAAGGAGGTGGTGTAGATTGAGAAAAGGAGAGGTCCGAGAACAGAACCTTGGGGGACCCCGACGGAAAAAGGAAGAGGAGAGGAGGAAGTAGAGTTGTAAGTGACACTGAAGGAGCGGTGGGATAGGTAGGATGAGAACCAGCGAAGAGTACAGTCACGGAGACCAAAGGAGTGGAGTTTTTTGAGGAGGAGGGGGTGGTCCACTGTGTCAAAGGCAGCAGAGAGATCCAGGAGAAGTAGTACAGAATAGTGTCCATTGGCTTTAGCCATTAGTAGGTCATTTGAGAGTTTAAGGAGAGCAGTTTCCGTGGAGTGTTGAGGGCGAAAACCGGACTGAAGGGGATCAAGAAGTTTATTCATGGTCAGATGGTCGCTTAGTCGGTTGTAGACCAGTCTTTCAAGAAGTTTGGAGGAGAAGGAGAGTAAGGAGATGGGACGTAAGTTGTTGAGATTGGTGGGATCCAGTGAGGGCTTTTTTAGTATGGGGGTGACTAGCGCATGTTTTAGAGCATTTGGGAAGATGCCACAAGAGAGGGAGAGGTTGAAAATGTGAGTTAGAGAGCGTAGAATCGAGTCAGAGGGTGAGCGTAGCATTTGCGAGGGAACAGGATCCAGGGGGCAAGTGGTTAGATGAGTGCTAGATAAAAGTTTAGCAACCTCAGTAGTAGTAGCAGGGTTGAATGAGGGAAGTAATGATTGTATCTGTGGACATGGGGTGTTGCATGGGGGAGGTTTTTGCGCATTGGCGATCTCCTCATGAATTGTATCAATCTTAGTTTTGAAGTGATTGGCAATCTCCTGGGCAGTGAGTGAGTTGGTGGGTGGAGGCAGTGGAGGACAGAGTAGAGTGTTGAAGGTAGAGAAGAGTTGACGTGGACTGGATGAGTAGGTGTTGATGAGTGTGATAAAGTAGGTCTGTTTGGCAGTGTGAAGGCAGGAGTAGTATTTTAGGAGGGCAGATTTATATTGTGTGAAGTCTTCCTGGGTCTTAGTCTTATGCCACAGGCGCTCAAGAGCGCGGCTACGTTTTCTGAGACTTCTGGTGTCATCTGTTTGCCAGGGTTGTAGCAGTCGGGGCCTAATTCTGCGTGTAGTGAGGGGGGCGAGCTTGTCTAGGGAGGAAGATAGTGAGCTGTTGTAAACGAAGGTAGCTAGGTTGGGGCAGGACAGGGGGGAGATTTTGTCATAGAGGTGATCAGTAGCAGAGTAGAGAAGAGAAGGGTTGAGGTGGCGAAGGTTTCTGCGTGTAACTGTTAGGCGGTTGGAGGGAGAAGAGGTGGAAGACAAGGAGAGAGCAAAACTAATAAGGTGGTGATCAGAGAGTGGGAGTGGATTGTTGGAAAGGTTGCACGGAGTGCACAGATAGGAGAAGGCAAGGTCAAGGGTGTTGCCATTGGAGTGGGTAGGAGCCTGTATCCATTGCTTCAGGTCAAGCGATGAGGTTAGACTGAGAAGTTTAGAAGTAATAGTAGTGTTAGTGTTGACAGGGATGTTGAAGTCCCCAAGAATAATTGTGGGGATTTCAGAAGAGAGAAAGTAGGGTAGCCAGGCAGAGAAGTCGTCAAGAAAGGCTGATACCGGTCCAGGGGGCCGGTAGATGACAGCAATTCTTAGAGAAATGGGAGAGAAAAGACGAATGCAGTGTGCCTCAAAAGAGGAGAGTATCAGAGAGGGAGGTGGGTGAAGAACCTGATAGGTGCTGCATGGAGCTAGAAGGATTCCCACTCCACCTCCCTTCCGTCCACTTGGTCTGGGGGAGTGAGTCCAGAGAAGGCCCCCATGGGAGAGGGAAGCAGGAGAAATAGTATCCGATTCATGAAGCCAGGTTTCAGTAATGGCAAGTAGGTTAAAGGAATTTGCGATGAAGAGGTCGTGGAGGGCGGTGAGTTTGTTGCAGACAGAACGTGCATTCCACAGGGCACAGGAAAAGGGGGGGCTGGTATTGGAAAGAGGAATAGAGACCAAGTTCTGTGGGTTGCGGCTCCTGCCAGAGGGTGTGGGGGGATGGGAGCATTGGGCAAGGACAGATGATGGTGGCCCAGGGTTTGGGGATATGTCACCAGAGATTAGGAGAAGCAGGAGGGTGAGGGAGGTAATGTGGGACTGTGATTTATGTGAAGGGGCATGTCTCAGAGTACTGGAGGTTTTATCAGTGTATGGATGTAGAATGAGCGAGAGTTGGTAAGAGCAGTAGTAGGGGGAAGACAGAAGGCAGGGTGATATGTATAAGCAGGCGGGTGGAGAGGGGGGCTGAAGGTAAGAGAGTTTGAGGAGAGAGGACAGGAGTGTCAGAAGTAGTGGTAGAGAGTGCATGTTACAGAGTGGAAAGAGAGCTTAATAGAGAGACAGGGTCACCTGCAGTCTGTTAGCAGCTTTCCAGTGCAGATTGCTGTATTTGTTTGCTTCGTGCAATCGCTGAAGTGCAGAGATTGAAGTGCATATCACTTGTAGAAAGAATCACTTAGAGATAGAAGCCCCTGCAATGTGCACCCCCCAGCAATGTGCTGACCCCTTAAGGATGCTCAAATATATACTGTTATAAGGGTGGGGTTGAAGTTCGTTAATTAATCATGAGTGACTATAAGAGTGCCTAGCAATCAAAGTGAACTTTTTGCTTCAAAAGTCAGAATAGCAAGAGGCCAAGACAAGATCAACACATAAAACTTTGGTAAGACAGTTCAGAAAAACAAATAATGTCATGGTTGTTCGCACAGGGCAGCAGATAGAGAAGGCCACATACCAGAGACACACACACAGAGACAGCAGGCAGATCCCAATTGCAGTTAACGGTGGAGGATGTGGATGAGCTGACACATACCAGAGACACACACACAGAGACAGCAGGCAGATCCCAATTGCAGTTAACGGTGGAAGATGTGGATGAGCTGACACATACCAGAGACACACACACAGAGACAGCAGGCAGATCCCAATTGCAGTTAACGGTGGAAGATGTGGATGAGCTGACACATACCAGAGACACACACACAGAGACAGCAGGCAGATCCCAATTGCAGTTAACGGTGGAAGATGTGGATGAGCTGACACATACCAGAGACACACACACGGAGACAGCAGGCAGATCCCAATTGCAGTTAACGGTGGAAGATGTGGATGAGCTGACACATACCAGAGACACACACACAGAGACAGCAGGCAGATCCCAATTGCAGTTAACGGTGGAAGATGTGGATGAGCTGACACATACCAGAGACACACACACAGAGACAGTTTTATTCTTCTTATTGCCCTGTTTTGCTAAACCACTGTGTGTACGATAATGTGGGATATTTTGAATTAACAGTAGAACACCATCTTTGCATGCGTGGTCATATCGGGGAAAACATCCTCTAGTTGTTGCTTCTGCAGACATGAACATGTTCAACTGGATGGATGCTGAGTTGGCTCTCATTCACACAACCATTATTGCAGACTGTCTGCTTTTTTAGATATCCTTGTATCAACTATTCAGCCCTGATTTCCACTTCTAAGATGTTTTTGGATATAGGAGAGACCAAGAAGTTAATTTTTTTTTTTTTTTTTGTTATAGAAGTTTGCTTGTTTTGTAATGGGAATGTTTTAAGTGTAATAGAAACTTTGGTTATTATATGGTGAATATTTGGTGATTTGAAATTCAGGGAGGTATGCAAACTCGATAAAAGATATAATCAAATCACTTTGTCTCTCCCACAGCTGTGCCAATGGAGGAGGCTACTATCATTATTCATATTCAGTGGTCAGAGGCTGTGACAGAATTGTTCCTGTCGATATCTATGTTCCAGGTGACTACATCCTATCAGACCCCCACTTCCCCCTATTGGCTAAAAATCGGGTTATCGGTATTTTGCCGATAGAAGGGGGTGAAAATAATGGCAAGCTGCGTCTCGGTGCCGACCATAATGGCAAGCTGCGTCCCATCTCCTTTAATGGCGAAACGCCAGCCACATTAAAGTTGTTGTTTGTGTTTTTTTTTTTTTTTGTTTTTTTTTTAACTGTCCATTTCGGTTTTCAGCCAAGTTCATCCTGAATTCTGTTTTGGCACAGGGATTTTCATTTTGGTGCACCACTAAGCACAGCCCTTGAAGATTTCCAATTAGTATTAGTAAGGTACCTTTTTATCCTTAAAGTGGTTGTTACCTCAACAATGGAATTCACTGCCAGCCCTTGTATTATATCTAGGCATACCACACTGTATAACTGTTTTAATAAAACGTAGCATGTAAATACCTTTTACAGCAATCTTCAGACCGATCACGTGACTCCCAGTCCGTCTCCTACTCCGATCCAGGACTACAGGGGGAGGGGCCGGGATCTCCCTCTGATGTCAGGTGGGGAGGTCACATGGCCGCACAGCCCCTCCCGCTGTAGCCCTGGGTCAGAGTAGGAGACAGGCCGGGAGTCACGTGACCGGCCTGAAGAAGCTTAGTTTTAATAAAACGCTTATATAGTATGGTATGCTTGGATATAATAGAGGGGCTACCAATGATAATTTGTAACCTTTTATAGTGGCGGGGGGTGGTTGGAGACACAGATCTGACTGGCAGGGATGGGTGAGGGTGACAAGAGAGCTGCGGATGACAGAGGGACGTAAACTGACCACGTTAGTCAGGGCTCAGCAGCCATGATTATCGTGGTCAGGTCACAGGAAGTGGCAGGGTCAGCCAGGTTTTTTACAGCTTAGAGAGGGGCAGATTAGACAGCATACACACTGTGCTTTTTATTCTGCTACAAGGAAACAGGATCCATTATTTTTTATGGGTTACTTTTAAAAAGCAATTGTTTAGCCTCAGTCAAGTGACCGTGCCCCAGGCATGAGAGGAAAATCTTGGAAGGATGATATAATTATTAAAAGTAGGGGGAGCTTTTCCTAAAGCTAGCCATACACCTGTAGACTTTTTCTGTTCAGCCTGCAAGCTACACAGTGTGGATGGACAAATCTCCCGCTGTGGCTATTGTATTTTGAAAGCCAGCCCCACCAGCTGTCAAAATACCTGAACAGTGTCTCCATCTGATTAGGCACAGGCACTGTTCAGTTGACAATATTCCACCCAGCTTGATTCTAGAGATGTTGAGCAAGACATGGCCAACAGGGCCACCCACAGGGGGAATTTTGGATGGTTCATCAAGAACTGGACAAAACTAGCTATGAATATGGCCAGATTTAGGCCTCCTCTCCCCAGTGATAATTTGCTGGAACTTCAGTAAAACTAAAAAATTTTGGCATGTAGCATAGATAGCATGGGGCTGATATGTGTAAGAAATAAGTAATCAAAGTCTGGATACTGCACAGTCACTTGAGTGTGCATGGTTCTTATCTATAGGCAAGCATATTGGTCCACAAGTTGGATGCTTAAACAAAGCCAGCTTTCTGGGGAGAAGAGTCGAGGTGTAAAAGTTTCTAAAAGTGCAGTGTACACATTTCTTAGCATGCCTGTATTTAACAGAAAAAAAATGAGGCTAGATATTTTCACGCTCAGTGATCTGTCACTTTTTTTTTATTGCTTATTTAGAAAAAAGCGAATGTAGAGATGGTTATATCGGTGTGAAAATCTTTTGGAATGTATTAATAGATCTAATAAGCCTCATTTAGAGCTCCACATTCAATATTGAAAATTACTTTTACTTCACACAGATATAATTTAAGACAACATCATGATTTATAGATCATAGCATGATGACTGTTGGGAAGTTGCAATTCTCCTTCTCGCCCTTTTTTTTTTTCTCTCTTTAAAAATGCTGCAAGTGCAGAAAAATATCTGTAGGTCTGCCAGAAATCCAGATTGCCAGTCCTGTCCATTTTCCCCTTCTGGTCTACAGAACAGTGTCCTGTCTCCTCATCTCCATAAGATAAGTAGGTGGGGCTCTTAAAGAAAAAACTCCATGGCTTTCAATCAATGATGCTTAGGCCCCTTTCACACGGGCCAGATCCGGTTTTGCTCAGAAGGGGGATCTGTCCACTGATCCTCTGCTGAGCTGAGTGGCTGCATGACAGGTCTGGTGCAGAACAGACACAGCCCGCTCTGCTCTATGGGCAGCTGTTTACACTCGACTGTCCTCCGATCCGGCCAGACAGCTGGGAATGGATCCCCCTTCCGTTTGCTTTTGCCAGATAGGAGGTAGCCACGTGTAAATGGACACAAGTTGCACATGAAGGGTCCGATCAGGTCTGCCTGAAAAACATATGTGCACCTGATCGTATGGCCAATGTGAAAGGAGCCTTAGGATTTTAGTGCAGCAAGGAAAGTTGTCAGCTGAAAAAGATTAGGACCTTACCAGATTTCTGGCAGGATCAGCAGGTATTTTTCTGTACTTCCAGTGTTTTAAAAAAAAAAAAAAAAAAAAGACAAAACATGGGTATATGATGTACTGAATGTTTGTGGGCGCCCCCCCCCCCCCCCCCCCCAATTTAGTTTAGACATATATACAGTGAAGGGTAAAAAGTATTTGATCCCCTGCTGATTTTCTACATTTGCCCACTGACAAATGATTGGTCTATAATTTTAATGGTAGGTTTATTTTAACAGTGATACAGAATAACAAAAATATCCAGAAAAACGCATTTCAAAAAAGTTGTATAAATTGATGTGCATTTTAACCACTTACCTACCAGCTCCTGTACATATACGTCGGCAGTTTGAAGATGGATATCTCGGTAACGGCAGCAGCTGCTGCCACAACCAAGGTATCCATCTTTAGAGCTGGTGGTTCTGTTTACGATAATGGTGGTCTCTGCGGTGGATTCACCGCGAGATCACCATTATCTGCGCCGGGAGAGGTGCCACCCCCCTCCCGATGCTCTCCCTTACCCTCCGCCGCTTACTGGAGCCGTTGGTAGCAGTGGAGGCGATCGGGTTCTTTCACGTCTGTGGTATGGAGATGAGTGAGGCTAAGATGGCCCCCACCTGTCTCCATACCATAGGAGGGCGGAAGCGACGTCAAAATGTCACTTCCGCCCATACGTCTTAAAGGCACATTTTTCTGTTGTCATTTTTTCAAATGACTTTTTTTTTTTTTTTGCGCATTTTAGTCCAAATATGAGATCTGAGGTCTTTTTGACCCCAGATCTCATATTTAAGAGGTCCTGTCATGCTTTTTTTTCTATTACAAGGGATGTTTACATTCCTTGTAATAGGAATAAAAATTACCCAATATTATTTTTTTTTAATTTTTTTTTTTATAACAAAAACAGTGAAAAAATTAAAATCAAGTAAAAATAAGAAAAAAAAAAAATTTTCTTTAACCACTTGAGCCCCGGACCATTATGCTGCCTAAGGACCAGAGGTCTTTTTCCAATTCGGCACTGCGTCGCTTTAACTGCTAATTGCGCAGTCATGCAATGCTGTACCCAAACGAAATTTGCATCCTTTTCTTCCCACAAATAGAGCTTTCTTTTGATGGTATTTGATCACCTCTGCAGTTTTTATTTTTTGCGCTATATACGGAAAAAGACCGAAAATTTTGAAAAAAAATGATATTTTCTACTTTTTGTTATAAAAAAAATCCAATAAACTAAATTTTAGTCATACATTTAGGCCAAAATGTATTCGGCCACATGTCTTTGGTAAAAAAAATGTCAATAAGCATATATTTATTGGTTTGCGCAAAAGTTATAGCGTCTACAAACTAGGGTATATTTTCTGTAATTTACACAGCTTTTAGTTTATGACTGCCTATGTCATTTCTTGAGGTGCTAAAATGGCAGGGCAGTACAAAACCCCCCCAAATGACCCCATTTTGGAAAGTAGACACCCCAAGGAAATTGCTGAGAGGCATGTTGAACCCATTGAATATTTATTTTTTTTGTCCCAAGTGATTGAATAATGACAAAAAAAAAAAAAAAATTTACAAAAAGTTGTCACTAAATGATATATTGCTCACACAGGCCATGGGCATATGTGGAATTGCACCCCAAAATACATTCAGCTGCTTCTCCTGAGTACGGGGATACCACATGTGTGGGACTTTTTGGGAGCTTAGCCGCGTACGGGGCCCCGAAAACCAAGCACCGCCTTCAGGATTTCTAAGGGTGTAAATTTTTTATTTCACTCTTCACTGCCTATCACAGTTTCGGAGGCCATGGAATGCCCAGGTGGCACAAAACCCCCCCAAATGACCCCATTTTGGAAAGTAGACACCCCAAGCTATTTGCTGAGAGGCATGGTGAGTATTTTGCAGCTCTCATTTGTTTTTGAAAATGAAGAAAGACAATTTTCAAAACTTTGTGACAAAAAGTGAGGTCTGCAAAATACTCACTATACCTCTCAGCAAATAGCTTGGGGTGTCTACTTTCCAAAATGGGGTCATTTGGGGGGGGGGGGGGTTTGTGCCACCTGGGCTTTCCATGGCCTCCGAAACTGTGATAGGCAGTGAAGAGTGAAATCAAAAATTTACACCCTTAGAAAGCCTGAAGGCAGTGCTTGGTTTTCGGGGTCCCGTACGCGGCTAGGCTCCCAAAAAGTCTCACACATGTGGTATCCCCGTACTCAGGAGAAGCAGCAGAATGTATTTTGGGGTGTAATTTCACATATTCCCATGGCATGTTTGAGCAATATATCATTTAGTGACAACTTTGTGCAAAAAAAAAAAATTTGTCTCTCTTTCCCGCAACTTGTGTCGCAATATAAAATATTCCATGGACTCGACATGCCTCTCAGCAAATAGCTTGGGGTGTCTACTTTCCAAAATGGGGTCATTTGGGGGGGTTTTGAACTGTCCTGGCATTTTATGCACAACATTTAGAAGCTTATGTCACACATCACCAACTCTTCTAACCACTTGAATACAAAGCCCTTTCTGACACTCATTGTTTACATGAAAAAGTTATTTTTTTTTGCAAAAAAATTACTTTGAACCCCCAAACATTATATATTTTTTTAAAGCAAATGCCCTACAGATTAAAATGGTGGGTGTTTCATTTTTTTTTTTTTCACACAGTATTTGCGCAGCGATTTTTCAAACGCATTTTTTGGGGAAAAAACACACTTTTTTAAATTTTAATGCACTAAAACACACTATATTGCCCAAATGTTTGATGAAATAAAAAAGATGATCTTAGGCCGAGTACATGGATACCAAACATGACATGCTTTAAAATTGCGCACAAACGTGCAGTGGCAACAAAATAAATACATTTTTAAAAGCCTTTACAGGTTACCACTTTAGATTTACAGAGGAGGTCTACTGCAAAAATTACTGCCCTCGATCTGACCTTCGCGGCGATACCTCACATGCATGGTGCAATTGCTGTTTACGTTTGACGACAGACCGCCGCTTGCGTTCGCCTTAGCGCGAGAGCAGGGGGCGACGGGTGCTTTTTTTTTTTTTTTTTTTTTTTTTTTTCTTTATTATTTTTTTTGCTTTTTTATCTTAATTTTAAACTGTTCCTTTTTCACATTTTTTTTTTTTTTTTTTTAATCATTTTTATTGTTATCTCGGGGAATGTAAATATCCCCTATGATAGCAATAGGTAGTGACAGGTACTCTTTTTTTTGAAAAAATTGGGGTCTATTGGACCCTAGATCTCTCCTCTGCCCTCAAAGCATCTGATGACACCAAGATCAGTGTGATAAAATGCTTCCCCAATTTCCCAATGGCGCTATTTACATCCGGCGAAATCTAAGTCATAAAATGCTCGTAGCTTCCGGTTTCTTAGGCCATAGAGATGTTTGGAGCCACTCTGGTCTCTGATCAGCTCTATGGTCAGCTGGCTGAATCACCGGCTGCATTCTCAGGTTCCCTGTTGAGACAGGAGAGCCAGAAAAAAACACGGAAGACGGTGGGGGGGGGGGGGGGGGGGGCTTTCCCTCCCACGGCTTGTAAAAGCAGTCTAGAGGCTAATTAGCCACTAGGATTGCTTTTACATGAAAGCCGACCGCTGGCTGAAAAGAATGATACCAAGATGATACCTAAACCTGCAGGCATCATTCTGGTATAACCATTCAAAGTTGTGAATGGCGTACCTGAAGACAAAAAAATGGTTAACAATAAAGCACAGTAAACGGTAAAGTATAAAAAATTGCATACCTGAAAAGCAAACATGATAAAACATAATAACAATAAAACATTGCAGAATAGAATACAGTAAAAAAGAGCAGAACAAGAGAGAGAGAATAGAGAGAGAGAGAACAATAAAACGACAACTATTTTTTTTTTATTTTATATATATTTTTTTTTTTTTTACACTTTTTTTGTAACTAACTTTTATAACGGTAACCGGTTCCAGGTTCGGGTCTCTCAAAATGCGATGGCATCTTGGGAGACCCTGTGAAAGTGTGTCTAGTCTGTGCAATGCTGTACCCTACGCTAATACTCAACTAGTGAATGGTAGCGTTCAAAACATTCACCAATGCAAAGACCAGGATTGTCAGGACAGGAGGGACAATAATAGCGGGTGTCACGCCTATATCCGCGCTTGCTGCAGACATGACATCTTTTTTGGGGGGTTCGCTGGGTAGGGGTACTCGGGAGGACATAAAGAAAATGCCTCTCATGCAGCCGACTGCATTTGGTTGGGGATGTGAATGGGGGAAGTACGGGCGCTGCAGAAGCGGTGGGTTCCCAATTAGGATTGGAGAATGCAGCAGGAAGGGCACTATGGGCACGACGGGCCTGTGTTTGTCTTCTTGGTGGCAGCGGGACACTACTTGTGCTTGCCACCTCACCAGCTTGAACTGCACTTATGGGACTCGCCACGTCACCAAGTGTTACTGCAGTGCTGGTTTGACTACAACCGGGGTGTACTAGGCTGCTGGTGCTTGCCAGTTCAATAAAAAGCTACCAAAAAAACTGTTAGCGATCGCAGAGATCAGGCCTGACTCTGCGAATGCTGCAGTTATGCGTTAAGTGTTTTGTAAGTGACAGTGATCGATCGATACTGCACTTGGGTGGGCTGGGCCGGGCGGAGGGGCAAAATGCAGGTGCTAGCAGGTATCTGGGCTGATCCCACTAACACTGCGTTTTTGGGAACCCTAAACTGCTGGGGACGCCAGTATAGATCTGATCGGATCAGATATTGATCCGTTCAGATACTATACCACTAAGGGAGGTGTACGGTGCGTGCGTGGGTGTTAGCGCTACTGGCGCTAACCTGACGCTGCCTGGGGCTGGTGCTTGCCAGTTCACCAAAATGCTACCAAAAAAACTGTTAGCGATCGCAGGGATCAGGCCTGACTCTGCGAACGCTGCAGTTATGCGTTTAGTGTTTTGTAAGTGACAGTGATCGATCGATACTGCACTTGGGCTGGGCCGGGCGGAGGGGCAAAACGCAGGTGCTAGCAGGTATCTGGGCTGATCCCGCTAACACTGTTTTTGGGAACCCTAAACTGCTGGGGACGCTAGTATAGATCTGATCGGATCAGATATTGATCCGATCAGATACTATACCACTAAGGGAGGCGTATGCTGCGTGCGTGGGTGTTAGCAGTACTGGCGCTAATCTGACGCTGCCTGGGGCGACGCACATCACCTCCGGGCGATCAGGGGGCTAAACCTTTATTAGGTAATAAACGGCGGGTGCCCTGACACTATAAAAAATAAACAAACTAACCAGCGTCACCCGTAACAGTTATACGGTGATTAGTGGTGAAAGGGTTAACTAGGGGGCAATCAAGGGGTTAAAACATTTATTAGGTAGTATATGGGGGTCCCTGTCGCTATAAAACGCTGACGGCGAACCTAAATATTTAGGTCCCTAACTAGCGTCACCAGCGACACTAATACAGCGATCAGAAAAATGATCGCTTAGCGACACTGGTGACGGGGTGATCAAGGGGTTAAAACTTTATTAGGGGGGGTTAGGGGGGTATCCTAGACCTAAAGGGGGGTAATACTAACTGTCCCAACACTGTAACTGTCACAAACTGACACCAATGCAGTAATCAGAAAAAAAAAAAAAAAAAAACTGCTGGTGTCAGTTTGTGACAGGGGGGGGGGGTGATTGGGGGGGAATCGGGGGCCGATCGGGGGGGGGATCGGGGTGTAATGTGTGCCTGGCATGTTCTACTCTGTGTGTGTGTGTGTTGTGCACTCACATACCTGTCTTCTCTCCTCGGGCCGGAACGGAAATTACCGAGCCGAGGAGAGATGACATCATTTCCTTTGCTGCTGTTTAGCATACAGCAGCAAAGGAATGATGTGATTGGCCGGCGGCGATCGCGAGGGGGGGGCCACGAACGGATGGCCTCCCCCTCGCCTCTGATCGCCGCTGGACAAAAGACGACTGCCTCGGGCACCGGGGGGGGGTCCGATCAGACCCCCCACCCGCGGAAGGCAAATCACGTATATGTACGTGATTTTGCCTGTCCGTGCCACCTTGCCGACGTAAATCGGCGTGAGGCGGTCGTCAAGTGGTTAAAGTGCCCCGTCCCGATGAGCTCGTGCGCAGAAGCGAACGCATACGTGAGTAGCGCCCACATATGAAAACGGTGGTCAAACCACACATGTGAGTTATCGCTGCGATCGGTAGAGCGAGAGCAATAATTTTAGCCCTAGACCTCCTCTCTAACGCAAAACATGCAACCTGCAGAATTTAAACATCGCCTATGGAGATTTTTGAGAGTAAAAGTTCCACGAGCGGGCGCAATTTCGAAGCGTGACATGTTGGGTATCAATTTACTCGGCGTAACATTATCTTTCACAATATAAAAAAAATTGGACTAACTTTTACTGTTGTCATTATTTTTTTTTTTTTATTCAAAAAAGTGAATTTTTTTCCAAAAAAAGTGCGCTTGTAAAACCGCTGCACAAATGCGTTGCGAAAAAAAGTATTGCAATGACCGCCATTTTATTCTCTAGGGTGTTAGAAAAAAAAAAAACAATATATAATGGTTGGGGGTTCCAAGTGATTTTCTAGCAAAAAATTTTTTTTTAAACATGTAAACACCAAAATGTCAAAACGAGGCTATTCCTTAAGTGGTTAATGAGTGAAATAAGTATTTGATCCCCTATCAATCAGCAGGATTTCTGGCTCCCAGATGTCTTCTATGCAGGAAACAAGCTAAAATTAGAAGCAGTCTCTTGAAGGGAGTGTTCATAATCTCAGCTTGTTACCTGTATAAAAGACGCCTGTCCACAAAAGCAATCAAATTCCAATCTGTCCATCATGGCCAAGACCAAAGAGCTGTCCAAGGATATCAGGGACAAGACTTGGAGAGGATATACAAAGAGGAGTGGGACAAAACCCCTCCTGAGATGTGGGCAAACCTGGTGGCCAACTACAAGAAACGTCTGACCTCTGTGATTGCCACCAAGTCATGTTTTGTGAAGGGGTCAAATACGGTACTTAGTTCACTCAATAAAATGCAAATCAGTTTATAACGTTTTTGAAATACGTTTTTTAGGATTTTTTTGCTCTCTCACTGTTAAAATAAACCTACCATTTAAAATTATAGACTGATTATTTCTTGGTCATTTGGCAAACGTACAAAATCAGAGGGGATCAAATACTTTTTTCCCTCACTGTACTTTTACCTTTTCATTGAACATCTGTAGGGTAGAATTTTTTTTTTTTTTTCTTCTGTGAAAGATACACCATTGTGTTCACAAAAATAATAGCACATAACCCCTAGCTTCCCACTTTCTTTGGTAAACATTATTAGTATAAGATCCTGTATAAGGCAGGCCATAAACGGCGCAAATTTCTTTCCTGCAACCACAGGTTGCAGGAAAGAAATTTGGCCAATTCCCCCATCAACACACAGTGCTGACAGGAATCCCTAGTGCCAAGCAATAGTCTGCTCCTGGTGGTGGGGGGCGGGAGACAAGCATGTTTATCGCTAGCGGCTATAGCAGCCACTAGTGATCATCACAAGAGCATTCAGCAGGCTGGTTGTACCCAAGTTTATCGATCAACATGGTACATTTAGCCTGCCCATTAACGGTTCGAATCCGAGATTCGAATCGTGTATGGCTGGCCTAATGCTTGTGACTGTGCTTACCACCTTCATGTGTTTTCTCTCTAGGCTGCCCACCCACCGCTGAGGCTCTCCTGTATGGTATCCTGCAACTCCAAAAGAAGATTAAAAGAGAAAAGAAAATTCGACTCTGGTATCGAAAATAAATGTTTTTTTAAGCTTATTTAAAAGTGGTGGTTCAGATGGGTTTCTAAATCCTTGATGCAGTGGTAATTGTGCTCCTACTTCTGCCACAAAGCAACGTTTGCTCTGAAATAGCTACATTATGATGGAACCTAAATCACTGGCTTGTGTATATATCATACATTTAATAAAGCATTAAAGCTGTTATACACTGTAGTGTTTTTCCATTTCTTTCATGGCTCACATTCCTTGTAGTATATTTGTACACCTGCACCGATTCACATGCCATATTAAGAACAGAAAGCACCACAGGTGAAAAAAAAAAAAAAACTTGAAACACCTGTTTCTCTGTGTCGCTAGTATAACCATTTTGCAAGTGCTTTATGCCCCAAGCGTTGGGGTTTTGTTTTCTCATCTGCTCTACTTTACCATCTGTTAAAGAGCAGTGTAAGCTTGGGATGCATGCCAGTGGTAGTACCTGTGGTGTGTGGGTGGAATGTTGCCTCAGGAGTTAAAGTGATTTCATACTTTCCTCTACTGTGCAGCTCGTTTTGCACAGAGTGGCCCCGAACACCGAATTCTGGGGTCCCTCAGTGGCTCTCGCGGCTCTTCCCCACATCATATAACCCCCTAGGAGAAGCGCTCTCCCAGGGGGTTACCTTGCGGGCGTGCTCCCGAGTCCATCATTCGGGGTCCATAGCCGACAAATGACGGGGCCTGCGTCATTTGAATGACAGCAATAGGAGCCAATGGCTGTGCTGCTATCAATCTATCCAATCAACAGCCGAGATAACCCCGGGCAGAATAAGAGCATGTCCCCACCGGATGAAAAATGGGGGGCTAGTCACTGCCAGGTGTTTTTTCACCTTAATGCATAGGATGCATTAAGGTGAAAAAACACAAGGGTTTACAACCCCTTTAAAATCCTATCAATATGAACACTTTTTTGTTCTACGGTTTAAAACAACTTGTTCCCTCTAGTATTTAACAGCTGTAACTGTGGCAGAACATTCTAGTTATTGCAGTTTTCACTTCCCTTTTTTTATTTTTTTTGTATTGACTGCTAGATCCTGAATGGCTTTAAAATGATCTGTCAGTTTTGAGCAGATCTTGTCAGATCGGATGGCAGGCAATTGTCAGCAGACACCTCTCCACTGACATCCATCTGCCCATTAGAAGTCAATGGGTGGCACGCTCGGATCTGCCTGAAAAACGGACAGGCGGATCTGAGTGGGCCGATCATGTGAAAGGGGCCTTAGTGAATTGGGTAAAAAAAAAATATGATGTAAGAATGTGATTACTTTACGTCTGTCTGCTGTAACTCAACAGCTGGATGGTGCCCTTCCTAGGATGGGCGGATGTATTTATACATATTTGTTTACCACTGTGTACATGCCTGGTGTGTACACACAGCCTATGTTCCTGCTGTCATTAGACAGGGGAGAATACCATAATGCATCACTCGCGAAATGTAGCGGGTTAGTTCTCTCTTTAGATGTGTTTAAAAGCTTTTGACACTGTGCGTTGGTCCTTTTTACATTTGAAAAAAAAACTGGCACGAATGGTTTTTGGTCCACACTTTGTCCAGTGGGTTCAGTTGCTATATGCTGATCCACGGGCCAGAGTCCGCACCAATAGGGATATCTCCATGTCATCCTCCTTGAAGAGGGGTACAAGTCAGTCTCTCTCTCTCTCTCTCTCTCTCTCTCTCTCTCTCTCTCTCTCTCTCTCTCTCTCTCTCTCGTCAGCGATAGGGGGGTATCTGCTGTAGTCCAGTGGAGAAGATCTCTCTCTACGTGGACGATGCCCTTACATACTTGGAGGGTAGAGAGAGTTCCTTTACCAAGCTGATGCAGGTGGTTTGACAGCGGTTATGTCTGCAATTAACATCATCCTTTAAATACCTGGGCATTCAAATACACAGTGATCTCTCTAGATATGAAGAACTTAATATTACTCCCATAGTCAAGTGGACAGGCTTCATCCATTGCCCCTTAATATAATTGGTCGTATAAATCTCTATAAGATCTTCTTTCCAAAATTTTTATATTGTTTTAAAGTTGCCCCAGTTTTTCTCCCAAAGAGACTCTTGTACTGGTGAAAGCTACTCTCCTCTTTTCTTTGGAATGACAATTGGGCCCTGTATAGCCAAGTCCTCATTACGGGTGGCTAAAGCCATGGGAGGGCTGGCATGCCCAAATCTACGGAATTACTTTATTGCTTCCCAACTCACCTATGTTTATGCTTGGTTACACTCTGACTCCCTCCACTGTGCTTTTGTCGGCTATCTTTGAACTTTCCACTTCTCTCAAGGATGAGCTCCATAGATCAAAAAAGTCTGGGGGCTCACGATTCTCTCCTGTTGATGTTGGTTTTATGGCTTGGTGGGGGGATTCTGACGCAGTCATCTCTGGGTATGTCGCCACAGACCCCTTTGTGAAGGAATCCTAATATCCCTGAGCTCTTTGGTCACCCGGACTCGCCCTGGTGGGGTCAGTTTGGTGTTCCTCACTTCCCTCATAGTTGAGGATAATAATTTTGTGACCTTTGACACCAAGATGTAAACATTGCATTGAAAATTAAGTTCTTCTTTGAGTATGTCTTGATTTCAGCATGCCATTCGAGTGCAGTTTGGGTTATTGACCATTGAGCTCACGGAATCATCCATTGAAGATCTCTTGTCGTATCCAGAAATCTCCAAACTGGTGATGACCTTTTATGGTCGCCTCCAGTTGATGGGGGCTGATCCTTTTTGGAACTCTCATCGCAAATGGCTATTGCTGATGCCTGAGCTTTCTGAGAAGGACTGGGAAGAGGCTACTGAGGTATGCTTTCAGGATATAATCAGCACTGCTGATCAGTTGATTCAGTTTTGAGTTTGTACATCAGTTACACTACACCCCAGCCAAGCTGGTTCGTATGGGATTGGGTTCAGATATTGCTTGTTCTAGATGTGACTTGATTGCTGCAAATTTTTTTTCATATGTTTTGGAACTGTCTTGAGCTCTTGTCCTTCTGGAAGGATTTATTTGCTTTTTTCGAAACACAAGCTTCCCCTGCCAATACCTTTCACTCTGGAAGTCGGACTTTTAGGTGTTCTCAATTATTTTGTTTCTTGTACACATGCTAGGACTCTGTTTATATATACTGTTATTTTACGCATGTAAAACTATTTTATTGCATTGGAAGGATGCTGGCCCCCTTTCGACTCATGCTTTTCTTTTGTATTATTCATGGTGTTCTATGCAAATTTAAGTTGCTATATAAAAGTAAGGCATACCCTAAGAAATTTACCAAAATATGGCAGCCATGGTTGGATGTCTGAGGCCTTCTGGGGGGGATGTCCTATCATAACAGCTTATTCAATGTGTTTTTTTTTTTTTTTCCCCACTACTGTAACTTAGGAATACTGGTCTGACGGACAAGAGCTAATTGGTCAAGTATTGGTTCGTGCGGAATTCCCCGCCAAGTAGGGGGCCTCTGGAAATGTGCTGACTTGGGATCGTATGTGGTGCCGGTACGAATGTGTATGTTGGTTGGGGTTTTCTAGCACGATGTATTCTCCATATTCTGGCTTTCGACAATCCCATATGTTCATTGAATGTTTGAGAATCAGTCGGTACCTGAATGTGTATTTTCTTATGTGCCAGTATTGTTTTTAATAATTTAATAAATACCTTTAAGAAAAAAAAAAAAAGACAGCAGAGAGTATTGGCTAATGGCACAGAGCCGATTGGACTGGTTCTTCGACATCTGACCACTGTGATGAGTGATCACAGTTGTAACCCATATAGTAGTAGTTTTAAATCCCTTAATTACCACGTGTGTGTGTGTGTGTGTGTATGTATAACATATGTTTGTTTATTTCAAAAAAAATTATGGTTAATGAGGTTACTTTGAAGTCTTTACTATCATATAAAATTGAGTACAGTGTTGCATGACTAAGTATTTGTCAGTCAAGCTACAGTGGTTAAACAGACCATGCCACTTTGCCTATTTAACCTCCCTGGAGGTATGATTATTTCGTATTTTAGGTGCTGAAAGCGGTACAATTATTTTGCATGGAAATTTGGCGTTTTATATTGTAGGTTTGTAATTCTTAACAATAACACACTTAAATCTGTCCAAACAAGAGTCTAGTAGATATCCCGGGTATGATAAAGTTTGGAACACAAAAACATAAATTATAATATAATAAATAATTAAAATAAATTTCCCCACGATTCACTATCGTCCAATTCTGCAAGTGTTCTAATTTACTATCGCTGTTTTCTAGCTGGTCTAAAGCCACTTTTGATGTAAAGGGACACTTTTTGGTTGCTATGGACAATCTCCAGTTTCCATGCAGAAAGAACAGTATATATAATATAAAACTGCATGTAGGGCATGGGCCAAAGCACTGGGGACAAAAGGGATGTGAAATCATTTCATACAGTACTGTAATCTGTAAGATTACAGTACTGTATGTGTTATGATTTTTACAATTTTTTGAATTTGCCGCCAGGCTCTGCCCCCGTGCGTCGCGACGCTCGCAGGGAACAGAGCCTGGCAAGGAGAGGCTTCGGAGGAGGACGGAGCCCACGGAGACAGCGGGGGACATCGCAGGATCCCGGGGACAAGGTAAGTGAAGCCACACCAGGATCCTGCGATGTAATCCCGAGTGTGGCTCGGGGTTACCGCTAATGGTCCTGAATTTTAACCCCGAGCCACACTCGGGAAAACCGCCAGGGAGGTTAAAGAAGTATAGCCAAGCTATTTTGGCTGTACTCTTATTGATCACAGGAGTGCATTTAGGTCTGCACTCCTGTTTGTCGTTTTCAGCTGATGTCGCAAATGACTGAGCTGGTCCAGGCTCTGAAAAGATCCTGACTATATGGTTGCAATCCACCCAGAACTGGAAAGCGGAGCAGAGAGCCGGAGACTGACAGTCCCTGGCTCTCTGCTCACAGAGTGCTGAGAGATTAGCAGTGTTTGATCACTCAGTTCTGAGTGCAGAGCCGAAGGGGGAGGATGGTGTCCCCCCCCCCGGAACTTCTTTTATAAAGCAAATTGACAGGGTCTGTGCAAAGCCATCGTGTGACCTTCTCTTATGCAGTGATTGCCCAGAAGGTATGAGCATTGTTGTATGAAGGCTTTGACATCAGGTATTTTTGTGGCGGCTGCAATGGAAGGAGTGAGGTTAGATTACTGGAAAGCAACTTGAGAGTGGAAACTGAGTGTTTTATATGGGCACTGCATGGCCAAAGTCACGTAGACTCTCCTTTTTAATGTTATTGTAGAAGTAATGACTTTATTTTTTCGAAATGGGCAATCTTGTTGCTAGAGACAGTTCTGCTTTTGGGTCTCTTTTAACACTTTATATTCTACAAACTTCTTATAGTACATTTTAAGATATGGAAGTTACTTTTAACATAAAGCACATGGACTCTGATGAATTAAGCTGTACTAACATACTGCAAGGGGATATATATGTGACACTTTTTTTTTTTTTTAATAGTAAAGCAGAGTGAGCCATTGGACAAGCTTCATTTGTTAAAATCTCAAATTGTAAAAGCCTGGTACTGCTGGACTTCTATCCATGCTAATATCGGCCTATATCACCTTAAGCATTGGTGGTGCTTGAGAACAAGCGTGCCACTGAAAGCCCTGGCAATTAGTGCTGACACACACATACCAGAGTTTTACACAATGACAGCATACAGACATCTGTGTTGGACACGAGCTACAGTTTGTGCAAAGGAGGCTGCTGTACCTTGTTCATGACTGAGTTTTCAAAGTGAACACAGCTTCACCGTTACAAAAGCAGTAAAAATTGACATGCTCTAGTTAAGCAACCACATGGTGTTCACAGCTAATTCTGTATAATTGAAGAGCCTTATTGTTAACCTCCTTAATACTGCCATACATATATACACACACACCAGGGGTAGGCAACCTTAAAGAGGTGAAAATCTACCTGAATAACATGGGAGAAGTCAAAGCTCACAGAGCAGTTCACCTCCTCACACCTGATTTAAACCTCTAATTGCTGTAATCGTATGCATTGCACAGCAATCATGGGTTTAAATCAGGTGGTGAGACGGCAACATATTGTTTCCTCAGATCCTGTCAAGCACACTGGGATCTCTTTTGTGAGAGGAGCAGCAGTGCCTGCGGTACTTGTGAATGAGTGGTTTTCAGAAAGTACACCGAATCCGCAGGAATTAATAGACTATGGCTAAACAGCAAGCCCGTAGGTGCACTGCACCTGCGATGTGGGTAAACTGCAGCACATCAGTGTGAAAACAGACCTATACTATTATGCCCAGTGTATTGCTTTACACTGACCTGAAGAGCTCTTTCCTGCTGCTGGCACCACTCTGGAGGCTGCTAACTGGGATAAGAGGTGAAGTGCAATTGGTATCACTCTGCATGGGACAGGAGCCACCATTACAGAGAAAGCATTGGCTTATGCTCCCTACTACAGTTCCAACTTTACAAGTAGTCCCTCTGCATTGCATTCTATTTGATGCACTAGAATGGCGGATCAGTAAGCCCAGACCGTGATCTACAGATTACTGACACACAGCCCTGTATTGCAGTGGTTATACCAGGATCATGGTTGAGGCTAAGACTATGGTCCCAGTACCGTTTTGTTAAGCTGGAAATTCCCTATCTTGTAAAAGTTATCTGATCAGCTCAACAACTGCTCAATCACTTTTACAGGTAGCAGAAGGGGGTCCTCCCACCCCACCAGGGTGCCCAGGACTGATCCACCTGCTGGCATCAGGTGCACTGAGAAGAGTGGAAGGAAGAGATATTCCATCCCCCTTTCTGTGACATCAGAAACTGAAGTGACAAGAGATGTCACTTCCAGCTTGTAAAGCATCTGATCTTGGCTTAAGCCTCTAAAATGGTAACCTGTAAATCAAGGGTGCCTAACCTCTGGCCTGCGGACCACATGTGGCCCACCACCTCCTGCCCTGGGCTGGTGGGTCGGCAAGCCCAGATCACCGGTTTCCGACTCGCCATTCCAGAGCATCATTATCAGTGTGAAGAATGGAGCCGGCTTTAGAGGAAGCAGAGCTGGCTATTCCTGTCATTAGGTGGAGCGATACCAAATATACTCTGTCTGACAGGAGCGAGCGATACAGGAAGTATCAGCTCTGTTGTCTACTGCAGCCGCATGATTCCTCCAGCGCCAGGTCCTGTCACACTGATACTCAGGGATGGTGCATTGGGAACCAGCCAGCAGTACAAGCCCTGGAGGACAACCAGCAGCAGCCAGCGATACCTGCAGGAATCCTGAGGGAAAGTGAAGATTGAGGTGCAGGTAAACTGCAGTATGATAGCAGCCTTATGCCCCTTTCATGCGATAGGTCCGATCAGGTTCACCTGTCAGTTTTTCAGGTGGACACAATAGGACCCTCCATTCACTTCTATAGAATAGCAGAAGTAAATGGACTTGTCTTTTTACACCCGCCTATCTCCAATCCAATCTACTTCTGTCTAGGTAGATTGATTCCAAGAGGGTCCATTGTAGAGTGGGCCGTGTCCGTGTTTGCCCTGCACGTGCAGAGCGGACACAAACCTGTCATCCGCCCGATCCGCTCATTGTGGTCCGTGACCAGTTAGCAAGTCACTAAAGTGGCCTTCGCTTCTCAAAAGGTTGGGCACCCCTGCTGTAAAAGCGTTGCTTATAGCGATATTAAAAAAGGTATTTGTAGTTTGTCCCTGCTCCACAGGTGTACACAAAACTTAAAGCATACCATGTTAGGCATCTATTTACTTTAGTGTATTATCTTTTATATATTTTACCAAAAAAAAAATTATATATGAATAGGGTATTGCGTTTTCGTGCACTAAAATGCATGAAAATGTGCATTTCATAAGCCTTTGTACAAATACCGTGCAAAAAAAAAAAAAAGAATGCAACAACCATTCTATTCTCCAGGGTTTCAGAAACATGAAAGCAGAACTTTACCCCTAAGAACTTGATATATATTTTCTTTGGCAAAGCACATACATTCCACTTTAATTATGCTACCAAAATGAGCGTGTGCTGTAAATTGCCTCCAGCACTGTGCCTGTTTGTTCTCGCTGGAGGCTGCCATTTTTGCTGAAGCCTAGTACAGCTGTAAATTTATCAGCAAATCTGCCTCTATGCCTCTAGTGGCTCTGGATTTTCAGCACAATGCCAAAAGCAACTAAGCATGTGCAGAACAGGGTGTATCACTGCAGTATAGGCACTTTTTAATGTTTTACATAGCTATACCCGCAAAAAGGGGGCAGCCTGAAGTGATGTAGCAGGACTTCCTTTTCTGACTAAAGTTTCACTTTAAATAATGCTTCTAAATAGTTCTCTAACAAATTTTTTACATGTATGTGAGAAATAAAAGGATTGGCCTAGGGGGAAGGATCAATGGTTAGAGGTAGTTTGCACATAAACCTCTGCTGCTTTCCAATACTTACTTCTGAACACTGGTGGTGAGAAAACAGACTAGTGCTTGGTGTGATCTTTCTGGGGAAAGTGGTGAACAAATATGTGCTTTGAAAATACTAACATTTCAAAAGTCTTGTTTAAGCTTTGGTCATCAAAAGAAGCTATAAAAAACAAAAAAAAAAAAAAAAACAAAAACACAATTGCATAACAAAGGACAACCTAGAATTTAAAGCAAAAAAAACTTTATTGTGCATTCATGCCACAAAAAAATTCACATTATGATAAGATAGCTAGAGTGCAAAAAGTCTGCTTGCAAACAGTAAGATGCACTGTAGTGTCATTGTAGGTCTTTTAATACTGGGTGTAAATCCAGGGGCTGTCAACTCACTAATAACTACTGGACTGACACCTATGGTTAAAAGGGGACACTTCCATTCTAAAATGTTGAATCCTAGTTTGTCAGCGAGTGCAACTGGCTGGCAGTGTGGGGTAGAGAGGAGGTCTTCTCAGGCCTTTAGAATGGTGGGTGTGATCATCTTGGGGAAGGCGTAGTATCTACATTCTTCAGGGGGGATTAGGACCATTACTGTGGTGCTGATATTTTCAGTCTTGAATCCAGCCTCCAGAAGCTGAGGTATTTGTGTTTCCTATATCCATAACAGGTAGTAAAACCGAAGGGTTATGAGAGAAGCAAAAAGGAACAAACATTTTATGTGGTATATAAAACTAATGAATTAGAAACGTATTAGGAATCTATGCGCATAAGTATGTAACTTAGTTCAAGCAACAGAACTGGGTTCACACATTTGCATTTCTGTTTTCATGCACTTGTAATGCATTTCAGGGTGTGTTGAGGTGCATTTTGCAAATGCATTTAATGCGTTTTTCCTATTTTACAATAAAATATTTAGGCTTCTAGCCATATTCCCAGGGGCTTTAAACACTTTAGGCATTCTACACCCATCATACATGCATTTTCATGTGTCATCATTGACTTCTGTGGGCTTAAAGCATGAAAGCAGGACAAACGAATCTGAGCATTTTTTTCAAAGAAATGCTGTAGCACAGCCAGGGCTGCTGTTAGAAAGAATGGGGCCCTGTACAGCCTTCCGGATGGGCCCAACTCCACTCCCCGGGGTGCAGTGGAACAGCGGCACTGACTTTATCCGCCTACACCCCAAAAAAGAAAAAGTCCATCTTCTGTTCCCACCACATGGGCCCCTCTGTTGACCTCATGGGACCAAGAGAAATGTAATTTAAGCTCTGGTAAACAAGTAGGAGTGGGGGTGTGGCCTAGTAAAATCAATTGAACAATAAGGCTCACACTGGAGCTGATAAACTTCAGTTTATTGGAGTTTGGGCGTTTTTTTTAAAAGCCCATAAACTCCACACACACGGACGGTTTTTAGCTTTAATGAGCAGTGGAGTTTATGGGCTTTTTTCTGAACGCCAGAAATTTGCGTTCAAAGTGCCATTTTTGACCGCCAAAAAATGCAGATAAACCCACGTTAATTAGCGTTCGGCGTTCTATTCAATGCATTGTGGGATTTTTGGAATGTCCCCTGTGTATTTTTATTAACCGCTTCAGCCCTGGAAGAATTTACCCCCTTCCTGACCAGAGCACTTTTTGCGATTCGGCACTGCGTCGTTTTAACTGACAATTGCGCGGTCGTGCGACGTGGCTCCCAAACAAAATTGACGTCCTTTTTTTTCCCCCACAAATAGAGCTTTCTTTTGGTGGTATTTGATCACCTCTGCGGTTTTTATTTTTTGCGCTATAAACAAAAAAAAGCGACAATTTTGAAAAAAAAAAAAAAAAGCATTGTTTTTTACTATAATAAATATGCCCAAAAAAATGATTAAAAAAAAAAAAAAAAAACATTTTTTTTCCTCAGTTTAGGCCGATACGTATGCTTCTACATATTTTTGGTAAAAAAAAATAAAAATCGCAATAAGCGATTGATTTGCGCAAAAGTTATAGCGTTTACAAAATAGGGGATAGTTTTATGGCATTTTTATTAATAATTTTTGTTTTTTTTTACTAGTAATGGCGGCGATCAGCGATTTTTATTGTGACTGCGACATTATGGCAGACACATCGGACACTTGACACATTTTTGGGACCATTGTCAATTATACAGCAATCAGTGCTATACAAATGCAACGATTACTGTGTAAATGACACTGATAGTGAAGGGGTTAACCACTAGGGGGCGGGGAGGGGTTAAGTCAGTACTAGGGATGTGTTTTCTAACTGTAGGGGGGGATGGGCTAGCTGTGACACGTCACTGATCTCTGCTCCCGATGACAGGGAGCAGAGATCAGTGACACTGTCACTAGGCAGAACGGGGAGATGCTTGTTTACATCAGCATCTCCCCGTTCATCCTCTCCGTGAGGCGATCTCGGGTATCCCCGCGGCGATTGAGTCTGCGGGACCCGCGACCCGACTCACGGAGCTCCCGGCCGGCGCACGCAATGGCATGGCGGGGAATTCAAATGGGACTTACAGGTACACCCATTTGCCCAGCCGTGCCATTCTGCCGACGTGCATCGGCGAGCGCTGGTCGGGAAGTGGTTAAAAACACCCATAAAACGCAAAAAAAAAAAAAAAAAAAAAAAAAAAGGCTCAAACGCTAGTACAAACCGCTGTTAAAAGCATGTTTTTAAACCAGAGTTTTCTGCCAGCAATCTGGCGTCCAGAAAAAGCTTTTTTGAGCTTCAGTGTACATGGAGCCTAAAGCTGCCCTGGGCCCCCTGTTAAGCTGATGGGGTCTGGGGCCCAGTAAAACAGGATTGGTTGTACTGCCTTATCAGCTGCCCTAAGCAAAGTACACAATTGTGACCCGGCTCCATATGATATGCATTTTAAATCCAGACATGTCAGCATTTGAGGTTACACAGTTCTATAATAGTGTTGCTTTACCTGGAACATTTTTTCAATGTCTGTGTATTTGGTCTTCAGTAACTCTCCCCAAGACGTCAGATTACAGTATGTGAGGACACCTCCTGGCTTGAGAAGGCGATGTGCATGACCCTGCAGGAATTCATAAATTGGCCAAGCTAGTAAATATATAGTAAAGCAATGACTAGAACCAAGCTCTAAGAGCAGCACTGTAAATCAGATCAGCATCTTGAACAAAGGAGGTGTCCAACTGTATGAAAATCTACAAACAGAATGAGAACTCTCGTACATTAAAGTGGAGCTACACACTCAAAACATTAACAAATATATATATAACACTTTTCTTCGGTTGCTTCCTGGTTTCGGTCTTAGGCCAAAATGATGTCATACATCCCAGGAGTCTTCATGGGCTTTTTTGTTTTCATCTAGAGGGGCTTTCTCAGCCAAGTATGCACTCCTGCCTGCATGCCTAGGCTAAGGAAAGATGGATGCTAGAAGGTACCATGAATCATCTACCCTTACTCAAGATGGCTATACAGCCATCTTGAGTAAGGGTAGACTTACACAAGGATTGGAAGGGGGCTCCCCTCCCACCACCGTGCACTGCTATTTCCAGGCTCTCCTGTCTTACCGGGGAGCCCAGGGCCACTGTTGGCAGTCACACCAGCTGATCATAGAGAATAAGTAGTAACATCCATCTCCCAATCTTATCTATGGTGTATGAAACTGGAAGCGATGAGGATTTAGTCACTTCCGTTTGTTTGTTTACCAGCTGTCACCAGTTTGTAAAGCAGTCGAGCAAACCAATCTTGGTTTCACCAGCTGCATTGGAGGACAGAGAGATCAGGGGTTTAATAGACCCCTGATCTCTCACTAAAGAGTACCTGTTGCTGACCAGGTATCACAAGGGATGTTGTGAATCCCTTGCGATAGAAAAAAAAATGCAAATGCATACATAGGTCACGCACACTTACCTGCTCTGTGCAATGGTTTTGCACAGAACAGCCCTGATCCTCCTTGGGTCCCTTGCTGGCACTCTGGGCTCCACCCCCCTGCTGAGTGTCCCCATAGCAAGTGCTTCAACCACTGACATACAGAATGGGTCCAGAGTGCCGGCAAGGGACCCAAGGAAAATGGGGCCTGCTTTTGTGTTTTCCCACAACACACACACACACACACCATGGGATTCAGCAAAATCCTATCTGTGTTTGCCTGAAGTGGTGTGCCTTAAAGTGGAGTTCCACCCATTTTAGTTTATTAAAAAGTCAGCATCTACAAAATGCATAGCTGCTGACTTAATAAACCGACACTTACCTGCCCCACGGTCCAGCAATGTGGCTGCCCGGAGGCTAGCTTCTCTCCCCCTCCTCTCCTCGGCGCCGTCATGGTAACTGGGCACCCGGCCGTGACAGCTTACAGCTTCACGGCCAGGCGCACACAGCGCGAGTCGCGCTGCGCTCTCCTATTGGCCAGCTGATCTTCTGGGACCAGAGTTGTGTCCCAGAAGATTGCTGGCAGGGAGGGGCCGCCTAGGGCGAGAGGAGGAGTTGCCTAGGCAGCCGAAGATAGGAAGCCCCATGAAAAAATAAAAAAGGGTACACACTCCCCCTCCCCCCAAAAAAATGACATGCCAAAATTTGGTATGTCAGGGGGCGAGGAGTGCTTAAAGCGGAAGTTCCATTTTTTGATGGAACGCCGCTTTAAGAGGTGAAAACAATTCAAAATTTCACCTTGTAAGGACTTACATACAAGTCATTATGCTCATTGTACATCTTCCGTGTAATGCATTCAAAACATAAGAAAAAGAGTAAAATGTCAGTAGTTTAAAATCTATAATGTAATCATTTACCCTTAGAATGTACATAAAATTACCTTAATAAAGTTGAACTGATGTGTATGCCAGGTCTCTTCAGAGAGAGGGTATGTGTCATAGAGAATTCCTGAACAGAGAAACACCAATAAAAAAAAAAATTAATTGAATTTTGAACAGAATAAAAGTGACACTAAAAGACAAAAAAAAAAAAAATTAAATAATAATTCTATTCAAGTATTCAAAGTATGTTTTCCTAACTCATTACCTTCTATTGCTGCAAGCCTCCTCCAAAGTTTTTTTTTTTTTTTTTTTGCTGCGGTGATCCAACTTCTCATTAGAGGGTGGCTACATTCATGCTCCATGGTCCCATTGTATGTGGGAGCAGAGACACCCCTCTCTTGCTCACACCCAAGGTAGACTATGGATTATGGGATTTGTAGTGTGCATAGAGCAGTGCACATGACTGCATTTAATGAGCACTGCTCTCCCCAAAGGATGGGAAAAATAGCTCAGAGGAGGCAGAAAAACCCAGTAAGAAACAATTTAATGAAAAACAGATTACAGGGCCATTAAACCATGGCAATGTATGGATCATTTTGAAGAATAAGGATATTGTTTTGGAACCACTTGCTGACCGCTGGCTGGTCACAGAGGCGATAAAAGACTAGATCGTCCGATTACCTCTATGGCCTTGGAGGACCGGAGCAACATCATGGCAATTACTTCCGGTCCCAGGTGAAAGTAAATAATTACATTTTATTTTTTTTTAGCAAAAGATCAAAAAGTTTCTTTTTAACCGGTTCCCGACCGGCGCACGCCCATGTACGTTGGCAAAACGGCACGGCTGGGCAAATGGGCATACCCGTACATCCCTTTGAATTTGCTGCCGTGCCATTGCGTGCGCGCCAGCAGGGAGCTCCGTGAGTCCAGTCGTGGGTCCCGCTGACTCGATCGCCGTGGGGATACCCGCGATCGCCTCACGGAGAGGACGAACGGGGAGATGCTAATGTAAACAAGCATCTCCCCGTTCTGCCTAGTCACAGTGTCACTGATCTCTGCTCCCTGTGATTGGGAGCAGAGATCAGTGACGTGTCAAGCGTAGCCACGCTCCCCCAGTTAGTAACACTCCCCAGGACATACTTAACCCCTTCCTAGCCCTCCTAGTGGTTAACCCCTTCACTGCCAGTGTCATTTACACAGGAATCAGTGCATTTGTATAGCACTGATTGCTGTATAAATGACAATGGTCCAAAAATGTCCGATGTGTCCGCCATAATGGCGCAGTCACGAGAAAAAAAAAAAAAAAATTATATAAAAATGCCATAAAACTATCCCCTATTTTGTAAACGCTATAACTTTTGCGCAAACCAATCAAAGGCTTATTGCGATATTTTTTTGTACCAAAAATATGTAGAAGAATACGTATTGGCCTAAACTGAGGAAAAAAAAAAAAATAATAATTTTTTTAATATTTTTGGGGATATTTATTATAGCAAAAAGTAAAAAATGCATTTTTTCCAAAATGGATGCTTTTTTTGGTTAATAGCGCAAAAAATAAAAACCGCAGAGATGATCGAATACCACCAAAAGAAAGCTTTATTTGCGTTTCTGGTGCAGATCCATTGAAATTTATTAGCCGCAAATCGCAGGAAGAAAAAAAGAAAAAAAGAAAAAAAGAAAAAAAAAAAAAAAGTCCCAGACCCTTTCCAAAAGGACACTGGCCACAAAACGCATAGATGTGAACTAGTACCATAGGAAACCATTTTAAATGGACTGTACTGCGTTTCAGATAGATAGATACTGTTTTAAACAAAAAGTGCCAGAAAAGGCTTTTGTCTTCAAGTGGTTGGCTGTCAACGTGAACACATACTGTATGTCACCCAGTAAAAAGTTTTCAAAGTAACTTACCATCAAAGTGTCCATCTGGTAATGTTGGCACTACATCTTCCCAAAGCCCTTTCAGTGGGACAATCTAAAAAATAAGACCTAAAAAGTTAGCTGTGCATTTTTTACTAAACAGTAAGACTTGGAGGAGAGGGAGGGACGATAGAGCATATGAGCTGATAAGGATTTTGCTGACAGTAGGAGAGAGCAGAGGGCCAAGCTTTTTAGGTTGCAGCTGCTCTTTTATTATTCAAACACAGGCTGGAAGCAGGAAGGTGATCAAATTGTATTGCTTAACCACGGTACAGAAGAGTCAGGTCAACTGCAGCAGAGAAAAATCAAGTCCCTTGCCCTGCCAGACAAGGCTGTGCTGTGTAGCAGAAGCAGAATTCATCTAAAATTTCTTTTACACATTATCCTTTATGTGTGCCCACTTTGAGGGCACTTCCAAAAAAAAAAAAAAAAAAAAAAAAAAAACCCACACACACACACAAACACGCCACACTGGTGCTCTTTAACCATTCTTTATTCTATTCAAAAATGAAAATAAAATGCATTTATTTTTTTTTTTTACCAAAAAAGGACGTAAAATTATTTATTTTTTTTTTTTAAATAACAAACATGTCATACTTACCTGCTCTGTGCAATGGTAGCCCCGATCTGCTCTGATCCCGTGCCGACGCTACTGGCCCCTCCCCCCGTCAAGTACCCACCATAGCAAGCCACTTGCTATAGGGGCACTCGTGCACGCTTGCTCTCAAGCCAGCTGTGTGTCCATTGACACACAGAGCACGGTTCTGCCCCACCCCACACTTCCTCCTCACTGGCTGTAATTGACAGTCATCACGACTATAGAGTCAGGATCCGCCAAGATCCCTGGACCGCTTGCTGAGAGGCAGAGGCAGCCCTCCACACTGCGTGGAGGGAGCAGTGTTGAGAGCCGCTGACAGTCAGCAGCTCTCTGCTCACTGAGCTGAGAGAACCAAGCCATCGGCGATGTTTGATCGCTCGGTTCTCAGTGTTGGAGACGCCGTGGGACAGATGCAGCATCCACCTAGGCAAGTAGGGTACAAAATAAATAAAATAACTCACACACCAGCCCAAAACACCTTTTAATTGGAGAAAAAAAACAAAAAAACCCTTCCGCCTTTACAACAACTTTAAGCCTGTAATAATACTTTTCCACTGCATGCAATATATATTTTTTCTTTGCTGATAGTGCATTTTCCCACTCAGCAGCTTAGCTCACTCTACACCTACTGTTAGTGCCCTTTGGTCGTATTCTGTTGACTCTAGATACAAACATGATCCTGTAAGCATTTCCTATTTATACCTGCATCCATGAACCCAGTTTTCACTTATTTCTACACTTTTACAGTCTCACTCCATAAACATGTGAGCCTACCATATGCACGCTGGCTTGCTGAGCTTATCTTCAGTCCTTTTAATAATCACACTGCGTTTAAAGCTTGCCATACACCGCTCAAATTTTTTGGCCGATTCAGCAGGAATTTAAGCTGTGGGTGACCCCGTCATTATTCACCCCCTGCTCGACAAAAGTAAATTTTTCAATTGACTTATCAAAGGAGCCACTTCAGCAGATAGATAGCACTGTTCAAGGATTCAGCAGCCATTGAATAAAATAGCCAACAGCTGACATTACTCCACCAGCGCTGCTTAATGGGGAGGGGGCTCCATTTCTCTTGTTCAGCCCACAAGTCTGAATGAGGGAAATTCAAAGCATGTATAGCTAGCTTGTACCTCATGGGATTCTGGGGTTTTAGCCGACAGCTGCTGTAGCAGGACAGGGCTGAATGGTATACCACGTGAGACAAATGCCCACAATGCAAGAGGACTATATTAGAGGCATTCATCCTTGGGCACATATTACCCTAAAGGTTGGTAAAACTTGGTGGATGGTTCACCTGTGCCTTACACCTGCACCTAAACTCTGGATCTTCGTGCATCAGGGCTAAACTCTCGGTGTGCCAATATAAGTAGTGGCACACCGCGCACCCGGCATTAGAGCAGTAGAGAGTGTCGAGTCAACATCGGAAGAAGAACAGAGGGAGAAGACCAGGCAAAAAGAGCGAGAAGACAGCAGAGGAGACCCGGCAGAAGACAGCGGACAGAGTGAGAAGAACCAGAGAGGGGAGAAGAACCTACAGAGGCAGAAGATGTCAGCGGAGAAGAGATTGGAAGAGACGACGGAGCTGCCTTAATAAAAATTACTTTAAAAAGAGAAGAGGCCCTTGTCCTCATCAACATGGGGACAAGGTGCTTTGGGGTGGGCGCAGGGCCCCCCTGCCCCAAAGCACCCACCCCCCCCCCCCCCCCATGTTGAAGGCATGCGGCCTGGTACGGTTCAGAGGGGGGGGGGGGGGGGGCGCCCCTCCCCACCCCTTTTCCTGATCTGCCGGGCTGTGTGCTCGAATAAGGGTCTGGTATAGATTTGGGGGGGTCCCCTGAAAATCCATACCAGACCGAAGAGCCTGGTATGCTCTTGGAGGGGGAACCCATGCTGGTTTTTTTTTTTTTTTTTTTTTTTTTTTTTTTTTTAACATTGGTATGAATCTTTAGGGGGAACTCCACGCACAGACAGTGTCTGGTATTGTTGGGGATCAAAGGTGGATCCCTGTTCATTGAAGTCGGACTTCTAGCCACAGGGAAAAGTCGGATCCAAAGTGGTATGACTGCTGTGTCGTACCAGTGTGAACCCAGCCTGAGTCAAAGCTGCGCATCTGCCTATCCCTTCACAAGGGAATGTACTTGTAGGGAGCATGCGAGTACAGACAAATGGGGCCTACTGCAATCCTCTTCAATATTAGTCGAAGGGTGGGGTTGGGGCACAATCTTGCTACCTTGCCTAAGGCTCCATTCTGCCTAATCTGTCTCTGCCTACATTTGTTTAAATCACCTCCTGTTCTTAGACCGTTTATAAATGGTCTAAGCTTGAAGTGGTTAGGCTACAACCATGATCCATGGGGTATCGTTTTTCTCAGCAGACATTTCCCCACAATGTAAAAGTAATCAGAGGGACTATATTGCTGCTGGATTACGGTTTCAGGCGCCTTTATCGGGCTCTCTGTCAGGGAGCCCAGTAAGGATGCGAGTGGCTGCATCTGGTCCCAGATGTTGCTCCTCCTACTGTGGGATGTCAGGAACCAGAAGTGATGAGGATTTAGTCAATTCTGGTTTCAGTCTAATGTAATCCCAAGCCATTACCAGCTTGTAAAAGCATCAGATCAAAATCGATCTTGGTTTGATCAGATGCTTTGGAGGCCCAGAGAGATCTCGGGTCTCAGACCCCAGATCCCTTCATAAAGAAGACCTATCACAAGGGGTGGCGTTCATCAATAAAGTTGATAAAAAAAAAAATTTAAATGCAGAGAACTATTGATTCCTTTATATACCTGTAGCAGCATCCCAGACATTCTGGTCACATCTAAATTAATATTTCAAGAGGCAATGCTTCAGCCTTTACAATTCATGCCAAAACTTGCCTGCTCCTTGCTGCCTCTTGCTAGGGACCCGGGGGTAACCAAGTTTCCCCATGGGACTTGTCAACCCCTACAATCATCCCTCCTGTTCCTTGCTGTATTGGTCTTCCAGGATAAGGGGATACAGAATTTTTTGGCTGGCTTTGTTTATTTTTCAGGTCCTGGAACATAAGCTTCCAGCTTTCTGGTTTTGTTTGCCATCATGATTGGTCAGATGGTTAGGGAGTGGGTGGAATCAGGTTAGTTGGTTGTGGGGTCATAAAGTCCCATGTGCATTTCTACCAATCAGTATGGCTGCCTGCAATAGTGATGAACCTATAGGAATGTGTGGAAACTGTCACTGCCCAGGAGGGTCAGAACACTGGCATTTAACTGTAACAAGCTTTCGAGTGTTGCTCGAGTCTCCTTAAAGTGTTTGTTACCCCAACACTTCATATTCCTGATATGTGCCTGCTGTACCATGTACTTGTATGATGATAAAGTATCCTGTTCTCTTTGTATTGCTTCCTTTGTGTGAAATCCCTGGTATTCCTGCCAGTCCCTCTGCTTTCCTATTAAAAACTGACCACACCAAGCAGGAAAGCACACTGTGGTCAGTTCTATAGCTATGCTAGGAACTCCGTGTACTCTGCTCTAATGATCAGACTTGTCCTAAAATGCCCCCACTGCACAGTCATTCACTGGGAAGCTCAGTGTGCTACCACTTCTCCTCCCCCAGCTCTTATGCAGCTAAAAACAGAGGGAATGTGATCACTTTTAAAAAAAGGGGGAAGAAAATATAATAAAGAAAAGAAAAAATAATTCCTTTTTTTGTTTTTTTTAAATGTTTTGCCTTTCATTTCCATTTTAACCCCTTCCCGCCGACCGAACGCACATATGCGTACTCGGCTTTCCGGGGTTATACCGGGATGATGCCCGCAGCTGCAGGCATCATCGCGGTACCGTTGTTTTCAGCGGGCGATCGGCTACCTGTGTATAACAACCGATGCGGCTAAAAGCCGCTCGGCTGTTATACCGGAGGAGCGGGAGGGGACATCCCCCCCCCCCCTCCCGCCGCCTCCCGCCGCTGTTACCGGGCCTCCCGTGCGATCGGGAGGCCCGGTGTCCAGTCGGGAATCTCCGGCAGCTGGGGGCGGGCTGGAACGAAGCTGTGAGCGGCTTCGTTCCAGCCTTCTAATTGTAAACGCGGAAGCGACGTCATGACGTCACTTCCCGTTTACTCGGCTGCCAATGGCGCCGAATTTAAAAAAAAGTATACAGTATTCAGAATCGCCGTTTTTGGCGATCTGAATACTTTGAAGTGTAAAGGAGTACCTGTCACCACCTATTACTGTCACAAGGGATGTTTACATTGCTTGTGACAGCAATGAAAGTAAAAAAAAAAAAAATTTAAACACAATTTATAAAAGTACAAAAATAAATAAAAAAAAAAAAATTTTAAAGCGCCCCCGTCCCCGCGAGCTCGCGCAGCGAAGAAAACGCATACGGAAGTCGCGCCCGCATATGTAAACGGTGTTCAAACCACACATGTGAGGTATCGCCGCGATCGTCAGAGCGAGAGCAATAATTCTAGCCCTAGACCTCCTCTGTAGCTCAAACCTGGTAACCGTAAAAAATTTTTAAAGCGTCGCCTATGGAAATTCATAGGTACCGTAGTTCGTCGCCATTCCACGAGTGCGTGCAATTATAAAGGGTGACATGTTTGGTATCTATTTACTCGGCGTAACATCATCTTTCACATTATACAAAAAAAATTGGGGTAACTTTACTGTTTGGATTTTTTAAAATTCATGAAAGTGTCACTTTTCCAAAAATTTGCGTTTAAAACACCGCTGCACAAATACCGTGTGATAAAAAATATTGCAACAATCGCCATTTTATTCTCTAGACTCTCTTCTAAAAAAATATATATAATGTTTGGGGGTTCTAAGTAATTTTCTAGCAAAAAATACGGATTTTAACTTGTAAACACCAAATTTCAAAAATAGGCTTAGTCATGAAAGGGTTAAACTAAATGGGTTGTTTTACAAGGTGACCATTTACAACCACTTTAAGCTGGCCACACAACTCAATCACTTTATACTACCTACAAAATGCAGGCTAAATAGTACAAAATTTTATTATATTCTAATCAAAATAATTTTTTCTAAAATGACTTAGGGCTCATTCACACTTAAAGCACTCTGTTGCGGTGCATAATGCACACACTTTAACTGACATTATGGCACGCATTAAAGTATATATATGTGAACCCTTACATTGTAAAACAATAAATAAGAGAGGCAAAACATTTGTGTGAAAAATTAAATAAAAAACAACCCACACACACACACACACACACACACACACACTTTCACCCTCTTCCTGCCCAGGCCAATTTTCAGTGCTGTCACACTATGAATGACAATTACTCAATCATGCAACACTGCACTCATATGACATTTTTATCATTTTTTGAGACAGAGCTTTCTTTTGGTATTTAATCATCACTGAGGCTTTTATTTGTTGCTAAAACAAAAAAAGACCATCATTTTGAAAAAAAAAAAAAAAAAAAAAAAAAGTTTTAGTTATAAAATGTTGCAAAGTAGTAGAACAGGATACTTTTTGATACACATACATGGTAACGCAGACACATGCCGGAAATAAGAAATGTTGGAGCAACATACAGTTTAGAATGCATCGCATTAAAGCATTCTATTAATTATGAATGGGTTGGCAACACACAACAATGGATGGAAAAAAAAAAAAAAAAAAAAAAAAAAAAAAAAAGTACATGACCCAATGCAGCGCACCACCATGCATGACATATGCAACATGTTGGACTCTAGTATACAATGCGTTGGGACGCTATTCACAATGAATGGCACAGCAACACTACACAGAGCAGGTGCATTGCCATGCACTGTGTAATGTGTGTCTTTTGGAGCGCAGATCCCATTAATGATTTTCCGATGTATGCAATTCATTTCTTTTTGTAATACTAGCATTGTCTAAACGAACAAAGACCTAATATGAATTACTGTATATACTCCTCGAGTATAAGCCGAGTTTTTCAGCACATTTTTTTGTGCTGAAAATGCCCTCCTCGGCTTATATTTGAGTCAAGCATTTTTCCGCAGCAGGGAATGACATTTTCCAAACCGACTTTGGGGCCACTTGGTGCTAGGAAACCCAAATTTGGTGTGCAAACCCAGTGGAACTGGCAATAAACATATCCAAAGCTGGGGTTCCTAGAACCAAGTGGCCCCCAGATACGGGGCCCCAAATTCGGCTCGGAAAATGTCAAGCACTTTTCTGCAGCAGAGAATGACATTTTCCAAACCGACTTTGGGGCCCGTATCTCGGGGCCACTTGGTGCTAGGAACCCCAGCTTTGATGTGCTAGTGGCACTGGGTTTGCACACCAAATTTGGGTTTCCTAGCACCAAGTGGCCCCGAGATACGGGGCCCCAAAGTCGGTCAACTGTGTCCATCTGCAGCAATGTCATTTCGGGACCCTTTGGATCCAGAGACCCCAAAATTTGGCTGCAGCTAGGGGGCATCTAGGGACCCTTTACTACCGAGTTTGGAGTTCGGGGGACCTATGGCTGCAAATGGGCACAGTGAGGCTGCAAATGGGCATTGTTGACCCTCTTTTCCACTTACAGTAGCTGTGCATTTCTCACCCTAGGCTTATACTAGAGTCAATAAGTTTTCCCAGTTTTTTGTGGTAAAATTAGGTGCTTCAGCTTATATGCGAGTATATACGGTAAGTGGCCACAATTCCTACTTGCTCATAGAAGGCATATTTCTATGACTTTACCTTATGTTTTTGGTGTTTGGCCCATTCCTGTAACCGCTGGAATACCCCATCATTGCATTCTACAATCCAGTGTTCTTCTATATTATACTCTTCCACCTTAGTGGCTGCTATTGCCATGCCAAAGCCAATCTCTAGCACTCGTCCTCCTAAATTGAAGACACAGGTCAATCAATTAACAATCAATTTACAACCAAAAGTAATACACTACTTACTACAGCAGGCAATCCAGTTTTTCTTTATAGAGTGGTGACAGTAAAGCAAAATATTTCAGAGGAATTTAAAATTTACCCCATTCATACATGAACATAAAATTAGGAGATAAGAGAATGAAAACAAAAACAAAAAACTGGGAATTACAATCCTCTATATATTATCGATTGTGATTTATTGGCTGACAGCTGATCACGTTGTAAGGGGCCAGGATAGGCCCCTTACTTCAATCAGCAGAGTCTCATTGATGCGGTGATCACAGGGCGCGCAGGCAGCTTATGCACCGCCATGCTACATTTTACTTGTAAAATGTAGCATGTTGCAGTCACTCATAGATGGCTTGGACATGAAAAGGACCATCTGAAAACAAGTTCAAAAACCACAGAGTGAGACATTGAAGAGAGCCAACTGAAGCAGGTCCTGTCACTGCTGCCATAATCGCTTTTTAAAAAAAAAAAAAAAAAGCTACTTGTTTAGGAGTTTCGGCATCGCTCTCCTCCACAGGCATGAAAACATAGCAGCAGATGTGAAGATTGCCTAGCAATGCAGGAGATATAACTAAGGCTGTACAATTACTTGTTCCATACTTGGAGTCATGACACCAAAAGTTATTCAGCTACAGAAAGACTAAAAAAAGCATGCAGGCCTAGTGCCTCTCCTAGCATCCAGCTGTCACCAAATGTAACATACAAAACAGCTATTCTGAGACACCCAACACATTGCTGGAGAGCAAGCCTGTCTAGAGGACTGTCCGTCTAGGATACCATCTCTTTTGATTGTACCACTTTGTTTTTCTTGAAATTTAAATAAACTTTCTCTGTTAAAAAGGATACCATCTCTTATCCTTTTATTATGAAGGAATCCTTGAAAAAAAAAGCCAATGAAAATGATTATGTCGGCATCTTACACACATTAGCACCATTAGTAGGTTATTGATAATTTTGTCTAAAAGATTAAGGTTTACTTAAAAGGGTTTTTTTTTTTTTTGTTTTTTTTATTAACATACATATCATACTTACCGTACCTCCACTGTGCAGTTCGTTTTGCACAGTGTGTCCCCGATCATCGTCTCCTGGGGTCCCCCGGCAGCTACTCCTCACCTTGGTAAATCCCCTGGGAGAAGCGCTCTCCCGATGGGGGTTACCTTGTGGCGTTCTCCCAAGCCTAGCATTTGCATCCATAGACACAGAATGCCGCCCTCCGCATCATTGGATTCTATTGATAGCAGTGCAGCCACTGGCTCCCGCTGCTGTCAATCTATCCAATCAAGAGCCGAGAACCCCGGGCAGAGAGGTAGAGTGAGTCTCCGCCGGGGGAACGAACGGGCTCAGGGGCATTAAGTTTTCACACCTTAATGCATAGGATGCATTAAGGTGAAAAAACCATGAGTGTTTACAACCCCTTTAAAGCCCACTTCCAGAAAGGAAACACTAAAAATTGTACGATAGCTTGCATTTGTGACCAGGATGAAGGCGAGCCCTCGCGTTGGTGACCATTGTTACACTGCCATACATAACTGTATGAGGGACCAGTCTTCCATTGTTCTCTTAAAGAACCCAGTGGAGGGAGGAAGATTTTCATTTTTTTCTTGATATTTAATGTTGGTAATATATTCAGAAAATATGTGCAATGGCATTACAGCCAATAGAGTTTTTTTTTTTTTTTTTTAATATATATTTTAAAATTGCACTTCTGTTTGTCAAAAAGCAATATTTGTTTGTTTATGAAACTTGGTTTTATTTATAAAGGCGTTCTAACAAATCTGTGCCTGTAGTGCATGTTCAAACCTTAAAGCGATTGTAAAGTCTAGTTTTTTTTTTTTTTTTATAAGAATAACAAACATGTCATACTTACCTGCTGTGTGCAGTTGGTTTTGCACAGAGCAGCCCCGATCCTCCTCTTCTGTGCTCCTGGCTCCTCCCTCTTGTCCAGTGCCCCCACAGCAAGCAGCTTGCTATGGGGCAGCGTTGCAAGCTGAGCTGCAGCCCCCTGTGTCCATTCAGACACGGAGCTGCAGTTTGGCACACCCCCTCTTTCTCCTGACTGGCTGACTTTCATTGACAGCAGCGGGAGTCAATGGCACTGCTTCAGACAATCAGGAGGGACCTGGACCACTTAGACATCGCTAGATAGAGAGGGGCTGCTGCGCACAGAAGGCTTTTTATCTTAATACATAGAGTGCATTAAGATTAAAAAAACCTTCTGACTTTACAACCCCTTTAGACCCCTTTCACATGTGTGGACTGTTCAGATCCGCCTGTCAGTTTTTTCAGATGGACTCGAACGGTCGCGCCATACATCTCTATGGAGCAACGGATGTCAGCGGTGACATGTCCGCTGACATCCAATCCGCTAAATCCAGATGGATGGAAACCCTATTTTCCATCCGCCTGGCAGATCAGATGAAAACGGACAGGCGGTCCGTTTTCATCCGATCCCCCCATAGAGCAGAGACCTGACAGGTCTGTCTCTGCACAGTGTGCAGTCCAGATCTATCCGGATGTCTGAAAACGGATCCACACATGTGGGCCTTAATATCATAAAAAACAGGTGATTAGATTTTTACTCCAGGGAGTATATAATGAGTTTGGCAATTCTAGAGAAATGCATTACAATTTAACTAAACCCATGAGGCTCCATTCAGACCTAAGCATTGTGCAGCGACAGCACCATGTTTTTTGGAGTGGCACCATTCAGTTGAATGGGCTTCCCTCCAAAGAAGCTCATACACCAAATCTTGGCACAGAGTCGGAAGCGTTTGGCGTTGCGATTTTTTGCCGCAATTTTGTTGCTGGACAATTGTGGCAAAAATTACACCACGTTTGAGATGCAATTAAGAAATAATGGCATCGCAAACACAGCCATGTTTTGCCACGAATTGGAATCGTGCATTTCCGCCCACAATTCCAGTAGCTCAGGTGTGAACCGCGCCTTTGATTTTTAGTCGGGGAGAAAAAAAAAAAAAAAAAATTATGTATGTATGTATGTATGTATGTATGTATGTATGTATGTATATATTCTAAAACAATTTAGATGACAAAAAAAAAAAAAAGAGGAAGGGGCATTTAAGTCAAAAGACTAGGATTCAAACTGAATAGAAATTGGAGGACAAAATGAACACTGCCCCCAGATCTATTACACAGCTGAGACAGACAGTGCCCTTGCACAGTACATGCCAACCTACAGATTGATAATGCAAGTTCTATTACTAGAAGACACAATAATAATAAGAATACATGAAATCCTTTCCATTAGGAGGTGTGCAGTGATCAGACATGAGAAAACACAAGTACCTACCTTTACTAGCAGCTACCCCAGCCAGGCTGTGCATATAGGGGGTCTCCCACCTTTCCATGACCGGTTTGCCCAGGATCTCCAGGTGGGTGTCAGCCTCATTGTACCCTGCAGATGCATGGTGCCAATCAGCCTTGCAGGTCTCCCCCTCTGTGAAGATCTTTTCTGAGGACATGGCTGGGAGATCAGACCTGGAGAACAGTGCAGGACGCAGAGACAGTCCTGCGGCTCGGCTCTTGGGGTTATACGACTCAGGGCAGTGGGCGTGGTTGGCAGCACATGGAGGAATAGGAGTCAGCGGGGGGGCGTGGTGACATGGGCGAGGGGCGTGGCTGGGGCGGCTCCTGCTGGATAATCAGGGAAAGTGACAGCTGTTGCCAGGGGGACGTGTAAAAGTTTAAAGTGGCCCTGAAGTCTGAACTGGAAAAGTTTGTGGGCTGGCATTCTGCCTAGAAAATAAATGTCCATTGTATTATAAAATATTTCTATATAGGTGAAAAGGGAAAAAGTGTATACCAGCAACGATTGTGCACTGGTCATATGAGGTATCTCCAAAACCAAAGAGGCACAAACGAATGGCGTGTTTGTTTTTAACCACTTCAATACGGGGCACTTATACACCTTCTTGCCCAGACCAATTTTCAGCTTTCAGCGCTGTCGCAGTTTGAATGACAATTGCGCGGTCATCCATCACTGTACCCAAACGAAATTTTTATCATTTTGTTCCCACAAATAGAGCTTTATTTTGGTGGTATTTAATCACCTCTGCGGTTTTTATTTTTTGCTAAGTAAATTAAAAAAGACCGAAAATTTTGAAAAAATTAAAAGTTTTGCTTTTGTTTCTGTTAAAAAATTTTGTAAATAAGTAAGCTTTCTCTTTCACTGATGGGCACTGATAAGGCGGCACTGATGGGCACTGGTAGGCGGCACTGATGGGTGGCACCGATATGCAGCACTGATGGGCATTGATAGGCAGCACACATGGGTGGCACTGATGGGTACTGAAAGGCTGCAAAGATGGGTTCTTATGGGTGGCACTGCTGGGCACTGATAGGCGGCACTGCTGGGCACTGATTGGCAATGATAGGCGGCACTGCTGGGCACTGATACGTGGCACTGATGGGCACTGATACGCGGCACTGATAGGCATCCCTGGTGGAACTGGCAGTGGTAGGCATTCTGAGTGGGCATTGATTGGCAGTAGAGTTGCCACCTCATCCCTTTAAACCCGAACAAAATATGAATTACACAGGTTCTGAGGCTAATTTAATGCAGATAAGGCACTAAGTGAGTTTAATTACCACCTTAATCAGTCACAGAACCTGTGTAATTATAATGTGTTCGGGGTTTAAAGGGATGAGGTGGCAACCCTAATTGGCAGCTGCCTGGGCACAGATTAGTATTTCCCTGGGGGTCTAATGGACATACCTGGTGGTCCAGTGTGGATGGCTTCCCTGGTGGTCCTGGGTGGCTTCCCTGGTGGTCCTGGGCAGGATCTGAGGGGGGGGCTGTGCTGATAATCAATCAGTACAGACCCCCTGACCCCCCCCCCGTCAGGAAAGCAGCCGATCGGCTCTCCTCTACTCACGTCTGTCAGACGCGAGTGAAGAAAAGCCGATCACCGGCTCTTCCTATTTACATCGTGATCAGCCGTGATTGGACACGGCTGATCACGTGATAAAGAATCTCCGTCAGAGACTCTTTACCTAGATCCGTGTTGCGGGGTGTCAGACTGACACACTGCAACAATGATCGCCGAGATGCGCGCCCCTGGGGGCACTGGAGTGCTGAGCTGTGGAGGGGCGGAGCGGCACGCTGAGAGGCTGAGACGGGTGTCAGTCCAGGCACCTGGCGGATCCAGACTCCATGGTCGGGATAACACGGTGCCTGGACTGACATTGGTGACATCAGCAGAGATGGACTTCAGTCCGCTCTCTGCTAAAAACAGGTCACAGGAGTGCAAAACAAATTGCACTCCTGTGATCCATAGGAGTACAGCCAAACGAGCTTTGGGTATACTTCTCCTTTAAATTAACAGGAAATGGGCAGTGTAAATTTTAATGAAAAGTAAAGCTGGGTTTCCTTTTTGAGTTTTTCATTGTAGTACTTTGCATTTCGAATGCTCCTTTTTTACTGTTTGTGTTTATGCTGTTAACATGATATATAGTTACATAAATAGTAGGTGAGGTTGAAAAAAGACACAAGTCCATCAAGTCCAACCTATGTGTGTGATTATATGTCAGTATTACATTGATTATCCCTGTATGTTGTGGTCATTCAGGTACTTATCTAATAGTTTTTGAAATTATTGATGTCCCCCGCTGAGACCACCGCCTGTGGAAGGGAATTCCACATCCTTGCCGCTCTTACAGTAAAGAACCCTCTACGCAGTTTAAGGTTAAACCTCTTTTCTTCTAATTTTAATGAGTGGCCACGTGTCTTATTAAATTCCCTTCCGCAAAAAAGTTTTATCCCTATTGTGGGGTCACCAGTACGGTATTTGTAAATTGAAATCATATGTGATTCATTTTGTAATTTCCCACAGAAAAGATACTAGAGATTCAGGAATATTCACAAAATACTGTAGGGGTTATAAATCACAACTGCCAGGGAAACTCCTTCCTTTAGAAATTGCATCACTGACCAGGTTAACGGAAGCCAGGGCTATTTACTCTTCATGAGTAAAAGGTTTGCAAATGATCAAATGAATGTTGAAGAGAATAATCCACACTTGGGTTAATGCAAGAATGTAGATATCTAGTTTTAAAGTATTGTAGCTATGCATGCTTACCCATTATACTTCAGCCTTTTAGCTTTACTTATTTTATCTGAGCATGACTCTTGGAGCCAGAAGTCAAAGGTGAGAGGCCTCATGAGGTCTGATAGTTGCTCTGCCAACTGCCTGGGCAGTGAGCACGTGCTGATTCCTGCTATTTGCAGTAACTATACATAATAGTGGTATTATATTTCCACTGACTTCACATATGATTTAATGCTGTAATGTTTACTAGAAAGTAATTTGTATTTCATATACAAATGTATAGCTACTTCCTTTAGTGTCTATAATTACAAACTGTACATAAGGCCAAGGTTTTTAATACATTACAGCACATTGATTACATTATCTGCTATAAAGTGTTTTTGTCACTTTAACTTTATTTTTTTATTTTTTTTTATTTAAGAAGCTGATAACATATATAAAGTTCAGGAACCAGCAGTTCCCCCTCTCTGATCCGGTGTCCTAATTGGGCACCCTGCACTTCTTGGTAGTGTGGAAGCTTGCCTCTTACACATTCCTGGTGGGCAGGGAGGCAAACAATAATATTGATGGGCCAATAGGTATGTGTTGGGAAGGTAGAAATAGGGGAAAGTTTCAACACTAGAATTTCCCAATTAGAACAGCCCTGGATTTGAGGTGCACTGGGGAGAATAAAAGGCATGTCAGCGGCTTTTTTTCTTGATCAAGTGACCGAGTCACTTTAGGCTGATACTCCTTATTGCCATCTCCCAGTGGTCCTTTATGTGGACTTTGATGCCCAGGAGGTAGTGCAGCTTTTAAATCATGTGACTGCTGCGATTGGCTTTCCCAGCTTCCACATGATCAGGAGCCTTTCCCATTGGCTCTTGAGTAGAAGCCTCTGTTGGTGGTAAATCTGTCAGTGTGCTGGGAGCACACAATGAGCGCACTCAGAACCTGCTGCATTTACTCATTATGTGGTTGGAAAGAGGTTAAAGCTAATGATAGGGGAAAAAATATGGTTCACAGAATACAAAGCTTTCTGTGAATGGACTAAGGGTATGACATTGGTGTTTCATTGTTTGAGAGCCTCATCTTAGATCAGCAATTAGTGGGTATTGTGCTACCACACTAACCATAAACTAAGTACATACTACCTCAGTCACATCAGTGAAGGCAGTGCATGGCCTGCCTTGTGTTCAGAGTCTTCAGCACTGCTTTTCTGAAAATGCATGCACAGTGCACTGTAGAAGGAAGGGGGAGCAGGCTCTATGACAGGGATATGCAATTAGCGGACCTCCAGCTGTTGCAGAACTACAAGTCCCATGAGGCATAGCAAGACTCTAACAGCCACAAGCATGACACCCAAAGGCAAAGGCATGATGGGACTTGTAGTTTTGCAACAGCTGGATGTCCGCTAATTGCATATCCCTGTCATAGAGCTGCTCCCCCTTCCTTCTACAGTGCACTGTGCATGATTTGCATGCTCTATGACTTATCACAAATATTTACGTGACCATACACTGTGCGAATTTTGGCCGCTTTTTTAATGACTTGTCCGAAATTCGCTACATGGGTGGCTCTGTCAAGGCCCTCCCACCTGACATCTTTTAATTGAAAAATCAAAGGAGCTGGGAGGAAATTGTTGGCTTAACAGTGGCTGCATCTTATTAACTGTTACCATGGATAGCGGAATCTGTTAGATAATTTTTGCTGAAGGTGCAGGCTGAAGGGAAAAATCTCTATGTGTATATTCTGCTTTAAGCTGCCCATCAAAACACTGAAAGAATGTTCCAAAAATGAAAACTTTCAATCAAAATTCTGCTAGTGTATGGCCAGCTTTAAACCCCGTACACACGGGCCGAATGCCGGGCGACATCAGCCAGTTCAATAAAAACTGGCCAATGACTGGCGAGTGTGAATGGCAGCCAGTCTGACAGAAGCCGGCCGAGCATGCTGGAAAACCAGCAACCCACCGGCTACCGATCAGCGCTCTCAGCCAATGGCTGAGAGCGCTGATCGGTGTGTTCTGGTGGGGGGCCAGCGGATCATTAGTACAGCGGCTCTGACAAGAGCTGACAGTTTTTTTCATTCAACCTGCTGGGTGTTGCATAGAGGTAGGGGGAACTCAAGTGAAGAATGGGAAGTGTCTTCTCAGCAGGAAAAACCATAGCGGTTAGAACAGATTTATTGACCTGTTAATGTAGTTGTTATCCCAAGGTGTTATGTGGAGGGGAGTTCAACAGTCAAGGTCAAACACAGTCAGATTAGGCAACTGTCGTCTTTAGTCTGTTGTCAGGCTAGCTTATAGTTAATGATAGCCAGGACAGAAGCATTTCAATACTGGAGAATTGGTTCTTCTCATCCAATCCTTCACTCAGCTGATCACATATGCATTATTTAGTGTATTTCATACAATGTAAATAGACTGTGTACCGTGGGCTTTGGTTTTATCTTTACTTCTCTTTGGACATCAACATGGAATCAGTTGACTATCCTCTAACTTTTTGTGTCTAAAAAAATCTGTTGCGATCATTTGTTGCCCATACACTTTTCAAATACCAGACTAATGTGTTTAAATCCTAGCATCAATTAACCTGGGCACAAATCAGTCATTATAATCATTGACATACATACGATTTATTGGGCAGCTTTGTTAAGGTACAATTTTATATCATCCAAGAGCTTTGACCTTTCTTGTCTGTGTATATATATGTATTTACAATAACATTTACCCTGTTAGAGATGACAGTCAACTGAAGAGTCAACGAGGGTGTTCTGTTATCAGGACAATGCTTTTTGCAAACATTTACAACCTTCACAGACATTTACACATTGTGTAGTTGAGTGTACATAACCACTGGTTATCTCTTACTTGTACTGTTCAAGGAGGCTGGCCAGAGATAGGCACAGGGGCAGACTGGGCCAGGAGGCAGGATGGCAATTCCCCCCCGGGCCGATCTGATTCTTCCCAGAAAAGCCCGCCACAGCAGCAGCTCCGCTGTCACAGTCGGGGCCAGAGCTACCTATATGCAAGGTAGGTGCCGGCCTAGAGAGCGCACATCAGTCGGGGGTGCCTCCAAAGGTGAAGGACTACAGATCCTAGCGTGAACCCCTCAGAACTTAGAATGTGTCACCCCCCCAACTAGTGAAGGGCTACAGTTCACAGCATTAACCCGTTAGATCTAAGGGGGGTCACATCCTTAGATCTCAGGGGTTCATGCTGGCACTTGTAGTCCTTCACTAGTTGGGAGGGGGTCACATCCTTAGATCTCAGGAGTTCATGCTGAGACTTGTAGTGGATGTGACCCCCAGAAGTGAAGGACTACAGGTCCCAACATGAACTCCTCATAACTCAGGATGTGTCACACTCCCCCGTCCCCGTCCCCCACCCAACTGGTGAAGAACTACAGGTCACAGCATGAACCCATGAGATTTAATGATCTAAGGGGGGGGTCACATCCTTAGATCTCAGGGGTTCATGCTGGGACTTGTAGGATTTGTAGTCCTTCACTAGTTGCTTCAATTGGTTGGTTCAATGGGCCACTTGACTGGACTTGCCCCCCAGGCCTAAGGCTGCCAGCCCTCTCCTGGATAGGCAGATAACTCTGCATCAGCAACATGTGGAGTGAAATCATCCATCCTCCCATGTGTAGCTCCAGCACATGCCATGATCCTTGCTTGACTTTAGCTATAATATTTTACCTTTTACTTTTCTCCTTATGCCCTGTACACACGATCGGACATTCCGACAACAAAATCCATGGATTTTTTCCGACGGATGTTGGCTCAAACTTGTCTTGCATACACACAGTCACACAAATCTTGTCGGAATTCCGAACGTCAAGAACGCAGTGACGTACAACACGTACGACAAGCTGAGAAAAAGGAAGTGCTGATGAGTCTGTAGGCTGGTGCAGTCAGCTGTCTCCACTGCAGATGGCGCTCAACCGCAGTGGCAATGCAAAGGGAGAGGAAGTCATAGGGTACAGGGTTCCACTATGATTTCTTGAGTCACTAGGGCAGTGATCCAATTGGATGCTGGCCACCCATGTGACTCTGGTGTGCATCTTAGGTGTGGCAGAGTCTATTTAAGACCCTGGCCCCTGGGTTTGGCGCGCTTTATGCGAGTGGGTAGAGTTGGGAAAGGTATCCTGTTTGTAAGGGACAGTACTAGCGATAGGGAAAGATTCCTGATGAGGAGGGAAAACGTAAGGTTGCATCTCTCTGGATATTCCTGATTGGGCACGAGACAGCCAGGCCGCATTCTGTCCCCGCTCAACAGATACAGATGCTGTCAGTGAGGCTGGAACCTGCTTCTTCACGTTATTGGAACTGACTTTTGGAATTATGGCCACCGCACCACGCTACACCCCACCTACACATGGTGGCAGTTGACAGGATATGTCCCTTGCAGGGGGTGTTGAAAGAGGACTGGGCTCCACCATGGCTCTGCTAGGATCTGCCATAGTCCTGATACAGTAGTTTAATGGCTCTAACATACCTCTGGCAGGACCCAACCTGGCTGGTGGCGGAGCTTGCTATTAACGCTTTCGAGAGCCATACCTGCCACATGGTGATGACGCTCCCAGAACATGAGCGGCCACCCTAGAACAGATTGTGTCACACTTAGAGAACTTGTTTGGGGAGAAGCTACTGCTGCCAGAGCTGTGACGAAGTTCTTTCTTAAGGAAGCAGCAGGAAGATGAGAGCCTCACCTACTATGCGGTGGCTTTGCAGAATCTCTGGAGAGAGATGTTCGTGGCTGTGGTGACATCACTGATTCAGATCACATACTGAGGGATCAATTTATAACTGGTCTGAAGGCAGGCCCAGCCCGGAGAGCCCTGCAGGAGAAAGTGCAACCCACCATTTCCTTTCACAGTTTGGTGGATGCGGTTGCACATGAACAAGAAGAGGCAGATGCATTAGTAGCAGTCACCAAGAAGTTTGAGCCTGCATACCTCAAGGAGGTGGCCTTGGCGCCGTTACACCTGTTGGCCATGCAAACAGCACTGATGAAGCTAGCTCAGGATCTGGCTGCCTTGAAGCAGGTGGTAGCCTCCTCTAAAAAGGACTCTCCCCCCCAAACCCATAGGGGCGACAAGCCATTGCACAAGGACCCGGAAGAAGACAGAAAATGTTAGCGGTATGGTCGCTATGGACACATATCCAAGAACTGTGGGCGCTCTGGGTCCAAGAACCCTTCCAGGCCATTGATAAACTGCTAACTTCCGGGGCAGCGGGACGACCCCTGGGACATTAAACCCAGTATCCCAACAAGTCTGAAGGCATGATGGTCGCTCCGAGCTCAGTGGTGTCACACAAGAATCTACAAGGAGCTACAGTGATAGTAGAACCCCACAAAAGTCCTGTAACGCCAACAGAATGGTTGGTGGGATGTATCCTAAGGTTCACCATGGAAGAGTGTTGGTACAGCCCATCAACCTGGGAACAACACCAATCTCACTGCCCAGGCACGCTGCATTGGACGACATACACTATATTGCCAAAAGTATTTAGACGCCTGCCTTTACACACACATGAACTTTAATGCCATCCCAGTCTTAGTTGGTAGGGTTCACTATTGAGTTGGCCCACCCTTTGCAGTTATAACAGCTTCAAATGCTTAGGTCCAAACAACACCCCCAGTACACAGGCTGCATCCCAGGGGCACAACACTCTGAGCAGGTCTCCCAAACATTTATCACCTCTCCAGCCACCTTCTGGGCACTCTTTGCCTAGGGATTGGCTGGGTTCTGATAAATATTCATAAATCAGTGGTTGGTCCTCCCATTATATGTTCTGGAAGCTTATTCCAGAGGCAGATAGGAACAAACAACCACTAACCTTAGGAAGACCTGACCAGACCAAATGTACACCACTGAGTACAGTTAACCACTTAAGGATCACCCGCTCCAGTTGTGCGTCGGCTATTTGAAGTGGAATACCGTTGTTATGGCAGTAGCTAGCTGCCATAACCCTGGTATCCTCTTAAACAGTGGGCGGTCAGCTTTCAGATAAAAGTGGTTTCCGTGGTGGATTCGGTAGCGGCGGAGATAATTGGGTCCTCTCCCCTCACAGGCTGGATGCCGTGTGAGGGAAAGATGGCCCCCACTCGGTTCCACACCATTGGATGGTGGAAGCGACATCAAATGTCGGTTCTGCCCAATGGTCTTAAAGGGGAAACATTTTTTTGCAAAAAAAAAAAAAAAAGACATTTAATGTTTATTTATTTATTTTTTTTTTTTTAAATTGGATTTTAGTGTAAATGTTAGATCTGAGGTCTTTTTGACCCCAGATCTCACATTTAAGTGGTCCTGTCATGCTTTTTTTCTATTACAAGGGATTTTTACATTCCTTGTAATAGGAATAAAAGTGACCCAAAATTTTTTTTTTAAAAGGACAAAATAAAAAATAAAAAGTAAAATAAATGTAAAAAAAAATTTTTTAAAGCGCCCTGTCCTGCCGAGCTCGTGCGCAGAAGCGAACACATACTTAAGTCGCGCCGGCATATGAAAACTATGTTCAAACCACACATGTGAGGAATCGCCGCGATCGTTAGAGCAAGAGCAATAATTCTAGCACTAGAAATTTTTAAGCGTCGCCTATGGAGATTTTCAAGGGTCAAAGTTTGTCGCCATTACACAAGCAGGCGCAATTTTAAAACGTGGTGTGTTGGGTATTTACTCGGTGCAACATTATCTTTCACAATATAAAAAAAATTGGGCTAACTTTACTGTTGTCTTATTTTTTAATTAAAAAATTGCGCTTCTAAGGACGCTGAACAAATACGGTGTGACATAAATTATTGCAACGACCGCCTTTTTATTCTCTAGGGTGTCTGAAAAAAATATATATAATGTTCGGGGGTTGTAAGTCATTTTCTAGCAAAAAAAAAAATGGATTTTAACTTGTAAACACCAAGTCTGAAAAATAGGCCTGGTCCTTAAGTAGTTAAGCCAAAAACTAAATTTAGCCTGATTAGGGCAGGGCCCTACATGAACATAAGTTAGCAGAGTTGCACAGTGGTTTTATATAAAGATTCCTGCAGACTTTAGATGGCAACCAGCCATGCATGCCTTATCCAGCAGGCAAACCTCCATGTTTGTGCCTATAGTAATCGGTATAGAAGATTTCTGCAAGCACCAGATGCCTCCTGGATGATTACAACACAGGCAAGGACAGTAGAAAGACCTGTAAAGTCTACAGATCTCACCATGAGCAGCCTCATCAGATAAACATTTTCTTATGTCTTCCAAAACACAAAAGAAAAAAAAAGGTTTAAAGTGCAATAACAAGTAATGTTTATTAGCACTAAACCCTTTAGATTAAGTAGACATCTACTTGTGAGATCTGACAACAATTTTTGAAAATTGATCCTAGCAGCTCTTGATCAGGGAGGCTAAATTGGTAAAATACAAAGACATAATCTACAACTCTGTATATCCTATTCTATATCCTCTATATAGTAAAAATCATCTTTGTATATTGGCTGTTTCTTTTTTAAGGAAACAGCCAATATACAGTGTTTTATCTAAGACTGTATTTCCACTTTGAGCACCCACCGAATCCCTTAAGTAAGTCCATATCGCCTCTCTCCATTACCCCATACCTCTTGTCTGAGATCAGAGGAACCAGAGCACCAAAATCATGACCCTACCTGCTGCCAATTCTAAGTAGCTCACAGGGGTCGTACCCTCTGCACTCCTCTCCTGCACATACTGCCTCGGGTTACCACCTCATCCCTTTAACCCCGAACACATATGAATTACACAGGTTCTGAGGCTAATTTAATGCAGATAAGGCACCAAGTGAGTTTAATTACCACCTTAATCAGCCACAGAACCCGTGTAATTAATATGTATTTGGTTGGGGTGAGGGATGAGGTGGCAACCCTAATACTGCCTGATGTCATACCCTCTGCACTCCTTTCCTCTACATACTGCCTGATGTAATACCCTCTGTATTCTTCTCCTGCAGAAGCTGCCCAACGTCATACCCATTTGCACTCCTCTTCTGTAAATAGGCCCTACTATCATAACCTCTGCACTCCTTTTCTGCATATAATACCGCCTTGTCATATCCTTGGCATACAGTACCTCTTCTACACATACTGCCTGCTGTCATACCATCTGCAATTCTCTCCCATACATACTGGCCACTTTCATACCCTCCATACTCCACACCTACCGGCTGTTGTCATATCCTCCAAATGCCTCTTTTGCACCTGTTGTCCACTATCATGCTCTCCATAATTCCCCTCTGCCTGGGTGCTGGCAAGGTGAGTTGGACTTCCGCTTTAAGGGGTGGTGACCCCCTGACATGCCACAGTTGGCATGTCATTTTTTTGGGGGGGAGGGGAGCAGGTACCCTGTTTTTACAGGCACCCAGCTCCCACTTCCTCCCCTGGCGCCACGGCGCTGGAAGGAAGATCACTTCTCCCCCCTGCCTCCCTGCAATCTTCTGGGACACGTCACATGTCCCAGAAGATTGCTCCGCCATTCACAGCGCGCGGCTCGCGCATGCGCAGTGTGCGCCCGACTGTGAAGCCACAGCCGGGTGCCCACAGTTAGAATGCCGGCGCCACGGAGTGGTGGAGCAGAGAAGCGAGGCTTCGTGCGCCCGCATCGCTGGACAGTGGGACAGGCGAGTGTCTGATTATTAAAAGTCAGCAGCTACACTTTTTGTAGCTGCTGACTTTTAAATGGGTGGAACTCCGCTTTAATTAGTTAGCTGACTCCTTTGCTGATCACAGGCCCTGTACAATTGTTTCTTTGTCAATGCCTTATTTTTATGGTTGCCATACCATAGTGAGATATAGATATTAGGACCTGTTCTCACCTCTGCGTATTAGGTGCAGTGCGCTAAAAAAAAAAGTCCTGAATGCTGCATTTTTGCTGTGCTTTCATCAAAATGCACATTCTATAGAGTTTAATGGTAGCAAACCTAAAACATGTGTAAAATGTGTCTAAAATGCAACGCTCCAAAAAAGCACCACACAGAACCAACACTAATGCCTCGTACACACGATCAGAAATTCAGCAAGCAAAAGACCGATGGGAGCTTTTGGTCAGAAAATGCGACCGTGTGTATGCTCCATCGGACTTTTGCTGGCGGAATTCCAGCCAGCAAAAGATTGAGAGCATGTTCTCAATTTTTCGGTCAGAAAAAGTTCCGATCGGAAATTCCGATCGTCTGTACCAATTCCGATGCGCAAAATTCTCAGAAACAATTCGACGCATGTTCGGAAGCATTGAACTAATTTTCTCGGCTCGTCATAGTGTTGTACATCACGGCGTTCTTGACGGTCGAAAGTTCAGCGAACTTTTGTGTCACCATGTGTATGCAAGGCAAGCTTGAGCGGAATTTCGTCGGAACAACCATCGAAGATTTTTCCAACGGAAATTCTGCTCTTGCATTAGTCTAAGAACACTAAAAAGTTGCAGTGGAATTTCTTCAGCTTATCCTATATGTCATATATTTTAAGTCACTAAAAGCAATATTACTATAAAGTGTATATAATATTCTTTATGTATAATGATCACATTTTGCCCACAGGCCAGTTCTTCTGTGTGAGTTTTAGCTCACATTGCTCTTTCCCCTCATTTACAATGCAGAATCAGCAGCTGCATTCTTAGTATAGTTAAAACAGAACGTGCCATTTTAACTTTTTCCTTATCAATACTAGTATACAAAGTCCTCTCAGAAAGCTATGTGCTCAGGAGCAAAGTGCAAGACACAGGGGAGGGGGCTAAATGAAATTGAAATTTAGGAAAAGTTTGCATTTTATGGTACAATTTAAACTTTGTTCTAAACAAATAATAAGTATTGGCATTTCCATATTGTTTACAGCCCCCCTCCCACAAAAAATAAACACCAGCCACCACTGGTTTAGTGGTACTATACAAAACCTGACCATAGGCAAATGCATTCATGAGCTGGCCATCTAATGTCATTTTTTAGCCCAAATTTCGTGGTCTTGTTCACATAGGCGCTGAGGCCTGTAGACCATGAATGGGCTGTTTTTTTCTGCATCCTAGGACGCAGCAGCTGTGCACACTGTTTGCGTTCGGGGCCACGAATCCACACCTGTGCACCAGGGTGCATTCTGGGATTTAAAACAAAGCAGGAGGATATAAAACTAGAAGTTTATGCATTTAAACGCATATGCATCTTTATGCGTTTAATCTAGGTTCACATCTATGAGGCTGTGGTTGATGCGTCTTTCAGGCACGTTTTTTCTATGCATTTTTGCATGTATTTGTCATTTTTCATGCATTTTGAGTTTATTCTTTTAGGTCCCTTTAAAAACACTGTATATAGCTGGTGCTAAGGAGTGGGCCAGGAACAACCTATGAGTCATCAGCACTCAGGGGGAAAAAACAGCATGCCCCCCCCCCAAATCCATACCAGGCCCATACATAGTACCCCTATCCATTCATCAAAACAGTGGAAATGTGAATAAAGACAGTACAAGTGTTTTTGACAATTAACTTATTAAAAATTTAAAAAATGTCCCCCGATGTAGATCCATCGTCAACCACAACACTGATGCCACTGCAGGAATCAAAGGACGGGGAAAAAAAAGTTCCGCTCGCCACAAATTCTCCCTCCCTCTGCCTTCCCCCCCTTTAATATCTAAAAAGCTGGGCCACCGACGTCACAGGGTTATGTGACATTGTAGGGTGGCTCTAACCCATAGATATTTAAGAATTATCACATGGCGGGGCAGGCAGACCGTGGGAGCGGAGCTTTTTTCTCCCCGTTTTTCGGGTCTGGCGGTGGCGTGGTGATTGACGATAGATCTACATCGGGGGGACATTGTTTTTTATTTTTTAACAAAGGAAGTGTCAAAAACTCTTGTACTGTCTTTATTCACTTTTACACTCTTTTTGGTAAATGGGTAGGGGTAGGTACTATGTACCCCATACTCATTCACATGGGGGGGCAGGATCTGGGGGCCCCCTTGTTAGGGGGGCTTTCAGATTCTGATAAGCCCCCTGCAGGCAGACCCCCACAACCACAGCCCAGGGTTGTGGGGAAGAGGCCCTTGTCCCCATTAACAGGGAGAAAAGGTGCTTTGGAGTGGGGGAGGGCAGTACCCCCCTGCCCCATGGCACCCCTCCCTATGTTGAGGGCATGTGGCCTGCTAAATTTTAGGAGGGGGCGCTCGCTCATCCACCTCCCTTTCCTAACCTGCCTGCCTGCATGCTCGGATAAGGGAGTGGTATGGATGGGGGGGAGTGGTATGGATGGGGGGGCGGGGGGGGGGGCGGCATGCTGTTTTTTCAGAACTACTTTAATAAAAAGCGTTGGAGACCAACTTTGTTTTAACTGGTGTGCAGCCAATCAGTCTTCAATTTTTTAATTTTCTGAGCTGATTGGTTGCTATGAGCAAATGCACCAGTTGAGATCTGGTCTGAGATACTTTTTTAAATGAATTCGTAGAAGGATGCATGTCACTAGAGCAAAGGGCCGAAAATGTAATACTCTCTTTAGTGAATGGATAATTTGCAGTTGGAGACAACTTTCCAAACATTCCTTGAAATTCACAGACAATTACTACCCTGTAAACAAACTGATGGATTAAAGAGCGGCTCCAGGCAACAAGTGAAACAGTGGAGTGGTAAAATGCTAATACAATCAGGTAAACACTACAGCTGTTTTTAAATTCTAGGGCTCGTTTACACTGGTCATGAGATCCTGCATTTCACAACATAGTTGAAACCATGGGTAATACATTAAGCAAAGCTTCCAAATGGAGCTCTGTCTCACGCATGCTCATTTGCATACAGTTAAAAAAAATCATTGTGCTCAGTTTTTGCATACACTGACCTGCAGGTCCCACTCAAGTTACATATACGTGTCCCTTTAAAGGTCCTGGCCAACAGGCTGAAGTCTGTCATCGGACAGATCATCCACCCGGATCAGACTTGCGGCATTCCTGGTCGCAGGATTGCGGACAGCCTTGCGCTTGTCCCGGACACGGTCCAGTACATCCATGGCCGCCGTGTGCACGCGGCCCTGGTCAGCCTTGACCAGGAGAAGGCCTTTGACCGTGTCTCCCGTGAGTTTATGTGCAGAGCTCTGCGCAGGTTTGGTCTTGGGGAAATGTTTTGTTCGTACGTAAATGTAATGTACACTGACATTTCTAGTTTGGTGCTGGTAAATGGCTGGAAAACTGACCCCTTTCCAATTTTGTCTGGGGTCAGACAAGGCTGCCCTCTCTCACCTCTGCTTTTTGTTTGTTGTATAGAGCTCTTCGCCCGAAGCATCAAACGGAACCCAGAGATCAGAGGGATCACCGCACCAGGACCGGACAGACGGGAGGTCAAGTGCTCACTCTACATGGACGACGTGACGGTGTTCTGTGCTGATCGGCGCTCCATCGTCACACTCGCCCAGACCTGTGAGGACTTCGGCCAAGCTTCAGGGGCAAAGGACAACTGCGGGAAGTCAGAAGTCATGCTCTTCGGAAAGTGGTTCCTGCCTTCTTCTGCACCAATTCCTTTCAGCATCAAGACGGACTTCATCAAAATTCTTGGGGTCTGGTTTGGAGCTGAGGGCGCAGCCCTGAAGTCCTGGGAGGAAAGACTGTCAAAGATGCGACAGAAGTTTGGACTTTGGAGCCTCAGAGAACTCACCATCGAAGGAAAAATACTGGTACTCCGCAGCGAGATCCTCCCTGTGTTGCAGTACCTCGCCCAGGCCTGGCCCCCTCGGGTTAACACCTGTAAGGCCATCACCAGGGCGGTGTTTCACTTCATCTGGAGCTCCAAAATGGACAGAGTGAAGCGGGCGGTTATGTTCAAGGAACCCCTCAAGGGCGGTAAGGGCGTACCCGACATCGCTACCCTGTTGAGGGTGTGCTTTGCTTGTAACTGCATCCGCAGGACATTGGTGGACAGAACTGTGGACTCTGGCGGTAACTTCATGTCCCGTTTTTTCCTCCTGCCCCTTTGGAGGACCCTTGGATGGGACAAATGGGACAGCTCCATCCCCTACAACTGGGACACCCCTTGGTACTACTTGGACACCTTCAAGTTTATTAAGGAGCTGGGGCTACATGGAGTGAAGCCCGACTTGTGGAAGCCAAAAACTATCCACAAGTTGATCAGAGCATCGGACATTGTTGAGACTGTTCCAGGCCTCCCTTCAGCCACTTGTAAAGTGGTCTGGAGGAATGTTTCTTCAAAGAGACTCACCAACAGGCACAAAGATCTGGCATGGATGGCAATCCAAGGGGGGTTGCCACTCAGGACATTCATGCATGCCAGAAACCTGTGCAGATACAGGCACTGCCCCTTTTGCATCATCCAGGAGGAAACTGCTCTGCATGTTTTCTGGGAGTGCCCCTTTGCACAGGACCTGTTGAGGGCCTTGGAACCTGAACTCAAAGACTTTGTGCCAAAGACTGCAATCACACACTTTGGTGTGTTGAACGGACTCTTCTGTGGAACTCATTCACAGGAGGACATTGACGGTACCTGGCGGGTGCTGTGTTGCTTTAAGAACGCTTTATGGTGCGCCAGAAAGCGCCTCATCCACCAGCGGGAGAGGATGTCCATCGAGGACTGTCGCAGACTGGTTCACAGTCTGCTCAGAGACTATCACCTGATGGACTTCAAGGAGGAAGAGGAGGTCTGACGATTTCCCCATCCCCCCCCCCCTCTCCCCCGTGTATCCTTTGGCAGTTCAAATAAAGCTTCGGGCCTGTGAACTCTTTACTCCCTCCCCTGCCCCACCTTCTCCACCCCCCCCCCCCCCATCACACCCGTTGCCCATTTGAATGTTATTTGACTGTATGACTGGACTTTTTGTGAAATGTTTTTTAAGTACTGCTTTCAGGGTAATGCGGCGTCATGCATGATGTGATGTTTCGGGGTATTACTACTCTGCACAACACATTAGGCATCATACCGCAGGATGAATGTAATTTATTTGTATGCTTGGCAATGTATTGTTATGTAGTGTATTTATGCGCTGCGTCGCAGTACAGAATGTACCCTGTTTAAGTATTTGGTTTTTGTATATTTTCTTGCAAAATAAAGTATACATTTTCAATCAAAAAATACGTGTCCCTTTAAAAATGCAGTGCATTGCATTTGAAACCACGTGCCAACTTGTTATACATGTTGCTAAATTGAATGCATGTTCCTGTATAAAATATCAATGTTCCCAGACAATCCATTAATTTTATAGTAATCTGATTTAGATCATTTTCCAGATTCCCGGGAAGTTCTCACAAGTTGACTGGGCAATTAATTCAGATCTATTCATCTTGTCCTTTGCCACACTTAGAAGCGCTTTGCCAAGCCAGATCACCGGACCTAAGGAGTGCTTCCTGATAGGCCGAAGAAGCGAATGAGGGGTATAGCAGTTTAATGATCTGTTAATCATCAGTTTACCTCTATCACACCATTTTATTGCACTGCTTCTCTTCTCTGTCCCTTTCATTCATCTCCAGTGTTTCCTGAACACTCTCTCATCTTTAGCACACCACAGTACTTCTTATCTCATCTATCTCTATCAACCCAAGTTTGCTGCCCTCTCCTCTGTCTCTTCTGCCCCCTGTTTTGCACCTCTCATTTACCTTTAGCACCCATGTGCTTTTCCTCTTGTCCACCTACAGTGCCTCCCTACACTCCTCCCCTAGTGATTTTCCAGTGGTCCCCTGTACTGATTCAGTGAACCCCCTGTTCTGGACCTCTTCCTTTCATCTAGCATACCTTTGTACTGCTCCTCTCCTTTGCCATCATCACTTCCCCTGTACTGTGACCCTCCTTTCAGCATCCTCCCCTTAATGCTCCTCAACCACACCTCCAACATCCTCTTAGTACTACTCCTTTTCTGCCCTTTAAAGTGGTTGTAATCAGTGGCGTCTCCAGCTTTCAAATTTAAATTCCTTTATTTTATTGTCAATAATGCATGTTACAGTTTGATGTACATGTTATCAAGATCTATAACATTTAATGGATAATATAAAACAGAGGTAGGGAGAGGACTTTAACAGAAACTACCGTCGACTAAAGATGTAACACATATACATTCCTCTTGTTTACACAATCTGTATGGTGAAGGCGGAGCCTGAGTGCATGGGAGAGTCTAATGTAATGATTATCATAGTGTCCATTTGCAAGCAGTTCCCTGAAATATGCCTTGTGTAAACTGATGACTCGTGTAATTATCCTTTATCGACAGGTATAGGAGTAAACCAAAATAACAAAGAGAGAAGCTCTCCACTGACCGGGGGTGGAGATATTCCTTGCCGATCAGTAGAGTCCGGCAAGGGGCAACTAACGTAAAGTAATGTAGACCATGATATTCAATATATCTGATCAGATCTTCCCTTAGCCGGATGAGTATAGGGGGTTGTGTGAGAACCTAGGAATAATGGGGGGGGGGGGGGGGGGGGGGGGGGGGGGGAAAGCGTGAGACAATAGGGAGGGAGGGGCAAGAAAGATAGAGAGGAGAGGTGGAGGGGGAGGGGAAGTAGAAGAGAAAAGGGGGGAAGAGAGAGGTAAAGAGAAGAGGATGGTGGTGTCACCCTCCAGCTAGGCGGGGCCCTCGTGTCAAGGAGTGTCCACGCTAAGTCACCTCCCGGAGGTAGGCCTCGGAGTAGATGAAGTGTTGCCAGGGGCGCCAGGTCTCCCGAAAGGTTTCCTCCCTGTCATGCAGGGTGGCCGTAAGATCTTCCATGTCACGCAGTTCATTAACCCTGGCATACCACTGGGTCTTCGTTGGTGGGATTTCCGATCTCCAAAATAGAGGGATGCAGGCCTTAGCCGCATTAAGTAGTTGTATGGTGAGTGAAGCTTTATACTTCTTAATTGGACTTCTAGATAGGTGCAGCAAACAGGCCCCGGGATCTCCCTCCAGTGCGACACCCGTCAAACGCTCGACCGTGTCTGTCACCTCTTTCCAAAAAGGTTTAATCTTGGGACAGTCCCAGAAAATGTGCAACATTGTTCCCTCTCCTGCTCCACAACGCCAACATAGACTTGGTACCTGCGGGAGGAAGCTTTCAAATTTAGGGGGGGCACATGGGGGGACAGGGACAAAAGTAGGGGGGCAACTATAAAATGTATATATATATATATATATATATATATATATATATATATATCCTGGGGCCCTTTACTACGACCCCACAATGGGCCCTTTCACATGTTCTGCAGTGAGCTCCCTTCCTACTGTATTGGGGTCCCCCAGGGTGGCAGAAAACAAGAGATATATGTCACCAGAATATCAAGAAAATATAAGGATCCAAAGCAGTGGGAGAACTATCAGGGTTGCAAAGGTTGTCTTGCCTCCGGGCCCTGGTGTTCTGCCACTGTGGGGTTCCCCAGCCTCCTCTTGCTGTCCTGCCCCTGCTATTGACAGCTCTGGTCTGGCATCTCTTGGAATTTACAGGCTGGTCCTCCTGTCCTAAGGACGGGAGAAATCAGTCTGTTTTTTCAGTAACTGAAAGTCCTGGTGGAGTCCTTCCTGCAACTCACTCTTCTCCCTGCCAATGAGGATGCAGGTGAAGGAGCAGATCAGGCGGCCGTGGTTGTGTGAACGCTCTCATTATGCAGTGTCAGCGAGCTGGGGAGGGGGGAGGAATCACCCGCAGGAGCTGACTGGGGACTCTCTCCCTCTTAGTAAATTGATTTTTTTGTGGGGGGGCACATGGTGGGGCACAGCATAATGTTGGGGGGGTCAGGGCCCCCTCTGGCCCCCCCTAGGGTCGCCATTGGTTGTAATTAATAATAAATTGACTCAACTATATATCATACACCAGTCATATCTCACACCAGTACAATTGCATGCTATGCATCGCATATCCACCTCCAATTGCGCAAGATGTAATACCACAAATGCTGATTTTATGCATTTACTTTGGGCGTACCCTGTCATAGCTCGATACTGCAAACCGGTGACAGATCTCTTGTCCTCTGTTCTGTCAGTACCGGTACCATGCACTCTTAGAATATGCCTCCTAGGTATCCTAGATGAGGAACAGTGGCAGAGGTATCAACGAGTTTTGCTAAAAGAGACATTGGTTTTGGCCAGGAAGTCTATTGCACTTAAATAGATTCAACCCAGATCGCCATCTGTCCGAGCATGGATTCAGGTTTTAATAGAGATTGCCCTAAGAAATATAATTAAATATGGGATGTACAGTGCCTTGAAAAAGTATTCATGCCCCTTGAAATTTTCCACATTTTGTCATGTTACAACCAAAAACGTAAATGTATTTTATTGGAATTTTATTGGAATTTTATTATATAAACATAATTGTGAAGTGAAAGGAAAATGATAAATGGTTTTCAAACTTTTTTACAAATAAATATCTGAAAAGTGAGGCATGCATTTGTATTCAGCCCCCTTTACTCTGATACCTCTAACTAAAATCTAATGGAACCAATTGCCTTCAGAAGTCACCTAATTAGTAAATAGAGTCTACCTGTGTGTACTTTAATCTCAGTATAAATACAGCTGTTCTGTGAAGCCCTCAGAGGTTTATTAGAGTCTAGAACCTTAGTGAACAAACAGCATCACGAAGGCCAAGGAACACATCAGACAGGTCTGGGATAAAGTTGTGGAGAAGTTTAAAGCAGGGTTATGTAATAAAAAAATTATCCCAAGCTTTGAACATCTCACGGAGCACTGTTCAATCCATCATCCTAAATGTAAAGAGTATGGGATAACTGCAAACCTACCAAGACATGGCCGTCCACCTCAACTGACAGGCCAGGCACGGAGAGTATAAATCAAAGAAGCAGCCAAGAGGCCCATGGTAACTGAAGAAGCTGCAGAGATCCACAGCTCAGGTGGGAGAATCTGTACACAGGACAACTATTAGCTGTGCACTCCACAAATCTGTCTTTATGGAAAAGTGGCAAAAAGAAAGCCATTGTTGAAAAAAAGCCATAAATTTTCCAGTTTGCGAGAAGCCATGTGGAGGACACAGCAAACATGTGGAAGAAGGTGCTCTGGTCAGATGAGACCAAAATTGAACTTTTTGGCCTATAAGCAAAACACTATGTGTGGCGGAAAACTAACACTGCACATTACCCTGAACACACCATCCCCACCGTGAAACATGGCGGTGAGAGCATCATGTTGTAGGGATGCTTTTCTTCAGCAGGGACAGGGAAACTGGTTAGAGTTGATGGGAAGATGGATGGAGTCAAATACAGGGCAATCTTAAGCCCCATACACACGATAGGACTTTGTACAAACTTTCCCATGGATTTTTGTACAAAGGGCGTTGGCCATAAGTTTGTAGTGCATACAGACGGCAGGACTTTTCCAGCCAACTTTCACCAAATCACGTGGTTTTTAGCTCTTTACCACCACCGTTTGGTCAACTTCTGTATTGTTGTCTGATATTGTGTCAATCTCGCCGCTTTTATCGACACCTTGCGAGCCGGGTTCACACTGGTGCGAAGATCCCCGCCAATACCAGGCACTGTGTTTGATATGAATCTTGAGGGGGAACTCCACGTCAAATTTTAAATAAAAAAACGGCATGGGTTCCCCTCCAGGGGCATACCAGGCCCTTAGATCTGGTATGGATTTATGGGGAACCCCTTCGGTCGAAAAAAACGGCGTGGGGGTCCCCCCAAAATCCATACCAGGCCCTTATCCGAGGACAAGGGCCTCTTCCCGACAACCCTGGCCGTTGCAGGCAGGGGGCTTATCGGAATCCGGGAGCCCCTTTTAATAAAGGGGCGCCCAGATCCCGGCCCCCCATCCTATGTGAATGAGTATGGGGTACATCGTACCCCTACCCATTCACCTAGGGAAAAAAGTTTCAATAAAAAAACACAGTACACAGGTTTTTAAAGTAATTTATTAGGCAGCTCCGGGGATCTTCTTCCGACTCCGGGGGTCTTCTTCCGACTCCAGGGGTCTTCTTCCGACTTCGGGGGTCTCTCCGGCGTCTTCTCCCGGTGTCCGGTTCTTCTGCTGGGCTCCTCCGCTATCTTCTGCTCTTTTGCCACTCTTTTGCTAGCGGTGGCCCGGACTTCTGCGTCGTCTTCTCCCCTCTTCTCTTCTTCCGATGTTGACCCGACACTCTCTCCAGCTGGAATGCTCTCTGAGCGCTCCGCTATGACTTATATAGGCGGTGAACCCGCCCCCTATGACATCACAGTCCCGGGGCATGCTGGGACTGTGAGGTCACAAGGGGGCATGGTCATGTCATCCTATGACCACGCCCCCTTATGACCTCACAGTCCCAGCATGCCCCAGTACTGTGATGTCATAGGGGGGCGGGGTCACCGCCTATATAAGTCATAGCGGAGTGCCCAGACAGCATTACAGCCAGAGAGAGCGTCGTGTCAACATCTCTGGAAGAGAAGAGGGAAGAAGACCACTCTGAAGACTGGGCTCCTCCAATAACAAAAGAGCGGCAAAAGAGCAGAAGATAGCGGAGGAGCCCAGCAGAAGGAAGAAGGCACCGGAGAAGAACCAGAGAACGTGGAGACAACACCGGAGAGAGGGAGAAGAGGCCTGAGAGACCCCCGAAGTCGGCAGAAGACCCCCAAAGTCAGAAGAAGACCCCCGGAGCTGCCTAAAAAATTACTTTTAAAACCTGTGTAGTGTGTTTTTTCTATTGACACTTTTTTCCCCTAGGTGAATGGGTAGGGGTACGATGTACCCCATACTCATTCACATAGGGTGGGGGGCCGGGATCTGGGGATCCCCTTATTAAAGGGGGCTCCCGGATTCCGATAAGCCCCCCTCCCGCGTTGGTTGTCGGGAAGAGGCCCTTGTCCTCATCAACATGGGGACAAGGTGCTGTGGGGTGGGGGGGCCGCAGGGCGCCCCCTCCCCCAAAGCACCCACCCCCCATGTTGAGGGCATGTGGCCTGGTACGGCTCAGGAGGGGGGGGCGCTCGCTCGTCCCCACCCCTTTTCCTGACCGGCCAGGCTGCGTGCTCAGATAAGGGTCTGGTATGGATTTGGGGGGACCCCCACGCCATTTTTTCGGCGTAGGGGGTTCCCCTTAAAATCCATACCAGACCTAAGGGCCTGGTATGCCCCCAGAGGGGAATTCCCTCTCGCGCTGGCCGCAATAGGAAAATTTGTTTTTCCTATTGCAGCCAGCGCGAGATGTACAGTACCCGGCCGCCAAGAATCAGCGCGATGGGTTCGCGCTGGAAACATTCTCGCGGCCGCGTACTGTACTGTTTGTACAAAAGTCTGATGCTTTTGTGTACACACGATCGGACTTTGCTCCATCGGATTTTTGTCGCACAGCCAACAAAAGTCCTATGGAAACAGAAAAAGTTTGTCCGATGGAGCGTACACACGATCGGATGTTGCTCCAAAACAGCCAATTTGCATGTTTATTGTCAAAAAGTCCGATCGTGTGTACGGGCCTTTAGAAGAAATCCTGCTAGAGTCTGCAATAGACTTGAGATGGGGGCGGAGGTTCACCTTCCAGCAGGACAACAACCCTACACATATAGCCATAGCTATAATGGAATGGTTTAGATCAAAGAATATTAATGTGCTAGAATGGCCCATTTAAAGGTCAGACCTAAATCCAATTGAGAATCCGTGACAAGACTTGAAAATTGATGTTCTCAGATGCTCTCCATCCAATCTGACAGAGCTTGAGCTATTTTGCAAAGAAGAATGGGCAAAAATGTCACTCTAGATGTGCAAAGCTGGTAGAGACATCCCCAAAAAGGCTTGCAGCTGTAATTGCAGGGAAAGTTGGTTCTACAAAGTATTGACTCAGGGGGCTGAATACAAATGCACGCCACACTTTCCACATTTTTATTTGTAAAAAAAATTTGAAAACCATTTATTATTTTACTTTCACTTCACAATTATGTGCCACTTTGTGTTGGTCTATCACATAAAATCCCAATAAAATACATTTACATTTTGGTTGTAACATGACAAAATGTGGAAAATTTCAAGGGGTATGAATACTTTTTCAAGGCACTGTATGGTGTTCCTCCACTCTTACTATTTCCAGTACTTAAGAACACATATGTTGCCAAGTCTATTGGTCTAGAGGTATGATGTATTAAACTTTCTAGAAACTAGCCCTCCACCCACTGTTTCTAGGTACCCAGGGGTATAATTTTGACTTGTTTTACATTTCCTTTTTGTTTCAAGATCCAAGCACAGCTGTATCTGTATTTTCTAACAACTTGTTATATGATGATTTGCTGAATATGTCTAATGTTTTGCACACTTTTCAATAAAAAGTGTTTAAAAAAAACTGGTTGTAAACCCTCACATATACCCAGTGAAGTGACTGGCCTCAGGTAATGCACAGAGATGAAACAAATCCTCCTACATACCTTGTACATGTTTATCTGCTCACGTCTCTTCTCAACAGCTATTTAAAGCTTGTCAGAAGAAAAGGGTCAGAAAGCTACAATTACACTCTGCAGAGCTCAGTGAGGAGATCTCTGAGAGCTGACTGGAGGGGAGGAAAGGGACACCCCCCCCCTTTTTTTTACAGCACACAGGAACAGAGCCAAGGCTGTCCCTCCCGTGTCAACCTTCTTTTCTCTTTGTGTCAGGAAAAATTGTCAGAAGGTATTCATGCTGAGGAACAAAGCAGCGGACAGAAATGACACATAGTGCTCCCAATTGAAACAAGTACACATTATAGAGGGATATGCTTTGTTCATATTTCATGTCTGAGGTTTACAACCACTTTAAGCATCATTAGCCACCTCTTCATCCCCCTTACTTTCTACTAGGGTTGTCCAAATACCGATACTAGTATCGGTATCTGCACCAATACCGAGCATTTGCCCAAGTACTTGTACTCGGGCAAATGCTCCCGATGCTTCTCCCGATACCTGGAAGACAGCCACTGCATCCTCCTCCATGCCCCCTCCGTTCCCCTGTCCCCCACCGTTCCGCCGTTCCCCTCTCCTTCTCTGTCCCCTCCGCTGTCCCCTCCGTTCTGCTGTGCCTCTCCGCTGTCCCCTCCGTTCTGCTGTGCCTCTCTGCTGTCCCCTCCGTTCTGCTGTCCCCCTCCGTTGTGCTGTCCTCCTCCTCCTTCCTTTGTGAATGGACAGAGTCAGCTGACTCTGTCCATTCACATAACTGAAACATTGTAACCTCCTGTGATTACGATGTGTCAGTTTATGAATGGAGAGGAGCCGCTGTCTTCTCTCCATTCATTCTCAGTGCAGCTGAGGCTGCAGAGAAAGGGACAGGGGAATCTCTATCCTCCGTCTCTTTCTCTGTCTCAAGGGTAAGATATCAGGGGTCTGTTATGACCCCTGATATCTCACCAAAGCCCCCCAACAGGGCTGATAAAAAAAAAACACATATTGCAATAAAGAATAAAAAAAATATTATTGTAAAAAAAAAAAATTGTAAATAAAAAAAAAAAAAAAAACACACACACATACATACACCGTTCCCCCCCTCCCCCCCCCCCCCCCCCCCCGAAAAAAAAGAAAGCACTATTAAAAAAAAAAAAAAAAAAACACTGTCACGTGACATTAAAAAAAAGTTATCGGTAATCGGTATCGGCGAGTACTTGAAAAAAAGTAGCGGTACTTGTACTCAGTCCTAAAAAAGTGATATCGGGACAACCCTACTTTCTACTGCGGTTCTCCTTCCCATCCAATGCCCGGACAGGGAGTAGGAAGCATGCCAACCAAAAGCAAAAATTGTAGACTCACATGGGGGTCAGTGGAGGCATTATAAAAAATATCTAAATCACTGATTAATGTCAGGGCTTCCTAAGACACAAGTAATAGCCATCATGACCTATAGCTTAAATACGTGACATCTGGGGGTGAAGTAGAGAAACTCTAACCAAAACTTTAATTTAATTACATTTTTGATAGTGTGGGTAAGAGTCTGAACTTCTGTGAAATATTGGTTTTAGTTGTGATTTAATGTAATAAATTATTTTACATTTTTTGTACACTATACTTTAGGGAATTGTTTTTGTTTTATTGTGGGTGGCCTAATTGTGAACATAGGATTGTGTGTTTTTTTTTTTTTTTTGCAAACTGGGTGTGCTTGAAATTAGATTTTGTTCTCTGTTAGGTAGTGTGTTATTATTATTATTATTATTATACAGGATTTATATAGCGCTAACAGTTTACGCAGCGCTTTACAATATAAAAGGGAGACAATACAGTTATAATACAATAAAATACAGGAGGATTAAGAGGGCCTTGTTTAGAAGAGCTTACAATCTAATAGGGTGGTAGTATACTAAATATGATGACTAGTACCTATTCTTTATTAGTAAAATGTAATTTAAAAAAATCCCCTGACCAATGACTGTGTGTAGCTATGCTTTTACCTCTGACAAGTATCAGCCTCTGTTACTATACACATTACTAAGACCTGTTGCGCTATTTTTATGAGAATACGTTATAGAGACCAGCTAGTTTTCATTGTTTGTTTAGTTAGTCTGATTCACATTATAGTTTGAATTTGTTAATTTTTGTCTTAAAATGATCATGCTCACTGGTGATAGCTGGGGATTAAAAAATCTTAAATATGCTTCAGTATGTGTAGGAGGGTGATAGCAAATGGCATACAATTGTCACAGTAGGTGGAAAATTTTACACTCTACCAGGACATACAGGATCAACATAGAAGGTCGGAAGAGGTTACAATATGTTAGGTTATAAGGGAGGGATTTATAATTTGGAAGAGTTTACAATCTAGTAGAGCATAGAGCAGGGATATGCAATTAGCAGACCTCCAGCTGTTTCAGAACTACAAGTCCCATGAGGCATAGCAACACTCTGACAGCCACAAGCATGACACCCAGAGGCAGAGGCATGATGGGACTTGTAGTTGTGCAACAGCTGGAGGTCCGCTAATTGCATATCCCTGGCATATAGGAATGATGAAATAAAAACACTCAAAGAATAAGCCTAGGTTCACACTGTAGCGATGCTGGAACCAGCGTGATTCCAGCGCCGGTTCCCACATCACATCTCTCCCACAGGCAGTTCACATTGCCCTCTGCGAACCGCTGCAGGTGTCAATGCAATGTTAATGACACCCCCAGATCGGTTCACAGATCGCAGTATGAACTGTGGATTCGGACAGGAATCCTATTACAGGGGTGAGAACAGTTATACGATCAGATTCCAGTGCAGGGAAAAAAAAAGTCCCTGCACTTTTTTTTCTGCAAATCCAATGTGAGTTCAGCCATACAACTGTATGGCTGAACTCAAAATCGCACAGACATCACATGTGATCAGCACCTGCGGTCCAGGTGCGAATCACATGAGCTGTCTGAGATCACTATAGTGTGAACCTGGACTAAGTGCCGGTTCACACTGCTGCGCTGCGAATTTGTTCTGTTTTTTTGTCCTGTGTGAGGTGCGATTTTACCGCGAATTTACCGCGATTTTAACGCGATTTTACCGCAAATTTCAGGAGTTGGTCATAGCTGCGATTGATGTTCTAGCCAATGGAATCATAATGGAAAAAGAAAAAAGGTGTTAACTTCCTGTGTATTTCCTGGTTTTTGTGGAGAGTAGTGTGGTGGAATTCGCACATATCTGAACCAACAATGCGATTCCAGAACGATTTACATTGATGTCTATGGAGGCTAAATTTGCAACGCAACGCAGTAAACTCGCACAAGACCCTTTTTTTTATCGCATCGCATTCGTAGGGGAATCGCAACGCATGTATGTGAACGACGGTCATTGAAAACAATGACTTTATGGATGACATGCGAATTTAGAATGTTTTTGACGCATCAAATTCGTCATGAACTCGCATCAGTGTGAACCGGCACTAACAGTATATTACAAAAGGTGAAAAAGTTTTCAGTCTACCAATATAACTTTCCTATATTATTGGAATATGTGAACAGGAAAGGCAACCAGGGAAGGAAAAGCTGTTAATCACCTAGGGGTAGGGAGTTGCTACTTCCTTCTCTGGTAGCTTAAAGGCACTCCTTCTAGGCACATGCTGGCACCATCTGCTGGCTGAAATAGGGAATGTGTATGCGTACCTCTGCTCAGACATCACTAGTCATCATCAGTGACATTAAACTCTGGCTTAAAAAAAAATCTATAGTATGTATTCCTAACTCCATAAAATACCTTCTATTTCTCTTAGCAACTCCAAATTCCACTTTTTTGCTGTTGTGATCAGAATTCCTGTTAGATTGTGACTACGCTTGTTCTACACGGGCCTACTGTATGTCGGTACATAGCAATCCCCACTTACTCACACCTGAGATAAACTATGGACTATGGGATTTGTAGTGTGCATAGAGCAGTGCACATGACCGCAACCAGTGCTGGGACAAAGGTCACCCAATGCCCAGGGCAAAGATGGGACAGGGCCAATAGCGTGCCAAAATGTATGTAATAGGTGTAGCATGCTATGAAATAGCACCAATGTTTGTGGTACAGTGCAACAAACTGGTGCACAAATATGGGAATATGGGGGTAGGTGATCTGTTTGTAACTAACAAAGTCTGTTTGTAACTAACAAGGATTAACCCCTTTATGCCAAGGGGAAGGATTGGCGATCATGTTGCAGTGGTCACATGATCAGGAGCTGGCCCTGTCAGCTAGCGATCTTTAGTCTGGACTGAGCGCAGTCTTTGACAGCTCAATCTCTGTGCTGGGAGCGTTCAGCGAGTGTGCTCTCAGCACAGAAATATCAGCTGCCCAGCAACACATATGTGTAGTGTGTGGGTGTTAAAGCTCACCCTTTAACCACCGCGTGTTACGTGGGCGGCACATGGGCAGGAGAATGTACAAAATAATACAAAGGGGCTGTGACAATAATGCCGCGTACACAAGATCTCACATTCCGACAACAAAATGCATGTTTTTTTTCTGGCGGATGGTGGCTCAAACTTGTCTTGAATACACACGGTCACACAAATCTTGTCGGAAATTCTGAATGTCAAGAACGCAGTGACGTACAACACGTACGACGAGCCGAGAAAAATGAAGTTCAATAGCCAGTGTGGCTCTTCTGTTTGATTCCGAGCATGCGTGGAATTTTGTGCGTCGGAATTGTCTACACACGATTGGAATTTCCGACAACGGATTTTGTTGTCAGAAAATTTGAGATCCAGATCTTAAATTTTGTTTGGCGGAAATTTCTATGGAAAATGTCCGATGGAGCCTACACAAGCTCCCATCGAATATTTCCCATCGCAAAATCCGACCGTGTGTACGGGGCATTAGACTTTCAGATCCCACTGCTATTACCAGAATGTGACGTATTACACACTCACCCGCAGCCTGTGCAGAGATTTTCCAGCTCTGGGACGATCACCAGTAGGCTGAGGGTAGGTTAACTGATCGGTTAAATACAAAACTAGTGTGTTACGCCCAAAAATAAAAAATGTAACAAAAACTGACTATTAAAGTTAAATCAACTACCTCATAAATAATAAACATGCAATGTAAAATCAATAGCAAAGGAGCGCCTACTTAAACCTGTGAAAATATAAAGGTGAATATCATACCAGAAAATATTCAAAACATCCATCATAAATAAACTATAGTCCATATAACATCTATAAGTCCATGGTTAGACACCTAAGATGCTAATGAAAATCTTCCTGCCACTGTTGTGCTGAAAAAGTGGAAATCAAAAACACCCAGTGATTAATCATCCAGAAGCAAAGCTCAAACAGCACCTCTCAAAAAGCCCTGTAATGCTCCGGTCAGCTCATGCTACTTCCAGGTGCCAGCTGGGTTACATAAAGCTTGTCAGGCTCAATCCTAGGACTACAACAAAATAGTGACCCCCCCCAAGCACACTGCAAAGGTACACCAATGGTCACGAAATGTATTAAAATGGCTTCAGCTTGGTCTCCATTCGTGGGAATTGCATGCACCCAATTTAGGGCTTAATCGTGGTGCCTGTACAATTAAGCCCTAAATTGGGTGAACCACGTTGGGGGGGTCTCTCTCCAGTGGAAACCAAGCTGAAGCTATTTTTATACATTTTGTGACCATTGGTTTGCCTCAACAGTGTGCTGGGGGGCACCATTTTGTTGTAGACCCAGTGATTAATCCCATAGGAGAGACGCTCACCATCACAATCGACCCCCCAAGATTAATGGAAGGTCTAAAAGCGCTTTTGTATAATCCACTCTAGACTGACATCCTCATATATAAATCCAGATCACAAATGGATGCATCAAGCTGAAAATTCCATCTGCACAGAAAAAGAGTCCAATGATAGTGATGTACCACTTTTTAGTAACTTTTTATTAAATAATACCTGGTTACACTCATATTGGCAGAAAAAATGTCAGCATGTCATACATCCCACAAAACGCTAGGGACTCCACTCCAGTGCCACAAACCAGGCACTCCATAGCTAAAAAGTGTTCAAGCCGTAGCTAAAAGTGTTCAAGCGTGATGACAACACTGGGAACCTGCCCTACATGTATGAGCTTTATCTGAATGACTTCCCCAGGGGCGCTGAACTGACTGAGTGGTTAACTCTTTACACACACATAGTAGAGATGCCCTCCTGTTTTATTGGAAATATGCACTGTTCACAGCATCTGCTTTGCAATTCAGAAATTTAAAGGAAACGTCTCAATCCCTGCCACACCCAAACAGGAATGGAAAAGTACAGCAGCTTCTTTAAAGCAGCAAAATACCTTTTTATTTAAAATATTGTTTGAATTAAAAACGGTGCAAGAAAAAATTTACAGAAAATATATTACAAAACACACAGACACAACAGTAAACTAAAAGGATTAAAAGAGAAAAATTCTTAAGTAACATTCACCTGGTCTTTGGTTCCATGCAGATTCCAAAGGAGTCTGAGGGATGTGTCAGTAGGTGTGCTGTATTATTTTATTATGCTTAGCCCATACACTCTTAATGCCAACTATTCTAAATACATTTATATTTCAGTCTGACAACCAACATATTATTGCATAGAACAAAATTACAGATTGTTAGAGACTAAATTACAGTAGATATTATGTTTATCCCTCTTAGGAGATTTAATGTACCCTATCAGCCTTCTGGATCTGGTAATATATGTGGGTGTGCTGATAAGTATTGAGCCTTACCCAGAAAAAAAATTGAGCTACGAAGCTGTAACTGCCACACTATTCTACATATTCCCCCAGGATGCACTTGCAACATCTGTTCTGCAGCTTCTTAAAGTGGTTGTAAACCCTTTACAACCACTTTAACCTACAGGTAAGCCTAGATTAAGGCATACCTGTAGGTGCTTGAAATATCTCCCAGACCTGCACGGTCTAGGAGATATTTGCAAATCGTCGTAGGGCGATTTCTTCTGCGCATGCGCCGGAGTTAGAAAGGGCACGCTGTGTAGTTTCTAGCTCGGGTCATGCCGTTGGAGGCGGCTCCTGCGCCTTCACAGAGCCGGAGTTTGCGGCCCCGGAAGGAAGAGGGGTGCAGAATGGACGCTCGCAATTAGCGAGGAAGATGTGGACATCGCGGGCTTCTCCTGCAGGTAAGTGTCACATAATGGGCTACTATGCAATGCATAATAGCCCATTATGCTTTAGCTTTTCAGGGAAACAAATAGGAAGTAACACCCATCAGGGTTTACTTCCTCTTTAAGTCCCTGCAAATAAAATTCTTCCGACTACTTGTGTAACCACTCATTTGCAGCATTAGTTGCCTCCGGAACACTCTCAAAATGTCTCTGGAACACTCTCAAAATGTTGTCCCTTTAGATGTTTTTTGAGATTGGGGAACAGATGTTAGTTAGAAGGTCAGGCAAATAGGGTGGATGGGGCATCACTAAGGAGGTCAGTTTTGCCATTGTTTCACTTGCAATGTTGGATTAGGTGTTATCATGCAACAGGTTGACACCTTTGGAGAACTTTTCTTAATGCTTTTCCTTGATGTTTTGCCTCAACTTCATCAATAAAGCACAGTAATATGTTGCATTGATAGTTGAACCCTTTGGAGGTAGTCCACCAGCAGAACTCCCTTCTTATCCCATAAAACTGTTGCCATTTGCCTCTGCACTGACCTTTGCACACAGAACTTCTTTGGCCTGGGGGAACCACTGTGCCTCCATTCCTTAGACTGTTCCTTTGTCTCGGGATCATAACAGTAGATCCATATCTCATCACCAGTTACCAGTTTGTCCAGGAAATCTGACTAATTTCTTGTAAAATGTTCCAAAACAGCTACTGTTTTCTCCACACGTTTCCTCTTTTGTTCGGTTGTCAAAAGTTTTGGGATCCACTTTGCTGCAAGCTTTCTCATTTCCAAGTCATTGTGGATAATGGAACCAACTCTCTCACAAGATATTTCCAGATATATAGCAATACTTTTGGCTGATATTCTGTGGTCCTCTGTGACCATTTCATGGATAGCTTTCACGTTAGCAGGCACAGAAACAGGCCTTCCACTGGATTTCTCACATTTTTAACATCGAAATGGCCAGTTTTATAAAGGACAGCGCAACATTTAACTGTTGCATATGAAGGGCCACTGTCACCCAAAGTTTGTGACATTTCATAATGGCTCTGCTTCCCACCTTTCCCTTGGAGAAACAGGAACTTGATTATGGTCCTATGCTCTCCACATTGAATTTTTCTGGAGGTGCTGCCATGTTCACTTTGGACCTGAAAAAGAAAGATAAGTTAATGTAGCGCTGGTAGATTTTCAATCTACTGCTTATAGATAAATTTAGTGAGTTATCTGTTTATACATAGTCAGATTTGCCTCTGTTCCAGCTTGGCTGAGTTGCACGTAGTTTCACACTGTGCCTGTAGGTGTCATTGTCACCATGGGTCGGTGTTGGAAAGGCAACATGCTGAAGTGTATGAGTGCTCATCTGTCCTCGAGATAACTCAGTGGAGGTGGTCCTCCGAGTTGCATTCTGGGAGAGGGTATTTATGGGACAGACACCATCTTTTAGGGTTTGTTTTGTTCCACCTGCTGGCCCTCCTGGCCAACAGGTATGTGCTAGGAGTACTACCTCGTGGTCCTCCGTCCGGGAGGCCCACATCGCTGCAGCGTGTGGGTGGGCCCAGAAGCCTGTCTGGGGCCTACCACAGCGGCAGAGGAATGGTTCTGAGCTGTCTGTCCTATGGGAAGAAGCTGGACAACTGAGAGGATACCAGGGGAGGACCCGTCATGGAAGGATCATGCAGAGTGCTGGTCTGGAGAGGGGCCTGGTGACTCAGTTGGAGGACGCATCCCAAAGTAATCTTACCGCATAGTACTGCCGGGTCGGCTTAAAGGTTCTAGTGCTGTGTTTGCTATTCATCGTGAACCATTACATCCTGTAGCAGAGGATCGTATGGGTTTTGTTCCAATCAAGTCTGTGGCAGAGACTTTTGTTCGTGCTGCGTACTGGCTGCTAGGTTAGTGAGAGAAACCCATCCAGGCGGGCAAAGATTCAACTAAAAAGAGAGAGTACATTCATCTGCAAGCTCTCAATTCCTAATACTACACCAAGAAAAGGTATTTGAACTTCCCTGCAACTCTCCTTCTACCGCTTTCCTGCTACTTCCTTCTATTTACGTTTATTAAAGCATTGGAAAAGATACTCAAGTGTCCGGTGCCTACATTGTCTTGTATTAAACTCAACGGGACCCTAGACCCGGTTCTGGTGAAATAGAGGTAACGAAGGTGATGGTAACAGCCCGCTTTAAACCAGCAGCTCTACCTTGAGTTAGTGCTACATGTGGGGGCTCGTCCGGGATTGTTAGCCGTCAACCTCCCACAACCCTGAGAAGTATTTTACCGGGAGTTTACGTTGAAAAAAGTTTCTGCACATTGTAAAATTTTTGGAGAGAGGAAGGGGTTAAAGTGCAGGACTTTATTTCTGACTGCGTAGGCTGTGGGTGAGAAGTAAAAGCCCGGGAGCTACGTGATCAGAAGAACAAGTGGGAGGAGCCTAGCCTACTTGTTGCCACGTGGGACGCCTGTGTGTGTTTGGCGCCAGAGGAGAAGAGAGGCTTTGTGATCATGCTGAGAAGATCAGAGTGCAGCCATGTCTTCTTTTTCATTGATACCGCCAACTGTGGGACCTAAGATGTTCCCTACGAGTACCGCTGCGGGTGCTATGCGGACCGGAACTCTGCTGACAGATACCGGCATTCGTCTGAAACCGCAGGGGAGGTTTGTTCTCTACACGGTTGGAGATATTGAAGGGCTGGGCATGCTTTGCCACAAGTGTGAAGGACTGGCCATACATCTCCGTCCATTTGTTCATTGTTTGCAGTGCGGAGAATATTTGTTCATAGTGGAGCAACCTACTATGTCGCCCCGGGCTTTTTGGGTGGACTGGGCTACAGGTATTGCTACAGTAGAAGCTGCTACTTTTGCTGTTGGAGAACAACAGACCGGGATTTCACCTGTTGCCACCAAGAGTGTTCCTGAGGGAGATACCGCTGTCACTACTTCATCAGCGGACATCACTTTCATTTCCACGTCTACTATGCCTATCCCCTTTGCACCTGTCCAGAGGAAGGTGGGATATGCAAAGGCTTCCCGCGGCTGTGGTTGAGGCCTACCCCAGAGACTACCCGAACCAGAGCCGGAGAAATGCATGGATCCGGAGAAGTCCACGTCAGGAACAAGTGAGAGTTCAAAGGGGAATATATCTGGGACTCTTTGTAAATATTTACCAGCAGAAGAGTTGAGAGATTCGGAGATAGATTCCATGTCGGATCTCTCTGGTGATGATGATTTGTTTGAGACAATGTCACAGGAACTATTGTGGGCCCAGGGCGAAGATGTTGCTTCTGCCTTGACTTTCTCAGAGTGGACAGCCATGGATTCTGGGAAGACATCACCTTGTGTGGAGCCGCACAGTACTACTAAGGAGACATTATCTAAAGTTGCTAATTTGCTTCCGACACCGTCGGGCCTATGGTGAGTAAATCAATGAACTCTTGTGTGCCTCCTGGTTTGGGGAAAAATAGATCTTTGCCTAAACTTGCACATTTACAGAGAGTGCTTACCAAACGTGTTGCCACAGAATATGGTCTGGAGTTACCCTATGTTACTCAGGAGATTATGCAGGAAATTGAGGCCAACCGGGAACTGTGGTTCAGTGAAGCTGTTTGGGACTATTTGTCTGTGCCAAAGCCTTTCTGGAAAACTGGATATTCTGTTGCCATGGATGAACGCTTCAGTGGATGTTTCCTACACTGGAACTATGGTTGGCACATCTATGCTGACAAAGTGGTCATTTGCAGACCCGGAAAAGATGACATTGTGTACTTTATCACTACAGTGGATAAACTGGGAAAGAAACTGACATTGCCAGATCCTCGGTTTTATTGGTGATTATGAACAAAAGAACTTTGGGGTTTATAGTTAGAGAGTGTCAGTGTTTAGAGATCTTCGTGGTCAAGAGATAATGTTCATCTCAGCGTTTCTAAATCTAAAGACTCTTTGCTAGCTGGATTTTCTTCATTGAAAGGATGTGATTTACTTTAAAAAAAAAATAGGGATGGACTTCTCAAGTTACTCTAGTTTGTTTCATTAGGAAAAAAATATATATACGGGAAGAGATTGTCATTCTTCTTTTGGAATGAGACTTTGCTCCTAAACTGTTTAGTGAGGGTACTGTACATATTTAGTGTGTGTCTAACTTTGTTTTTTTTTTTTTAGGAACAATTGGATCTCCTATCAAGCTGTTAGGCTTTTCAGCTAGATAGACAGTGGGGTTGTGACAGTCATAATGTGATTTTGTTTGCAGATGTAAACATGTTGTTTTATAAATGTCGAAACTGTAATATCTCTATACTGTCTTTTCTTTTTCTTGCCCTTATCCAAGTTTTTAAGTTCAAATACCTACTCTCAGGCTTGGGAGTTATTTTGGCAGACGTTAAGGACAACGTCTATTGTAGTGGGGGGAGTATGTAGAGCTGGTAGATTTTCAATCTACTGCTTATAGGTAAATTTAGTGGGTCATCTGTTTATACATAGTCAGAGTGCTCCTCTGTTCCGGAGATAACTCGGTGGAGGTGGTCCTCCGAGTTGCATTCTGGGAGAGGGTATTTATGGGACAGACACCATGTTTTAGGGTTTGTTTTGTTCCACCTGCTGGCCCTCCTGGCCAACAGGTATGTGCTAGAAGTACTACCTCGTGGTCCTCCGTCCGGGAGGCCCACGTCGCTGCAGCGTGTGGGTGGGCCCAGAAGCCTGTCTGGGGCCTACCACAGCGGCAGAGGAATGGTCCTGAGCTGTCTGTCCTATGGGAAGAAGCTGGACAACTGAGAGGATACCAGGGGAGGACCCGTCATGGAAGGATCATGCAGAGTGCTGGTCTGGAGAGGGGCCTGGTGACTCAGTTGGAGGACGCATCCCAAAGTAATCTTACCGCATAGTACTGCCGGGTCGGCTTAAAGGTTCTAGTGCTGTGTTTGCTATTCATCGTGAACCATTACATCCTGTAGCAGAGGATCGTATGGGTTTTGTTCCAATCAAGTCTGTGGCAGAGACTTTTGTTCGTGCTGCGTACTGGCTGCTAGGTTAGTGAGAGAAACCCATCCAGGCGGGCAAAGATTCAACTAAAAAGAGAGAGTACATTCATCTGCAAGCTCTCAATTCCTAATACTACACCAAGAAAAGGTATTTGAACTTCCCTGCAACTCTCCTTCTACCGCTTTCCTGCTACTTCCTTCTATTTACGTTTATTAAAGCATTGGAAAAGATACTCAAGTGTCCGGTGCCTACATTGTCTTGTATTAAACTCAACGGGACCCTAGACCCGGTTCTGGTGAAATAGAGGTAACGAAGGTGATGGTAACAGCCCGCTTTAAACCAGCAGCTCTACCTTGAGTTAGTGCTACATGTGGGGGCTCGTCCGGGATTGTTAGCCGTCAACCTCCCACAACCCTGAGAAGTATTTTACCGGGAGTTTACGTTGAAAAAAGTTTCTGCACATTGTAAAATTTTTGGAGAGAGGAAGGGGTTAAAGTGCAGGACTTTATTTCTGACTGCGTAGGCTGTGGGTGAGAAGTAAAAGCCCGGGAGCTACGTGATCAGAAGAACAAGTGGGAGGAGCCTAGCCTACTTGTTGCCGCGTGGGACGCCTGTGTGTGTTTGGCGCCAGAGGAGAAGAGAGGCTTTGTGATCATGCTGAGAAGATCAGAGTGCAGCCATGTCTTCTTTTTCATTGATACCGCCAACTGTGGGACCTAAGATGTTCCCTACGAGTACCGCTGCGGGTGCTATGCGGACCGGAACTCTGCTGACAGATACCGGCATTCGTCTGAAACCGCAGGGGAGGTTTGTTCTCTACACGGTTGGAGATATTGAAGGGCTGGGCATGCTTTGCCACAAGTGTGAAGGACTGGCCATACATCTCCGTCCATTTGTTCATTGTTTGCAGTGCGGAGAATATTTGTTCATAGTGGAGCAACCTACTATGTCGCCCCGGGCTTTTTGGGTGGACTGGGCTACAGGTATTGCTACAGTAGAAGCTGCTACTTTTGCTGTTGGAGAACAACAGACCGGGATTTCACCTGTTGCCACCAAGAGTGTTCCTGAGGGAGATACCGCTGTCACTACTTCATCAGCGGACATCACTTTCATTTCCACGTCTACTATGCCTATCCCCTTTGCACCTGTCCAGAGGAAGGTGGGATATGCAAAGGCTTCCCGCGGCTGTGGTTGAGGCCTACCCCAGAGACTACCCGAACCAGAGCCGGAGAAATGCATGGATCCGGAGAAGTCCACGTCAGGAACAAGTGAGAGTTCAAAGGGGAATATATCTGGGACTCTTTGTAAATATTTGCCAGCAGAAGAGTTGAGAGATTCGGAGATAGATTCCATGTCGGATCTCTCTGGTGATGATGATTTGTTTGAGACAATGTCACAGGAACTATTGTGGGCCCAGGGCGAAGATGTTGCTTCTGCCTTGACTTTCTCAGAGTGGACAGCCATGGATTCTGGGAAGACATCACCTTGTGTGGAGCCGCACAGTACTACTAAGGAGACATTATCTAAAGTTGCTAATTTGCTTCCGACACCGTCGGGCCTATGGTGAGTAAATCAATGAACTCTTGTGTGCCTCCTGGTTTGGGGAAAAATAGATCTTTGCCTAAACTTGCACATTTACAGAGAGTGCTTACCAAACGTGTTGCCACAGAATATGGTCTGGAGTTACCCTATGTTACTCAGGAGATTATGCAGGAAATTGAGGCCAACCGGGAACTGTGGTTCAGTGAAGCTGTTTGGGACTATTTGTCTGTGCCAAAGCCTTTCTGGAAAACTGGATATTCTGTTGCCATGGATGAACGCTTCAGTGGATGTTTCCTACACTGGAACTATGGTTGGCACATCTATGCTGACAAAGTGGTCATTTGCAGACCCGGAAAAGATGACATTGTGTACTTTATCACTACAGTGGATAAACTGGGAAAGAAACTGACATTGCCAGATCCTCGGTTTTATTGGTGATTATGAACAAAAGAACTTTGGGGTTTATAGTTAGAGAGTGTCAGTGTTTAGAGATCTTCGTGGTCAAGAGATAATGTTCATCTCAGCGTTTCTAAATCTAAAGACTCTTTGCTAGCTGGATTTTCTTCATTGAAAGGATGTGATTTACTTTAAAAAAAAAAATAGGGATGGACTTCTCAAGTTACTCTAGTTTGTTTCATTAGGAAAAAAATATATATACGGGAAGAGATTGTCATTCTTCTTTTGGAATGAGACTTTGCTCCTAAACTGTTTAGTGAGGGTACTGTACATATTTAGTGTGTGTCTAACTTTGTTTTTTTTTTTTTAGGAACAATTGGATCTCCTATCAAGCTGTTAGGCTTTTCAGCTAGATAGACAGTGGGGTTGTGACAGTCATAATGTGATTTTGTTTGCAGATGTAAACATGTTGTTTTATAAATGTCGAAACTGTAATATCTCTATACTGTCTTTTCTTTTTCTTGCCCTTATCCAAGTTTTTAAGTTCAAATACCTACTCTCAGGCTTGGGAGTTATTTTGGCAGACGTTAAGGACAACGTCTATTGTAGTGGGGGGAGTATGTAGAGCTGGTAGATTTTCAATCTACTGCTTATAGGTAAATTTAGTGGGTCATCTGTTTATACATAGTCAGAGTGCTCCTCTGTTCCGGAGATAACTCGGTGGAGGTGGTCCTCCGAGTTGCATTCTGGGAGAGGGTATTTATGGGACAGACACCATGTTTTAGGGTTTGTTTTGTTCCACCTGCTGGCCCTCCTGGCCAACAGGTATGTGCTAGAAGTACTACCTCGTGGTCCTCCGTCCGGGAGGCCCACGTCGCTGCAGCGTGTGGGTGGGCCCAGAAGCCTGTCTGGGGCCTACCACAGCGGCAGAGGAATGGTCCTGAGCTGTCTGTCCTATGGGAAGAAGCTGGACAACTGAGAGGATACCAGGGGAGGACCCGTCATGGAAGGATCATGCAGAGTGCTGGTCTGGAGAGGGGCCTGGTGACTCAGTTGGAGGACGCATCCCAAAGTAATCTTACCGCATAGTACTGCCGGGTCGGCTTAAAGGTTCTAGTGCTGTGTTTGCTATTCATCGTGAACCATTACATCCTGTAGCAGAGGATCGTATGGGTTTTGTTGCAATCAAGTCTGCGGCAGAGACTTTTGTTCGTGCTGCGTACTGGCTGCTAGGTTAATGAGAGAAACCTATCAAGGCGGGCAAAGATTCAACTATAAAGGGAGAGTACATTCATCTGCAAGCTCTCAATTCCTAATACTACACCAAGAAAAGGTATTTGAACTTCCCTGCAACTCTCCTTCTACTGCTTTCCTGCTACTTCTTTCTATTTACGTTTATTAAAGCATTGGAAAAGATACTCAAGTGTCCGGTGCCTACATTGTCTGGTATTAAACTCAACGGGACCCTAGACCCGGTTCTGGTGAAATAGAGGTAACGAAGGTGACGGTAACAGCCTGCTTTAAACCAGCAGCTCCACCGTGAGTTAGTGCTACATTAAAATCATAGGTAGTTGATTTTTTTCACCATTGAATATACACAAATTGGCAAGGACACCCTGCAATTTACAGCTTCCTAGCTCAATTTTTTCTTGGTAAGGCTCAATACTTATCAGCACCCCCTCGTAGGTGTTTTTGGTGCCTAGCTGATTGGCATCTTCCCATATATAAGTGTAACCACTGTTTATGAATAGCAGGAATTATGAAATATGAATAGAGTTTAGCTCTAATAGTTAAAGTTTTAGTAAAGGATAACTATAACTATTATTAAAAATGCTGCCTCCTCCCCTTCTTCCACCCATTCTGGGTGGCCTCTATAAAAAAGATCTGAGTAAATACCTTATTTTCAATATGCACTGTTGTTGTCACGTGATTCAGCTGCTCTGACTTCTCTGCATAAGGTTATGCTTGACAACAGCTCCAAATTTCCAGAGACATAATGTCCCTAGCTATCTCCCTTTGCCCCTCCGTTATTGGAGCTCCTTCCTCTCCCCTGCAGCAGTCACTCACTAACACAGGGCAGCCAGAGCTGCTGGATCATGTGACTGCAACAGGGCAGATTAAATAGAAGGTATGTGGGGGGTGTGGCCTGGCATAGAATGGAGTAGGACGTGCATCCGACCATACGGCGGCCTCCGCGGTGCGGTGATCCCACACGCGGCCGTCGCAAGTAGGAAAGACCGCGGTTTTGGCCTAGTCTTGGAAGTCTGTGGCCATCTTGCTACACCCTGCCTGCAGACCAGAATTACCTCCTGCTCGCGCCCTGTACCAACCCAGCGGGACCCCTGGAAGACCCTACACATCGGCAACAGAGGCTTCAGGGGCACATGTTGATGACGAGACATCGGCAACGTCAGAGACGAGTGACGCTGGACGTGATTGGACGGAGACACGGCGGCCATCTTAATGGTTAGAAGCGCTGGTCGCTTCATATTGCTTTTGGATTTCTTATCAAATGTGAGTCTGTTTTACTTATTTACACAATAAATTTCCCTGGTTAAGAATTTTGCGCAATGAGCATTGCTTTTGTACTCCCTACATGTACATAACTCTCGAGCTATTATACGCCCATTGGAACATACCTGGTACATTATCCTGTTGAAAGGAGGTTCCATCTAATTACAACTTGCAAAGAGGGTCTCCTAAATACAGGGCCTTCTACTGACTGGTCGGTCCCTAGACATGCACTGGAAACTATAATCACGGAGCACAATCAGTCCTACATCCCATATGCATAACACAACAAATTTTCGCCCCCCAACAACCGGAGCAGACATTCATCTACCGTGTGACTGCAGTGCTTTGGTTCTCATTGACCCCACACTGTACTTTTGGTTAACAGCACAAGAAGAGCCTGTTGCTCTTGAGTCGTGGGCCTCATGTCACCTGCACCGTTTATACAGACCGATCACCGCAGTCTATTCACATAGCAGCAGGACAATCTGCATTTACCTGCTCCCGGTTGTCATTTACTTTTGGTTTTGGGTACACCCGCATCAGTTGGGGAAGATGTAGGGTGGGGAGGGGGGAGGGGAAGGTTAGTTTGTACTTGATGGAATGCAATACAACGGAATGCAAGTTAATAATGATAATGTATAGATGGCAAACCTTTTATTTACATGATATGCACAATGTTTTCACACTAGACCAGGAATGTGGATCATATGCCCAATTGAGTGAGGGACGGGCCAATTCTGTTACACGATATGTCTCAATCTCTGACCTATGGCCTCAATAAAACTGCTTACTTGGAATGTACGTGGGCTTGGGGACAGGTGAAAGAGATCTGCAGTTTTGTCATTCCTCAAAAAACAACGTGCAGACATTGTGGTGTTGGTGGAGACACATGTGGAGGGTCGGCTTCAGATGGCACTCCACCGGCCATGGTTCGGGTGGGCTTATCATTCATCCCACTCCTCCTATGCATGCGGAGTCTCAATCTTGATTGCCAAGACGGTACATTTTGAGCTATGTGATGTTCAATCAGACCCACAGGGATGATATGTTTTTCTTTCTGTTAAATTATACGGTGAACCCTTCCTTTTGATGGCATTCTATGTACCCCCCCATTTAGTTCCGCTATAGTTACAGAGGGCTTGCTGTACATGACTCATCATCCTTCGACTCAGGCATTGTGGCTCGGGGATTTTAATATTACGCTGAACCCGGCATTGGACAAACTGTCACCCTCGCCATTACCTACCACAGCTCCCACTCACACTAGATTCTCCCAACTTATCACCTCCTTTAATCTCATTGACACTTGGCTTCTTAAGTTCCCGCTCAACCAAGCTTACTCATGTTTCTCGGCCACTCATAATACCATGTTCCGCATAGACTTCATACTAATCTCCAATGCCCTTGCCCCAAGGTTGCTGAGAACTGAGTTTTCCCCTAGACTACTTTCAGAACATAGCCCATACTGGATTAGCCTTTCCGTCCCAACAGACAAACCGCCTCGTATGTGGTGCCTGAATCCGTTCTGGCTCACTCTGCTGTCGGAGGATGACGAACTTGGTAACAGTTGGAGTACCTTTTTTTTAGAGAATGACGGATCTGCATCCCCAGACATAGTGTGGGAAACCTTTAAATTACACGCACGCCTGAGTCGGACCTCCTGCATCAACAGGCTGAAGGCTAATTCAGCAGCCGCACTGGACAGGGCAATGCGAGATTTGACCTCCTCTGAACAGGGCTACATAACAGACCCCTCTCCTGCTGCAGCTGCCCAACTCAAGTTACAAACCAGAGTGGTCAACCAGTTGCAACACGAGACAGCCAGGAGAAAACTTTTCTTTGCCGGACAAAAATTATTTGAGTATGGGGAGAGAGCGGGTAAACTGATGGCCTATCTAGCACATAGCGAAGATAGACCCCCTACTGTTATTTCACTTACTGGCCCCAATGGGAAAAAGATTACAGAATCCCGAGCTGTCATCACCAAATTTAGAGACTTCTTTACTCAGCTTTACATGTCCCAGGTCTCCACCACTGAAGCCCAACTAGACGATCTACTAGCAGGAATCACCTTCCCACAGTTAAATGACACCCAAATGGCTATGCTAGATGCACCTCTTACACTAGATGAAGTAACCACAGCAATCGCAAGCTTTGCCAGATCCAAGGCCCCAGTTTCAGATGGGTTACCCATAGAATTCTACGCCCAATACAGTGAGATACTTACGCCCAAATTATTTTCCCTCTATAACCACCTATTTGATAGCTTCACCCTACCCCCATCGATGAGCGAGGGGGTTATTATACTCATTCCTAAACCGGGCAAAGACCCGGGCCTCCCGGAATCTTACAGACCCATATCACTCTTCCAGGTAGATATAAAGATTTTGGCCAAAGTACTTGCCCTTTGCCTTAACCAAGTGATATTAACCCTGATCCATGCAGACCAAGCTGGATTCATGCCAGGACATAAAACCTCCTTCAATCTCAGAAAATTGTATATTAACCTGCAAGTGACACATACTGTGGGGTCCCGGGTAGTGGTCGCTTTGGACACCGCCAAAGCCTTTGACTTGGTGGAGTGGAGATACCTTTCGGGATGCCTATGTAGCTTTGGATGCGGACCTAATTTTATTAAGTGGGTTCAATTATTATATTTGGCGCCCAAGGGTAAGGTAGTGGCCAACGGGATGATCTCCCAGACTTTTGACTTTTCCAGGGGCACTAGGCAGGGCTGCCTACTGTCTCAGCTCCTTTATGCCCTGGCAGCGGAGCCTCTTGCCATCTCCATCAGAGGAGACCCTGAGATCCAGGGTCTCTGATTTGGATCCCTGACTGAAAAAATTAGTCTATACGCAGACGACACATTACTATATCTGGACGACTCCACTACATCTCTCCAGAAGGCATTACATACGATTAAGTACTTTGGTCAGTTCTCCGGCCTCAAAATTAATTGGGAATAATCCCAAAATATTGCCAATGGACAGCTTTCCCTCTCCCAAGCTACAGGAGCAATTACCACTCCAGCGAGTAAACACAATCAAATATCTTGAAGCACTGGTGAATAGGACATCGGCGGTTTATATATCCCTCAACATAGAGCCCCTTTTTAATCTCATCAAATCCAAAACTCAGGTGTGGGCGAGACTGCCGCTCGGTGTCTGGGGCCACATTATTATTATTAAAATGATATTACTACCCAAAATATTGTACATGCTTTGGCACACACCCGTATACTTACCCTTAAAACTTTTTAAATCAATGGAGGCCATACTTAGGACATTCATTTGGGGTAGCAACAGACACAAACTGACCTGGAGAGTCCCTAAGAACCCTACTGACCTGGGTGGAATGGCACTCCCTGACCTGAATCCTTATTACCTCGCACCCCAACTATGTCAGCTATATCACATAGACAAAACCGACAGACTCAGATTCCTCACGCTCCTTTGTCCACGGTGGGCACAACCAACCACAGATCCACTTACTGCAATCGCAGTGGGCCATGGTGGGAATAACTCTAAGAGAGACCGTGGGTCTCTCCTTTACCAATATAGGCGCATATAGGATATTGCCACTAAAATGTTGACAACCCCCAAATACAATGACTATACCCCTCTATGGCACAATAAATTACTCTCAGAGTTCCTCTCAATTCCTGACACAAAGATATGGAGCGAACGTGAGATATATTACTTACACCACATAATTTCTGAAGGCACGCTTAAAAACTTTGAGGGCCTCCAAAATTAGTTCATGCTGCCTGAATCCCTGCTTACAGCCTTAAACCAAGATGGGAAAGAGAGGTGGGCCTATTAGAGGATGAGGAGTGGAGTGAGGCACTGGATTCATGCAAGATTGTATCCCCCAAACTTTTGGACAGGTTGACCCAGTTGTATATATTGCACCGAGCATGCCTTACCCCCCTAAGAGTCGCCCGCTTTAGGCAACAGTCTTCTACCTTGTGTACAATGTGTAACCAGGCGACGGGCACATTCTTCCATTTAATTTGGACATGTCCGGTCCTTCAGAGTCTATGGAAGCAGATTGTAGATTACCTCCATGATGACATGGGATCCCCTCTGACCCCGACCCCAAAAAATGCCTCCTGGGGATAGTCCCCGACCCTGAGATAGACAAATTCACTAAAACATTCCTGCATGAAACACTGTTTTCTGCCAGGAAAATTATAGCCAGACAGTGGATGAGACCCATTCCCCCCCAGCTTCAATGACTGGAAAATAGATATAAATAACACACTTCCCTACAAGAAATTCATATACATCAACAGAGGTTGCCCAGACAAGCACAACAAAATTTGGGATAGGTGACTTGCGTCCACGGACACATGCACTGGGGGTTCGTAAAGCCTCAACCCTCCCCAATGAGGAATCTCATGAATGGTATAGACAGAAGGTTTTCCACCCAATTGATAGTCGCTGAGTTCATTGTTTAATCTGTATGAATTCCTGCCATGTTGTGTTTACAGGTTCATAAGCCATATATCTGTGTTATATGCATTTCCCCAGTATTGCCTTATAACCTGCAGAAATATGTTTAAACTGTAAATTGAAATTGTTTCAATAAAACTTTTTTTCAAAAAAAAAATAGAAGGTATGCACAGATTTTTTTAAAAAAGGCAATGCAGAATAGGTATGAGAAGGGGAGGCAGCATTTTTAAGAATACTTTTTCAAAGAATTCTTAGCATTCTATAGTTAGCATTATCTTACACTAAAGAATTAGGTTAGCCAAACATGTTTCGAATTGGCCTCTATTAGAACTCAAATAGATTCCTCCATTTCCCCTGCTGACTGTTGAATACTGACACCAGGCACCCTGGCTGTCAGAATGCCCAAAGAGTGACTGCATGCGACTGTTCGACTGATAATCTTTCACCCAGCTCCTTTGAGAAAAGTCAATTGGCAAATCAGGCACCACCCACAGCTTAAAGCGGGGGTCCACCTATCTATCGTTTTTTTTTTTTTTGAGTTCATTCACAAACTTTTCTTCTCAGCATTACATACTCACATATTGTGTGTAATATGTCCGCCTGTGTCAGATTTCGTCGGAAAGAATAACTTATATTATTCACTGCAGGCGGTTTTCATCTTCATTGTGGGCATTTGAAGCCCACAAGCATTTATTTCCTGGATGTGGTGAATGCTGTGCTCCCAGCATTCACCGCTCGTTCCCGCACATGCTCAGTGGGATCCTGGGAAGCCTGAGACTAGCTCCCAGGAGTCTGGGAGAGTCTAGAAACACGCCTACTCCCATGGGAGGAGAACCAGGAAGTGCAAAGAAGAATAGAAAAATAAAAGGTAATTACGGCGATTTAAATTTTTTTAAACGGCATGTCAGCATCTAGGCAAGGAAGAGAATACATACAGATATTGTTCAAAATTTGGGTGGAACCCCGCTTTAAGCTGGCTGTCAATTTCCATGAATGTCTAGCACAGACATAAAATTTAAATCTGACTATGTTTGTTACCGACTTGTGACTTTTGGGAAAACTGAGGACAGCACTGCTTTCAAAACCTCACCCTCCAAGACATCTGATCTAATGGGTGACTTCTGTACATTTGCATTTAAGGCAAACTAAGGCAGGAACAACATGCAATGGCAATCCCTAGTGAGTATGAACACCAGAAACCCCAGAAAGGGCTTCAGATGAAGACGCAGAGACAGGCAAGTTTGAGTCTGCAAGCAGGTTCTACCATACCTCCCAACTTTTTGAGATGGGAATGAGGGACACCTATCAGCAAATGTATGCAGGCATAGGACACACCCCTTGCCACGCCCCCTTAAAGGAGAATTGTACAAAAAACAAGATTGGTTAAACTCACAAGTGCTTTTTTTTATCACTACTATTCTTTTATATTGGCTTTTGGAATTTACAAATGCAGCAATTTAGAAATCAGATGAAAGGTTTTTATCGCTGGAAAACACTTTTTGATAGATAAAAAGTGCATTTTATAGATATCTATAAAGATCAGACCAAAATGAGGGACAAATGAGGAGGAATGAGGGACAGAGGGACATTGCTCCAAATCAGGGACAGTCCCTCTAAATCAGGGACAGTTGGGAGCTATGGGTTCTACACTCAAGGTATCCTAAGATTTTACATGGCAACTAGTGCACACTCAAAATAGGTGCTCTGTGTGATCAGGTTTACTGCTGTGAGACAACAGGCCTCATTATATGGCAGAAATATGGCTACCTAAAAACCTTTCTCTTTGAAGAAGCCTACCCTACCTCCACCTAACAACTGCACTTTTATTTTCTTCATCAGCTCATCCCCAACATTTATTACCCTTCATATCACTTGACCATCCCTTCTAGACTGTATCGAAAAGCCTCAACCCTCCCCAATGAGGAATCTCATGAATGGTATAGACAGAAGGTTTTCCACCCAATTGATAGTCGCTGAGTTCATTGTTTAATCTGTATGAATTCCTGCCATGTTGTGTTTACAGGTTCATAAGCCATATATCTGTGTTATATGCATTTCCCCAGTATTGCCTTATAACCTGCAGAAATATGTTTAAACTGTAAATTGTTTCAATAAAACTTTTTTTCAAAAAAAAAAAAAAAAATAGAAGGTATGCACAGATTTTTTTTAAAAAGGCAATGCAGAATAGGTATGAGAAGGGGAGGCAGCATTTTTAAGAATACTTTTTCAAAGAATTCTTAGCATTCTATAGTTAGCATTATCTTACACTAAAGAATTAGGTTAGCCAAACATGTTTCGAATTGGCCTCTATTAGAACTTAAATAGATTCCTCCATTTCCCCTGCTGACTGTTGAATACTGACACCAGGCACCCTGGCTGTCAGAATGCCCAAAGAGTGACTGCATGCGACTGTTCGACTGATAATCTTTCACCCAGCTCCTTTGAGAAAAGTCAATTGGCAAATCAGGCACCACCCACAGCTTAAAGCGGGGGTCCACCTATCTATCGTTTTTTTTTTTTTGAGTTCATTCACAAACTTTTCTTCTCAGCATTACATACTCACATATTGTGTGTAATATGTCCGCCTGTGTCAGATTTAGTCGGAAAGAATAACTTATATTATTCACTGCAGGCGGTTTTCATCTTCATTGTGGGCATTTGAAGCCCACAAGCATTTATTTCCTGGATGTGGTGAATGCTGTGCTCCCAGCATTCACCGCTCGTTCCCGCACATGCTCAGTGGGATCCTGGGAAGCCTGAGACTAGCTCCCAGGAGTCTGGGAGAGGCTAGAAACACGCCTACTCCCACGGGAGGAGAACCAGGAAGTGCAAAGAAGAATAGAAAAATAAAAGGTAATTACGGCGATTTAAATTTTTTTAAACGGCATGTCAGCATCTAGGCAAGGAAGAGAATACATACAGATATTGTTCAAAATTTGGGTGGAACCCCGCTTTAAGCTGGCTGTCAATTTCCATGAATGTCTAGCACAGACATAAAATTTAAATCTGACTATGTTTGTTACCGACTTGTGACTTTTGGGAAAACTGAGGACAGCACTGCTTTCAAAACCTCACCCTCCAAGACATCTGATCTAATGGGTGACTTCTGTACATTTGCATTTAAGGCAAACTAAGGCAGGAACAACATGCAATGGCAATCCCTAGTGAGTATGAACACCAGAAACCCCAGAAAGGGCTTCAGATGAAGACGCAGAGACAGGCAAGTTTGAGTCTGCAAGCAGGTTCTACCATACCTCCCAACTTTTTGAGATGGGAATGAGGGACACCTATCAGCAAATGTATGCAGGCATAGGACACACCCCTTGCCACGCCCCCTTAAAGGAGAATTGTACAAAAAACAAGATTGGTTAAACTCACAAGTGCTTTTTTTATCACTACTATTCTTTTATATTGGCTTTTGGAATTTACAAATGCAGCAATTTAGAAATCAGATGAAAGGTTTTTATCGCTGGAAAACACTTTTTGATAGATAAAAAGTGCATTTTATAGATATCTATAAAGATCAGACCAAAATGAGGGACAAATGAGGAGGAATGAGGGACAGAGGGACATTGCTCCAAATCAGGGACAGTCCCTCTAAATCAGGGACAGTTGGGAGCTATGGGTTCTACACTCAAGGTATCCTAAGATTTTACATGGCAACTAGTGCACACTCAAAATAGGTGCTCTGTGTGATCAGGTTTACTGCTGTGAGACAACAGGCCTCATTATATGGCAGAAATATCGCTACCTAAAAACCTTTCTCTTTGAAGAAGCCTACCCTACCTCCACCTAACAACTGCACTTTTATTTTCTTCATCAGCTCATCCCCAACATTTATTACCCTTCATATCACTTGACCATCCCTTCTAGACTGTATCGAATTGTATTGTAATTGTACTGTCTGCCTTAATGTTGTAAAGCGCTGGGCAAACTGTCGGCGCTATATAAATCCTGTATAATAATAATACTAGTAGATGATACAGATAGGGGAAAGATTCAGGTTTGATGAAACCCTGGGTCCAAGGAGGATTTCCCATTTTTTGGGGGTTCAGCAAAATTCCAAATAAATGGCTGAAAATTCTTGCTAAACTCGTAATTCACTGCATAAATGGCCCCTAAGAGCCAATAATCAGAAGGAATGGAAAATCCAGCCCCTTGAATGGCTACGGAGCACCGCTGGTTCCGAGGACAAAGCACAGGAAGAGGCCATGGAGGAAGAAGAAGAGGAGGGGGTGGAGGAGAGAGGTGTGTCACAATCATTAGTAGTGGCATTTTGGAGGCGTGGTGGCGGAACAACCTCCAACACTACTGCACCTTGTCATGCATGGTTCCCAGCTGCCAGCAGATTCACCCAATGCGCGGTGAAACTTAGGTAACGTCCCTGTCCATGCCTGCTGGACCATGAGTCAGCGGTAATATGCACCTTACCGCTGACCGCCCTGTCCATTGAGGCCAAGACATTGCCTTCCACATGCCGGTAGAGAGCCGGAATCGTCTTCCATGAGAAAAAGTGGTGTTTGGTTACCTGCCACTGAGGAACCGCACATTCCACAAACTCACGGAAGGGGACAGAGTCTACCAACTGAAAAGGCAGCAGTTGAAGTGCTAGCAATTTTGCCAAGCTAGCATTCAACCGCTGGGCATGTCGATGGCTGGGAGCGAACTTCTTTCGGCGGTGCAGCAGCTGGGGCAGGAAAATTTGCCTGGTACAATCTGACGTCGGTGTACCGAAAGCCGATTGCCCACAAGTACTTGGCTGTGACTCACCTAATTCTACACCTTCATTCCTCTCAGTGCAGGTCTCAGAGAGGACTGAAGGTATAGTGAGGTTGGAGATCTCAGCTGATGAGGAGCAAGGAGAGGTCCTCTTTGTTCTTTGGTGTGGGTCTTTTAAATACGCTTGCCAACGAACTGCATGGCAGGTCAACATATGTCTGGTCAAGCATGTGGTGCCCAAGCGGGAGATGTTTTGGCCACGCGAGATACGCTTGAGACATATGTTGCAAATAGCAGCGGTGCGATCTGATGCACTCATCTCAAAAAAGGCCCACACCAAAGAACTTTTTGAATAACGCGCAGAGACTGCAGCGCCCTGCACATGTGGAGCTTTGGGGTGTGATGCAGTCAGTGTGCTGCCCTTAGGCTGGCCCCTGAAGGGCATCCTGCCTCGTTGGTGATGTGCCGCCTCCTCCTCCTCCTCCTCTCTCCTATCAGGCACCCACGTTGAGCCAGTGACCTCATCATCCCCTCCCTCCTCATCACTGGAGCAAACCTGGCAGTATGCTGCAGCAGGGGGAGCATGACTGCCAGATTGCTGTCCTTCTTGGGCACCCCCTCTGTCCGTGCTCACGTTACTGCCTTCATCTAGCTCAGTATCATCATCAGAGCCTTCCAAACGCTGGGCATCCTCCTGGAGCATGTACCCAACACTGTGGTCAAACAGTTGGAGGGACTCCTCAGGAGGACATGGTGGGGCTAGGGAAGGAGTCACCGATGACATTGAGCCGAGGGAAGAGGCCGCTGCTTTGCCAGACAAAGTACCCTAAGCATGGGTGAGAGAGGATGAGGAGGATGAGGACGGCTTGGTCATCCACTCGACCAAGTCTTCCGCATGTTGCGGCTCAACACGGCCAGCTGCCGAAAAGAAGGCCAAGCGTGTCCCATGGTCACGTGCTGATGAGGATGCACCGTCTCCACGACCAGCACTGTTGCCTCTAGACGCAGAGCCTGCTTGCCCTCTTTTATTGGCTTGTGACTGTTTGCCTCTCCTTGTTGGCCTTCCAGACATACTAATGGCCTGTAGCTGCACTAAGCTGGGATATATATATATATATATATATGTATATATGTACTGATACAGCTAGCAAAATCAACTGCCTGCCTGTAGTATGAGAACACCACCAACCTTCTACAGGTAGCTTTAGCTGAACACTGTGCAGAGCTCGCAAAAAACTAACTTGTAACTTATTTAGCTGCCTGCGGTAGTGATAGGATCAGGAAAACACCACCAACCTTCTACAGGTAGCTTTAGGTGAACACTGTGCAGAGCTCGCCAAAAAATAACTTGTAGCTTATTTAGCTGCCTGCGGTAGTGATAGGATCAGGAAAACACCACCAACCTTCTACAGGTAGGTTTAGGTGAACACTGTGCAGAGCTCGCACTACACTAACTTGTAGCTTATTTACCTGCCTGCGGTAGTGATAGGATCAGGAAAACACCTCCAACCTTCTACAGGTAGCTTTAGCTGAACACTGTGCAGAGCTTGCAAAAAAATAACTTGTAGCTTATTTAGCTGCCTGCGGTAATGATAGGATCAGGAAAACACCACCAACCTTCTACAGGTAGCTTTAGCTGAACACTGTGCAGAGCTCACAAAAAAAATAACTTGTAGGTTTAGCTGAACACTGTGAGGAGGACGCACTACACTAACTTGTAGCTTTAGCTGAACACTGTGCAGAGGTCTCACTACACTAACTTGTAATTTTAGCTGAACACTGTGAGGAGGACGCACTACACTAACTTGTAGCTTTAGTTGAACACTGTGCAGAGGTCTCACTACACTAACTTGTAGCTTTAGCTGAACACTGTGCAGAGGTCGCACTACACTAACTTGTAGTTTTAGCTGAACACTGTGAGCAGGACGCACTACACTAACTTGTAGCTTTAGCTGAACACTGTGCAGAGGTCTCACTACACTAACTTGTAGTTTTAGCTGAACACTGTGAGGAGGACGCACTACACTAACTTGTAGCTTTAGCTGAACACTGTGCAGAGGTCTCACTACACTAACTTGTAGCTTTAGCTGAACACTGTGCAGAGGTCGCACTACACTAACTTGTAGTTTTAGCTAAACACTGTGAGGAGGACGCACTACCCTAACTTGTAGCTTTAGCTGAACACTGTGCACTACACTAACTTGTAGTTTTAACTGAACACTGTGCAGAGGTCACACTAAACTAACTGTAGCTTTAACTGAACACTGTGAGGAGGACGCACTACACTAACTGTAAATAATCTAGCTGCCTGACTGTGGTACTAATAGGATCAAAAGAACACCAGCAATTTTCTTCAGGTAGCTGTAAATACTGTAACAAGACAAGCCTGCCTGTCAGTAGGAAGATAACAGGAACGGATCTAGCTAAACTGAATACAGTGTATATATATATATATATATATATATATATATATATATATATATATATATATGTATATATATATATATGTATATATATATATATATATATGCAACACCTGGGATGCATATATATACACAATACACTATAAGTGCAGCTAACTCACTGACTGTCCTGCCTAATCTAGCTAACTCAAATGAAATGACACTGTCTCTCTCTCTCTATCTAAGCATGCTGGAACACACTACACAGGGCCGCCATGCAGGCGGCCTTATATAGTGTGGGGTGTGTTCTAAACCCCCTGAGCCATAATTGGCCAAAGCCACCCTGGCTTTGGCCAATTACAGCTCTCTCTACTGACGGCGCTGTGATTGGCCAAGCATGCGGGTCATAGTGCATGCTTGGCCAATCATCAGCCAGCAATGCACTGCGATGCCGCAGTGAATTATGGGCCGTGACGCACCACACGAATTTGGCGCGAACGGCCCATAACGTTCGCAATTCGGCGAACGATCGAACAGCCGATGTTCGAGTCGAACATGGGTTCGACTCGAACGCGAAGCTCATCCCTAGTCCTGAAGCTGGTTAGTTAAAACTGACATACAGTGGGGACGGAAAGTATTTAGACCCCCTTAAATCTTTCATTCTTTGTTATATTGCAGCCATTTGCTAAAATCATTCATTTTTTTCTTCATTAATGTACACACAGCACCCCATATTGACAGAAAAACACAGAATTGTTGACTTTTTTTTGCAGATTTATCAAAAAAGAAAAACTGAAATATCACATGGTCCTAAGTACTCAGACCCTTTGCTGTGACACTCATATATTTAACTCAGGTGCTGTCCATTTCTTCTGATCATCCTTGAGATGGTTCTACACCTTCATTTGAGTCGAGCTGTGTTTGATTACACTGATTGGGCTTGATTAGGAAAGCCACACACCTGTCTACATAAGACCTTACAGCTCACAGTGCATGTCAGAGCAAATGAGAATCATGAGGTCAAAGGAACTACTTGAAGAGCTCAGAGACAGAATTGTGGCAAGGCACAGATCTGGCCAAGGTTACGAAAAATTTCTGCTGCACTTGAGGTTCCTAAGAGCACAGTGGCCTCCATAATCCTTAAATGGAAAACATTTGGGATGACCAGAAGCCTTCCTAGAGCTGGCCGTCCGGCCAAATTGAGCTATCAGGGGAGAAGAGCCTTGGTGAGAGAGGCAAAGAAGAACCCAAAGATCACTGTGGCTGAGCTCCAGAGATGCAGTCAGTAGATGGGAGAAAGTTGTAGAAAGTCAACCATCACTGCAGCCCTCCACCATTCGGGGCTTTATGGCAGAGTGGCCCGACGGAAGTCTCTCCACAGTGCAAGACACATGAAAACCCTCATGGAGTTTGCTAAAAAAACACCTGAAGGGCTCCAAGATGGTGAGAAATAAGATTCTCTGGTCTGATGAGACCAAGATAGAACTTTTTGGCCTTAATTCTAAGCGGTATGTGTGGAGAAAACCAGGCACTGCTCATCACCTGTCCAATACAGTCCCAACAGTGAAGCATGGTGGTGGCAGCATCATGCGGTGGGGGTGTTTTTCAGCTGCAGGGACAGGACGACCGGTTGCAATCGAGGGGAAGATGAATGCGGCCAAGTACAGGGATATCCTGGACGAAAACCTTCTCCAGAGTGCTCAGGACCTCAGACTGGGCCGAAGGTTTACCTTCCAACAAGACAATGACCCTAAGCACACAGCGAAAAGAATGAAGGAGTGGCTTCACAACAACTCCATGACTATTCTTGAATGGCCCAGCCAGAGCCTTGACTTAAACCCAATTGAGCATCTCTGGAGAGACCTAAATATGACTGTCCACCAACGTTTACTATCCAACCTGACAGAACTGGAGAGGATCTGCAAGGAGGAATGGCAGAGGATCCCAAATCCAGGTGTGAAAAACTTGTTGCATCTTTCTCAAAAAGGCTCATGGCTGTATTAGATCAAAAGGGTGCTTCTACTAAATGCTGAGCAAAGGGTCTGAATACTTAAGACCATGTGATATTTCAGTTTTTCTTTTTTTTAAATTTCTGCAAAAATGTCAACAATTCTGTGTTTTTCTGTCAATATGGGGTTCTGTGTGTACATTAATGGGGAAAAAATGGACTTAAATGATTTTAGCAAATGGCTGCAATATAACAAAGAGTGAAAAATGTAAGGGGGTCTGAATACTTTCCATCCCCACTGTATCTGTGTAGGGAGAGCACAGGAAGATATAAAGTGCTATACTGTGGATTACAGCATGGTAGTCTACATACCCATGTGTATCCCTATGTGTTTGTAATTCTTTAGACCCAACTATCTTAAGACTTTTTTTCTGGATCAGCAACAAATTGCTGATTTCTAGCCTCTGTGCCACCTCTTTGCAGCCTTTTTACTTTTATTTACAGTATTATGTTTTTTTCTTTAATGTTACAGTTTTCTGTTTTTTTCTGCTAAGGTTTAACAGAGCATGAGCTTTTGTTTTTGGGGGTAATATTTTACAGTTCATATATTTTTGTGGGTGGGATAGGATATTTCAATGTATTTTTTCTGTGTGTTAGGCTGCATTCACACGACAGCGTTTTGAATCGTGGGCAGATTTGCCGTGAATGTGCCCGCAATTTGATTGCGCCGATGTGTGAATGACAAATTGCGGGACTTGCATTTGAGATGGCATTCATTTGAATGACACCTCAAATCGCAGTGTGGGTCTGCCGCGATTGTCGCACGATAATTCGCGCTGCAATTGCGGCAATCTGCATCGCGGGAAGCATGTCGCCCAAAAGAACTTCAGGAGCTACTTTGGGGCGACATGCTTCTCACGATGCTGATTGCCGCAATTGCAGCACGACAATCTGATCATCGCGGCAGACCCGCACTGCGTTTTGAGGTGTTATTCAAATGAATGGCATTTCAAATGTCAGTCCCGTGATTTGTCATTCACACATCAGCGCTGTCAAATCGCGGACAGATTCGCAGCAATCTGCTCACGATTCAAAACGCTGTACTGTGAATGCAGCCTTATGCCCCGTACACACGGTCGGATTTTCCGATGGAAAATGTCCGATCGGAGCGTGTTGTCGGATATTCCGACCGTGTGTGGGCTCCATCGGACATTTTCCATCGGATTTTCTGACACACAAAGTTGGAGAGCAGGAGATAAAATTTTCCGACAACAAAATCCGTTGTCGGAAATTCCGATCGTGTGTACACAAATCCGACGGACAAAGTGCCACGCATGCTCAGAATAAATAAAGAGATGAAAGCTATTGGCCACTGCCCCGTTTATAGTCCCGACGTACGTGTTTTACGTCACCGCGTTTAAAACGATCGGATTTTCCGACAACTTTGTGTGACCGTGTGTATGCAAGACAAGTTTGAGCCAACATCCATCGGAAAAAATCCATGGATTTTGTTGTCGGAATGTCCGAACAAAGTCCGACCGTGTGTACAGGGCATTAGGGGTTCGGATCATTAGACAGCCATATTGGTAAAAGCAAACAGTTTTTATTGCCAAACGATAAGTGAAAAATAAACAAAACAATCCATAAGGCCTCTTTCACACGGACTGTCCGTTCAGGTCCGCCTGCCAGTTTTTTAGGCGGACCTGAACGGACACTCCATGGAGGTCTATGGACCGTCGGATGTCAGCGGTGACATGTCCGCTGACACCCAACCCGCTCCGATCCGAAAAAGTGTAACAGAGGAAAAACCTACTTTTCCATCCGTTTTCGGATCGGATCGGGTGACGACGGACTCTACGGTCCGTCATCACCCGATCCCTCATAGGGGAGAGCGGCGCTCTGACAGGTCCGTCGCTGCACAGTGATGAGAAGTCATTTTCCTTCTCATCGGGAATAGGCGGAGCGATCCCCGCTGAGCAAGCGGATGTTCACGGGGCGGATCATCACTGATCTGCCCCATGTGAAAGAGCCCTAAGCCTGTGGAGCAAAGCTCACCGCCAGCATACACTTGTCCCTTTCACACTGGGGCGTTTTTCAGGCGCTTTTGGGCTAAAAATAGCACCTGTAAAGCACCTAAAAAACACCTCCCCTGCAGTCCCAGTGTGAAAGCTTGAGTGCTTTCACACTGGGGCGATGCGCTGGCAGGACGTTAAAAAAAGGACTGCAAGCAGCATCTTTGGGGCGGTGAAGGAGCGGTGCAAATCGCTTTGGCAGCAGCGCATTTAACTCTTTATTCGGCCACTAACAGGGGTTAAAAGTGCCTCGCTAGCAGCCGAATAGCACAGCTAAAATGACAGTAAAGTGCTGCTAAAACTAGCAGCATTTTACCATCAACGCCCACCCACCCCAGTGTAAAAGCAGCCTTAAAGTGATTGTAAAGCTAAGTTTTTTTTTTTTTTAATAACATACATGGTATACTTACCTCCACTGTGCAGTTCATTTTGCACAGAGTGGCCCCGATCCTTGGCTGGTAGCTCCTCCCCGCATTGTTTAACCCCTTAGGAGAAGCGCTCTCCCGGGGGGTTACCTTATGCGCGCGCTTTCAGCATTTGCGTCCATAGATGCAGAATGCCAGACTCGGCCTCGCCCCCCAGCGTCCGCGTCATCCGATTTGATTGACAGCAGCGGGAGCCAATGGCTGCGCTGAATGGCTGCGCTGATATCAATCTATCCAATCAAGAGCCGAGACAATGGGCAGAGGGGAAGAGCACGTCTCCGGCTTGGGAATTATGTAATTATAGTAAAATGGGGGGGCTGGGGGGCCGGTCAGTGACATAAGTTTTTTCACTTTAATACATAGAATGCATTAGGGTGGAAAAACACAAGGGTTTACAACCCCTTGAAGGTTTCAAGTCCCTGTCTGCTACAGGGGTCCAAAAAATGGATCACCACAGCTTAGCAGTGTCTCAGTAACCAAGCAGCACACAGCCCTCACACCAGTGTGTAATTCTCCACACAACACCTCATGGACACCTACTGACTGCTTCCTGCCCCTGTCTCACAGGCGGGTTAACCCTTACAGGAACAAGATACCCATAGTAAGCTCATGTCAGGACTGACCAATCTTAAGAACACTGTAAATCAGTTTCCCACTCTGCCGGATCACCCTAGAACCCCTCACCCTATAAGGGTGAGAATCCCTGAGTACTTTGCACTTTTTCTTTTTTTTTTTTTTTTTTTTTTTTTAAATTCCTTTATTTTGCCACTGAGCAAATGCAGACAGTTACATATTCTGTTGTAAAACAATGTAAGAGACAAGCAAGTGTGATACAGATGAATGGTTGCAAACAGTAATGTCAAAAAACAACAAGGTCGACAGTTCTGGTTATTTAAACAAGCACCACAATCAAGGTTTGTGGGGATGGCTCCCCGGAATCGCAATACTGCCAGTGCATGAGACCTGGGAGGTGCTCTGGGATCTGAGTTGTTTGGCTTATTACTAACTTCCTTGTCTATTTGTCGTTGTCACTCAGTGAAATACAATGTTTTCCATATAGTTGGTAAAATGGGGGTCTGAAAGAACTGTAAAACCCATACATGGGACACATTAAACAGGTAGTGATTTACAAGATTTTCTTTATATCTGGGCCATGAAGGAACCCAAGTATGAGGATGCATGATATAAAGACTAGTGTCCCCCGGGGTAGGAGAGGGATATGACGGGAAAGGAGGGGGCGGAGAGGTACAGAAGAAAGGGGGAACAGGAGGGGGAGCAGAAGTGATAAGAGTGAAGTAGTACAGAGGAAAGGTATAGAACAGAATACAGAAGCACAATATAGCAAGGTAAAGGGTGATGCCCTCTGCCTGAGATATGGTGCCAACCCGATGAGTTAGCTAGATTGTGCCATTTCCTGAAGATAGGCTTCCGTGTATATAAAGTGCTGCCAGGGTCTCCAGGTCTCTCGAAAGGTCTCCTCTCTATTGTGCAGGGTGGCAGTAAGATCCTCCATATCCCTTAATTCGTTTACTTTAGCAAACCACAGAGATATCGCCGGTGGTCTCTCCGATCTCCAGCAAAGAGGAATGCAAGCCTTTGCGGCATTCAGAAGTTGAATGGTGAGAGAGGTCTTATATTTCTTAATGGGTCGTTCTGATAGATGGAGCAAGCAGGCTGCAGGATTCCCTTCCAGGGAGACACCGGTAAGATGTCCGACCGTGCGTGCAACCCCGAGCCAGAATGGGGCAAGCTTGGAACAAGACCAGAAGATGTGTAACATCGTCCCCTCCTCAGAGCCACAGCGCCAACATAGGCCGGACACCTGAGGAAAGAAACGATGCAGGATGGCAGGGACTCTGTACCAACGTGTCATGATTTTGTAACAGGTTTCCTGAACCCTAGTGGCAATTGAGGATTTCTGAGCGAAGTAGAGAATTTTTTGTCTCTGTACCCCAGTGAATTGGACTCCAAGCTCCGCCTCCCATTTGGAGAGGAACTGGGGAACGTACCCTTCCTTTGGTTGGGTTAAGGATGAATACATCAGTGAGAGACAATGTCGAATCGGTTCCCCCGATGGCAAATGAGTTCCAGTTCAGTGAGATTACGGGTAATGCCTGATTTCCTCAGACAGCTGCGCAAAAAATTTTGCAGCTGCAAGCCACTCCAAAAATCTAGGGGGGGGTCTGTCACCAATGCTCCAGCTTCTAAGGAAAGTTGACCATTGGGTCCCAGAAAATCGTGTAGGCGACATTTAGTGCCCATTGCCAGTCGTTTAAGTTGTGGACTCTGAACTCCAGGTGGGAATTCCGGGTTACCTATAATCGGAACCATGGGAGATGGCTGCGGGGACACTGAAGAGCGCCGGAAAGCGTCTCTAACCACTGTTAGGGTGTTGCCCAGGGTAGGGTGTTCTATTAGGTCCTTTGGCAGTGGCGAGGTAATCCAGGGCCAACTCTTGGCCGCCCCCCCCGGAGTCCTCCTCCTCCATGGCGACCCAGTGCTTCGCCTCTGCATGACAGTGCCAGTCCACCAACCTAGTTAAGTGGACTGCTCTGTAATAGGCCTTAATATCCGGCAGACCAACCCCACCCCTGCTCTTTGTTAGGTAAAGGAGTTGGAGTCTCACACGAGGTTTGTGGTGGGACCAGACAAAAGCCCGGAACATGGAGTCGATTTGTTTAAAGAACGCTGGAGGTAATCGGAAGGGAAGCGCCTGTAGTAGGTATAACAACCTCGGTAGCAAAGTCATCTTGAGGGCGCTACATCTGCCGAACCACGTCAGCGTCAAAGAGTGCCAGTGTAAGAGGTCAGTTTTAAGGCGTAGGAGTAATGGGGCAAAATTAGCCGAATACAATTCAGCTGGATCTGAGGTGATGTCGACTCTTAAATAACGTATATGCTTGGTTGCCCATCTCAATGGAAAGGACGAGCGTAAACGTTAGACATTTCCCTTATCTACCGTTATGTTAAGAATGGAGGATTTTGTCAGATTGATCTGAAACGATGAGAGATTGCCATATTCTTGAAGGGATCGGAGCAGGTTAGGAAGAGAGGTAAGAGGTTCTGTTAGAAAGAAAATAAGGTCATCTGCAAAAGCAGCCACCTTGTGGGATCCCGAGGGCTTCGGGTAGCCCAGAATGTCTGAGTTTGCCCTTATTGTGCACAAAAGAGGTTCTAGGGACAGGATAAAGATCAGAGGAGAGAGGGGGCATCCCTGACGCGTGCCGTTTCGAATGTCGAAAAAGTCCGATCTCGTCTCGTTAACCCTAACCGACGCAGTGGGGTGCGTGTATAGGGAAAGGATCCACTGTAGCATGGAGGAACAAAGGCCTATGTGCTCTAGAGTTGCCCGGATGAAGGACCAATCGACGCGATCAAAGGCCTTCTCCGCGTCGGTTGACAGCAGGAGAAGGGCCCGTTTGGTGGTCCTTGCCGAATGTATACGGTTGACGACTCTTATAGTATTGTCCCTTGGTTCTCGTAGCGGTACAAAACCAGCCTGGTCTCTATGAATCAGATTCGGTATGTGGGGGAGCAGTCTATTGGCTAAAATTTTTGCGAAAAGCTTGAGATCCGAATTCAGAAGAGCAATTGGGCGATAGCTCCCACATAGTTGTGGGTCTTTACCCTCTTTCGGGATGAGGGAGATATATGCCCTAAGGGTGTCTATGGGAAATAAGTTCCCCTCCGTGAGAGTGTTGAGAGCAGAAACTAAGGGCTTCGCCAGTAAGTCAAAGAAGGTTTTGTAGTACACTGGGGTTAGACCATCAGGGCCAGGGGCCTTTTTTGGTTTTGAAGAGGCCAGAGCGGCTCCCAGTTCTTCTACAGTCAAGGGTTCGTCCAGTTCTTCCCTTACCTTGTCAGGTAGTGATGGCATGCCTGAGGCAGCTACGTAAGATTGAGGGGTATGCCTGCCCTCCCTAGGGGAGCCCGTGGATTGCGATCTGTCTAGGTTATAGAGGCCTGTATAGAAGGAGCGGAACTCCTCCGCCATGTCTGAAGAGGTATTTAGCTTCTGTCCCGTAGACGATTGTATGTGTGGGATGTATGTTTTCGTACGAGGGCCCTGCAAGGCTCTGGCCAGGAGTGATCCCAGTTTGTTTGAGTACTCAAACATAGTACGACGTGCCCATGCTAGTTTCTGTTTGGTCTTCTGGAAAAGGAGAGTGCAAAGTTCCTCCCGAGCCTTCTGTAGATCCCGAAAGGTTGTACGGGCAAGGCTAGCCTTATGTACACTTTCTAGCTTACGAATCAGTGCAATTAGTTCCTCCGTACGCTTTAATCTGTCCCGTTTGAGTCGGGCCCCTATTTTGATCAATATCCCTCTCACAACCGTCTTGTGGGCTTCCCATATCACAAGGGGGTTGGGGACTGATCCCTCGTTGACGGAGAAGTACTCCCGTAGCGCTTTCAGCAGCTCCGCACGAGTTTCCTCCGATTGAAGCAATGCTTCATTTAGTCGCCATGAGGGAGGAGACCGAGTCATCGCCCCAACTGGAGGGTCAAGTGAATTGGTGCATGGTCAGAGAAAGATATGACATCAATGGACGTAGAGACTACCTTGGCTAGATCTTTATGTGACAGCAGTATGTAGTCTAACCGCGAGTAGGTGTGGTGCACCTGAGAGTAAAATGTATAGTCTCTGTCTTGATTGTGGAGCAGCCGCCAAGGGTCAACAAGATGTAGGGTGTGTAGGTCTGCCTTGAGACGCTTCAGGCAGGAGTAGGACAGATGTGAGGCTCCCCGCGAGACGTCCATGGTAGGATCCATGGCGAAGTTAAGGTCTCCGCCAAAAATAAGCATCCTCTCCGAGAACTCCAGGAGCTCCGAAAGAAGCTTACGTAAGAATTGGGGGTGATTTACATTGGGGAAGTAAACATTTGCGAAGGTAACCCGCAGATCGGACACTCTTCCCTTTAGGAGAAGAAAACGACCCTGCTCGTCTGCTCGCTGTGCCTCAAACACCCATGGAACCGACCTGGCCAGAATAATGCTGACCCCCTTCGATTTGGAGATCGGAGAGACACTATGGTATGCCACCGGAAAGGTCCCATTAGTCAACCTGGGTATGGAGTCTGCACGGAAGAGCGTTTCCTGCAGAAAAGCGACATGTGTTTTGCCCCTGCGCAGGTCAGCCAAAAGCTGCGAGCGCTTCTCTGGTACATTAAGGCCACGCACGTTTAGAGAGGTAATCTTTAGGTGACCCATCATGCCTTCTGGCAGGGTAATGGAAGTCGATATGCGTATGGGAAGGTCCCAAACGCAGTAACCCCTACAAGCAGAGGGCAAGAATATGAAAAAATAGACTAGAGGGGAAAGAATGGAGAGAGGGGAAGAGGAGGGGAGGAAGGATGGGGTAAGGGGAGTGAGTGGTTTCTGTCGTAGGCTAACTATGGGCCCCGATGCACACTTAAAGTGTTTACACAGGAGTCCGCCCTAATGTGGGGGTGAAAAGAGCGTTGAAATCTACTCTAAGGTAAGTAGAGCTTAGGCAGTGATTTAAATAGACAAAATATGTGGAGATGTGGGGGGGGGTAGCGCCTCTGAGAATTATAAAGTGTCTAACATGAGAACCATAACAGCTGAAAATACCCTTTGATAGTTGGTACCTGCATCATAGCTGACAGACCCCCTCTGTCATGACCATTGGGTGAAGGTGTCCCCAGGAGGCTCATGGACGTCAGACCGATCCCCCTGCCAATACAGGCAATAGACATTACCAATGGGGTCCGCCCCGACGCCTCATGGCAAGGCCCGCAACACCAGCACCAAGGGTCTTTCACCTTCTCACCCGGGGGTACCAGGGCGAATCATGGAGGGCGAGGTCAATATCACTAGCGCAAATATAAAACAATGAAGTAATAGAATAATGTAGTAAAGCGGTAAGAAATTAAACAACAAAACATAACATATAAAGTACGTCACCAACTATTGTCACATCCCTGGGATTGTTACCCACTATGGCCCTATACCTCCCTCCCCTTCCTAATGCATAACAACCTGCACATCCTTCAGAAAGAAGCTAGGGAGAGTGAGGGGTCCTGGAGGTGCCCCGTATGACTAGTAAGGTGTCTAGCAAATAGGGGGGACATAACAAAACAAAACAAAAGGGGCAAATGAAGGGGAGACAAATAAACAGACCGGGCCCTCAGGACACTTATCTGGGATTGAAGGGCCAATTTTTCCAGACGGTGACAAAGTTCTGCAGAGCCATCCTAAAGTGTCAGGGCTTAGCTCCAAGTCATTGGTTTCCCTACTGCATTCGTCTCCCCCATCCGCCACCAATGGTGAGCCTGTACGAAGGAGGCGTTGTACCGGACAAGGCTTGGCACGAGTCCAGGACAGACCGGCCCCTCATTGATTAAGCTGGTGAGTGATGTCTGACATCCCGTAGTTCCAGGGTGAGAGTTGTAGGTATATCCAAGGGTCATTATTCCCTAGGTTGCACTGGGTAGGGCAATCTAAACAGGCCCAAGAAAGTCACCCAGTAACCCAGTTTTACAGGCCTCTTGGGAAGTAGGTTCTAATGTTCTTGGAAGCCCAGGGGGGTAATGTAACATGAGCGTTCATCTGGTCTTACCGGGTCTTGGGAGAAGATAGGAAGTTACGCTTCGGCGGACCTCGGGTGAGGTCTAGCAGTCTCTCGGCTAGTGGCTCGTGAGCGCGGTCTACGGGTACGTTGCGGCCTGGGCAGAGGTGGGCCTAGGGCCTCCAGTGACAACAGGTAGTCAAACCAGTTGGGGACACTCACAGGAGGTTTGGCTAGGAAGCTGAATAGGTCTGGAAGTTGGTCTGGAGAGCGTAGATAGAACTCTGCTCCCTGCCTCCGCACGATTAGGTGGAAGGGGTGACCCCAGTGGTACGTCGCCTCTGCCGCCCGGACGACCTCCAACAGTGGTCTCATAAGGCCTCGCATTGCTCTTGTTTGCCTGGAGATATCCGGGTAGATCCGGATCAATGCGCCATCAAAGTCTATGGGGCCGCGCTCCCAGGCCAACCGCATGATTTCCTCCTTTATGGTGAAAAAGTGTACCCTACACAGAACATCCCGTGGGAGGTCTGTGGCATCAGGATCCTGAGATGCTGCAGGGGGGAATCCTGGGACCTGGGATACGGTGGACCCTGTCCAGCTCTAGCTCCGCTGCCGGTGGTTTTCCAAGGACCTGGTTCAGGATAGCCACCACCGTTGCACGGAGATCTGATCCCATGGTAGCTTCAGGAATGCCGCGGAGGCGCAAGTTATTGCGTCTACTCCTGTTCTCGCCGTCATCCAGCTTTAGTTGTATGTCCACAAGATGGCGGCGAAAGCCACGCTGTTCCTGTTCCATGGCGGCAATCCGGGCATCCGAGGTGGATGTAGAGGACTCTAGTACAGTGACCCTTTCATCCACTGTGTCTACCTGCTGGCGCAAGTCATGTAGTTCCCTGGAAAGTGCATTGACAATGGATGCCGCCATTTCCTGCAGATCTTGTCTTATAGGCAGACCAGACACAATGTCTCTAAGAGATCCCTCCATGTAATCGCCTGTCTCCCTTGTATGGCTGCAGCTAGATTGAGTGTCAGTGATGGGGATCACAGGGGATAGAATAGGAGATGCTGACCTGTCATCTGAAGCTGGACGGTCTCCTCCTGCATTCGTTCCCGGCTGAGCGCTTTTCTTAGCTGAAGCGGCAGCGTTCGTCGGAGGCACTCGAGGCGGCGCCATCTTGGCCGAGGTGGCGGGGGAAGAGGCAGCGTGTTGCCTAAGGAAATAATGGGTTATTTCCGAACCCTTCTGTGTTTGCGGTTTGTAAAAATGTAGTAGAGGGTGTAAAAAACCTTCTCTTCTCAGACACCTGTTATGTCAACAGTGTCTTAGGCGTTTTGTTCAAAAGTTCAGTAGCCAGACTGTCTTAAAACAAAGTGTGAATTTATTTGGTCACACTTGGCAACAACTTGAAAATATATACAAAGTTAAATTCTTCTTACAGCTTGATGTAGTAAAACAAAAGATAATAGGAACAAAAACTTGAAATCAAGAAAGTTCAAGAGATGTTTCAGCACCGTCTGTGCTCTTCTATTTCAGAGAGGTGTCTGCTCTAGCAGCTGTTTGTGACGTAGGCTGTGTATAGGCGTAATGTAAACAAAATGTCTTCTTCAGTGTAAGGATGCGTGTGTCCTTCTTCTTTGTGTGTGTGAAAAAGTAGTGAAGTCCTTCTGTGTGTGAGTAAAGGTGTGTTTTTTTAGTGTGTGTCGTGTAGTGAAGTGTAGTGAAGTGTGTGCGTCCTGAAGTGAAGTGTCACTCTGTTTTTATACTATTTCAAATCTACTAGTCAGCAGACTATAGCCATAGCCATATACGGCTAGAACTAAAAATGAAATGATCATATTCGTGATTATTCTAAATATTCTCTTTGCCAACAGCTGACACGTCTCTTAAGCTTCTTTGATTGTCAGTAACACACAACAGATTCTTATAAAAAACTCAAGGTGAATGACCTTTCCAAATGGCCGAATTCTTGTAATGGATATTCTTTAAGCTACAGAAATGCAATTCTGTACCAAACCTTACAAATGCATATTAAACTATAATTGGATACATAAATATATATATTACTTCACACAAACTCAATCTAACTAACTAATTAAATAACTATATCAAATAACTAACTATATTATGGATAATATATGTTTTTACCTTAAAAAAGATCTTTACAATAAAGTCTATGACAAATACTCTGAGTATATTCTTATCTGTGAAACCACTGACCTACTGACCTTTAGTCATTAACCCTGTACATGAAGAACAACTGGTACAAAAATGACATGCACACAACCTAGCTATTTCAAGATTCGTCTTATGCTGAGCTGAGTGAGCTTTTTCAATGTCAAAGCATAAAAGGGAACTCAGACTGCATACTTACAGATCTTGATTATAAAGCCAAATTAATATAATTATTCTACAATTCCCCCTGAATATAATTTATTATATTAACTAAATCACGCGCACTCCATTTGTGGCCCTTTCATACACATTTTGAATCAGTTGCTCCAGATGTACCACAGCCAATCACAGGATCAGATAAGCCAGAAGTAATTTTCCGACTAAAAATACCTGTCATAATTTTTTCACCTTTTTTCATTTCTTCCTTAATCAATTTATAAAAATCGTTTCATTCTAACCATAATACAGATTTGGAATAAAATACATAATATCATGATAATAAATATAATAACTATAGGATGCAATATACACAAAATTATAATTCCAATGTACCTTAAAAATAACAAAATAATCTTTCCAATTGGCATCCCAGTTGACATCTCTGTTTGCATCCCTGGTACCTTCAGATCTTTAATTCTTAACCATAACTTTAGCTACTGGAATAAATTACTAAACATACTCATTAGAAGTAGAAATCTCATTCAAGACATCATTTCTATTTAAATTTAGCAAAGGCCTAGCCATGTTTTGTGAACAAACTTCTGAAATACCTGTACCTGTTGTTTGCAAAGTTTGCAACCACACTTCTTTCTATACAACAGATTATATAAAAATAACGGAGTATGCTAATCTCAAAAGACGTCCTGTCATTAACTCAAACAGTTAACAAACCCTATGTTTAGAAAATAATAAAGTTTTTAAACTAAAACTGTAGCAGGTAAATAAGTCACCCAATCTTTACCTTATTTTTGAATCATCTTACCCTATTTAGACTTTATAATACTAATCATACGTTCTACGATACCTGAGTACTTAAGATGATAAGAAACAAAAACTTTACTAAATACCTAAAATTGCATACATGTCCTACAAAATTTTAAATCATAATCTGATTCCATGGTTTGAAATCCAACCCCAGTGGAATATGACATAAGTTCACAACAACTTAGCTTTTGTTAAATATATTATTTTTTCTAGAATTATCTCAATTAATTTATCAAAAAGAAACATTAACTAAAAAAACAACATCCTTATATCCTCCTTAAGCAGGAAAAAAAACTAATATAATCAATCTATATAGATTTGCCAAATTCCTCCATACTTTGTAGTATTAGGTTACTTTTTCCTATTGGATTGTTCTATAAACAAATAAAACAATATTCAGAAGTTTGATGACAAAGGGTTCTAAAATGAGTAGTTCAGAATTTCTTTCATTAGCTTAAACAAAAAAATCAATCAGTCAGTCAGTCAGGTACCTGGATATGCAAAAATAAATATTTTCATTTAAAAATAACTCTATCCATTATTGTTGGAATCAATTTTTTTTTTTTTTTTTTTTTTTTTTACAATAAATTTTATCTTCATCAGTCTGTACTGATTCTAAGACAAAATGTCAGCCCCCTCTTTATCCTGTGACTAATATTAAATCTTGTAAAAGAATAATCTTACCAGATTATTGTATTTTTTCCTTTACACTGACAATTTAGGTTGGGCTTTCCCAAATATTCTATTTCTGAAAGAAATTTGATCATGTTGAAATTTCTTTTCAGAACTAAAAACATTCCTCTCATACAGTATGATTGAATGAACCACACATGCTCTGTCACTCTGACTGCTAAACACATGGCAGTCTTAAGATCAGCTTTTAATGCAGACACTTACAGAAAGTTTAATATTGTCATTCCATTGTGCCAATATATTTAGCGCTATCTATATAAACACAGGAAATTCTTTCCCAATAAATGTCCACTAAAAATTGAATAAGTGACTTTTTCCTTAATTTACACAACTGTGGTTCTATCCCTCACATTGCATCTATTTAATCCCCATGTATTTTTAAATACCACTACAACTGATCTTTTTAACATCCAGTTGCCACTAGACAAAGCTGTGTGCATTGACACCTCCTGTTTTCCTTGTAATAACACCCTTAGTGTAACATAAGATGTTTTTCAAAACAAATGGTGCAAAACCCACAATGTCTCTGATCTGTAGCATTGGACAATGCACTCCTAACACATTTTTTATAAATACCAATGAAATTGTCTCATCATCCACATACACTTGAATGTAAATGGCTGAGAGAGATCTCTATATTAATCAAAAATACTAAATTAATAAGGGCTTTCTTTAGATCTTCAAATTATTGTATATAAGTTCTCTCTTGTAATTAAAAATATTTGCCCTACAGTAAGCCTATATAATTCATTAAAATTTACTCAGACAGATACTTTGTCTAGAAAAATCTCAATGAACTCTCGAGAAAAGTTATTAAGGCCCAAAAAATCTTAATTTTTAAAAACAATTACTTTAGTAAGTAATAATACCTTTTAAAAATGTATTTTTTCTCATCCATGAACCCTCTTCCAGATATTTGGAAGACTTTGATCCACAAAAGTGAAAACTGTCATGGCATGACGACTAGTCTGTGTAACTTGATCTGTATTTCTCTGTTGGTAATACACTCCTCGCATGTCACAAACTCTTCAGAGAATGATCTGTTACAGTCAGTCTTAGCTATCATGCTTTGTATACAATACACTGTACAATTGGGTAACAATCTAGTTTATCGTTTTTTAAAATGTTTAACCTTTTTACCACTTTTTAAACATATTTTGTTTGTACATCTGCAAAAAATCATGTACACTACGTTATATGACTTTCCTGATTATAGTAATTTTTTTTTTTTTTTTTCTTTTCTTTTCCTTTTTTTTTTTTATCCACATCAGCAAGCTTTTAGAGAGATTTTAAGTCAGCTGCGTCATTTACGCTGCGCCCCCTCTCTTTTTCGCATCATTGTGGCTTAAGGAAAATTGTGGTCTCTTTAATACCAAGACTTTTTACCAATATTTCCCTTTCCTTTTTATCCATTTAAAGTGCCAATATTTACTTATCTGCTTTTGTCTGCTTTTTTATTTCCCCTACCCTCCTCCCACCCCCCAAAAAAAAAAAAAAAAAAAAAAAAAAAAAAAACCCTCCTCCCTCTCCCCTCCATGGTCCTCAAGCCTCCATAATTGTCAAATACTTTTCTGTGTTCCTATACTCATGCCATCTTGCCCACGTCTTAGTGTATTTATCTCGCCGGCCTTCCATCGTGTGTTTTACTTCTTCCATTCCTCTAGCCCATTCTACCCTTATTATCCATTCCTTCATCCTTGGGGCTTCTACCCCTTTCCAATGACAAGGGATCAGTGCTTTAGCTGCATTTAGGAGGAATGGGGTTACTGACTTGATGTATTGGGGGATCTCTCTTTCCGTGTCATGAAACAGACACGTCCAAGGATTTTTGTTAACCTGCTCCCCCGTTATCTGTTGTATTTCACCCAGGACTTCTCCCCAATATTTCTGGATTTTGGCACACTCCCACCAAAGATGGGCAAGAGTGCCCATTTCTCCACATCCTCTCCAGCAAGTTGGGGGGGTCTCAGCATCGTATTCGTGTACCTTCCGAGGCGTCCTATGCCATCTTGCTATCGCTTTATAGGCCATTTCATATGTCCGGGAGTCTCTTGCTGTTAAGTGAACCATCTTTAGAATCTTACTTCTGTGTGCTTCTCCTTCTAAGCCTCCTATTTCTTTTTCCCACTTATCCAAGAAAGTGGGAGGTCCTTTACTAGCTTCCCCCTAAGAACACTATATAATTTTGAGATACTTCCTTTCACACACGTGGGGGTATTTAATAGTTTTTCAATATCTCTTAACTGATCCTTTCCTCTTAGTGGTTGTGGCAGTGAACGTGTAAAGTGCAGTATCTGTGCGTACCTCCACTTATCTAGTGGTTTGTTCCCCCAAGCCTGTGTGATTTCAGTGTAAGTGTACAATCTATTTCCTTTCATCACATCTTGTAGTTGTATTACGTCTTTTTTTGCCCATCTCGTAAAATATAGGTGTTCCTCCTTCCCAGGTAAAAAATAATCCGTGTTTAATAGTGATAATAGTGGTGAGTTAAATTCCCAATGGCAACTCTTGCCTACCCTATCCCAGATTCTAAAAGTGTTCTTGGTCAAAAAATTAACTCTATTTCCCAAATCCCTATATTGTGGTGGGGTCCATATTAATTTTTCTATATCCACCCCACTCAGTGTTGCTTCAATATTCACCCAACTTTTCTCCTGTTTACTGTGTAGCCAGTCAGTTATTCTAGAAATAACAACCGACTGATAGTACCTTCTAATATCCGGCGCACCTACCCCTCCCAATTTTTTATCCTTCGACAAAGTGTCATATGCTACCCTAGGGTGCTTACGTGCCCATATAAATCTTAAGATTAATGACTGCAGTTTAACAAAAAATATAGGGGGGATTTCTATTGGGACCATTTGGAAGGTGTATAGTAACATGGGAAGCACAAACATTTTGATCGCATTTATCCTGCCGATCCAAGACAGGGCTTTATATCTCATCCTACCTAGTAGATCTTTAGTTTTATTAAGTAAGGGTACATAGTTATCGGCAAAGAGGTCCCCCGGTGAGGATGATATTTTTATACCTAGATAGACCAATTCCCTCTCACACCATACAAATGGGAGCCCAGCTTGAAGTGCCCTCTGTTCACGCTTAGGGATTGATATATTTAGGAGTTCTGACTTACTCATATTTACTTTAAGGTTTGCCAAGCCTCCGTAGTGCTCCAACTCCTTGAGCACCGTGGGGATTGTCGTTCTAGGTTTGGTAACGAAACATAGCAAATCGTCAGCAAAAGCTGCTATTTTGTACTCCTTTGTTCCCACCTTGATTCCCTGAATATCTTCGTTCCTACGAAAAGTCGCTAAAAGTGGCTCCAAGGATAAAATAAACAAAACTGGGGAAAGAGGGCAACCCTGTCTTGTCCCGTTAAACAATTCAAGGGGACAAGACAGGGTCCCATTCACTCTAATCCTCGCCTTAGGATGCCTATATAGTGAGAGGATCCATTTCATCATCCTCTCCCCCAATCCTAGATGTTTCAGGGTTTCAGTCATAAAGCCCCAGTCCACTCTATCGAATGCCTTTTCGGCATCGATTGATAGCAGGGCTGCAGGGGTATTGCTCCTGATTGCTTCTTGCATAAGAAGAATTGTTTTCAGTGAGTTGTCTCTCCCCTCCCTACCCGGGACGAATCCCACTTGATCACTATGAATCCATTGTTTTAATCCAGTTTTCAGCCTGTCTGCAAGTATTTTAGCGAAAATTTTTGTATCTATGTTTAAGAGCGAGATTGGTCTGTAGCTACCGGGTGAGGCTGGATCCTTTCCTTCTTTCAAGATAAGGGTAATATACGCTAATAGGGATTCTTCTCGGGACTCTTCGTTCTCCCCGAGGGCATTCAGATAGTCGCACAGTTTGGGTACAAGTATTTGAGAAAATTTTTTGTAGTAAGCTACGGAGTATCCGTCGGGGCCCGGGCTCTTTCCCAGGGCAGTGTCTTTTATCGCCTTTTCTACCTCCCCTTGGGATATGGGTGCATCGAGACGCTCAACCACATCCCTCTCTGCCCTGGGAAGGTCTAGTCCCCGAAGGTACTCCCTTATCCTTTCCTTCTTGTTGTCACTCAATCTCTCCCTCCGTCCTACCTTATAGAGTGCACTGTAGTAAGAGTGGAATATTCCAGCAATTTTTGGAGTAGAGAATTCAAGGTTCCCCTCTTCATCTCTTATTTTAGGTATAAAAGTCCTATTCTTTTTTTCCCTAATCCTTTTAGCCATCCACCTTCCTGGTTTATTCCCTTCTCGATACATGTCTCTATTTATCATATCAAAAGCGCAGCTCCTTTCCTTCTCCAGCAACTCATTTAGGTCTCTTCTTTTCTTAATTAGCTCCTGCTTTTCTGGGAGACCCTTAGGTCTTGTGCTTTGTTCTGCTTCCTGAATCTCCCTGAATAGACGTGTCAACTTTTCTCCCCTCTCTTTTTTTTCCTCGTTCCAATGGCAATCCAAATCCCTCTTATATAGGTTTTGTGTGCCTCCCACAGAGTGGATCTGGATATGTCCTCTGTATCATTAGTCTCGAAGTAATTTTTTAGTTCCTGCTCTATTTTCGCAACTACATCTGGGTCCCGTGTGAGGGAATCATTAAGTTTCCAGTTTATCCTAGGCCGGTCCACACCGGTGATCTCTACTTGGATTTTCACCGGTGCATGATCAGTCAGGGTAATAGCCTTAATTTCTGCTGCCCTCAGCAAAGGGACCATCTGGTGTTCTATAAAAATGTAGTCTAACCTCGAGAATGATTTATGAACAGGGGAAAAGAAAGTGTAATCCCGATCTTTTAAGTGGCTTATTCTCCATGCATCCATTAATTGGAGATGATTTAACATTTTTTTAAGTGTCTTACCCTGTGTGCCCAATCTTAATCTTAAATCGCCCCTTGACGTGTCCACCTCAGGGTCCATACATAGGTTCAAATCTCCTGCGACTATTAGTCTGCCTTTTCTAAAGGATTCTAGTTTCGACAGAATTCTCTTTACAAAGTTCTCCGGGTTTCTGTTTGGGGCATAGATGTTCACCAGTGTGAACCACGTCTCAAACATTTTCCCTTTAACAAACAGAAACCTGCCTCCGGGATCGGCCAATCGCTCTTCCTCTTCAAACATCATTGTTCTATCAAACCCTATAGCTACTCCCCCTGAATGTACTGATCCAGCATCCCCATAAAACCATTTAGGGAACAGATGTGATGTCAGTCCCTTACTTGCGTGCGTTACATAAGTTTCTTGCAGGAACACCACGTTTGCGCCTAGGAGTTGTAGCTCCTGATTGATTTTGTATCTTTTTTTTCCCGTGTTCAGTCCCCTCACGTTATATGTGACGAAACTAACTACTCCCATTTTTTATTGCTGAAGAGAGCGTCCGGCCAATCCCGTATGGCATAGCAGGAGAGAGAGAGAGGGAGGAGAAAAAAAAAAAAAAAGGAGCCCCCCCACCCCCCCTCCCTTCACCCCCCCATCCCTTCACCCCCCCCATCCCTTCCCACCCCCAACCCTTCCACCCCCCCACCCCCCCACTGGAACAGATCGCCTATTACTGGCGGGGCAAACTCCTCTGTTCAAAATATGGGTCAGGTGGATTCCCTCAATCAAATGCCACCCTGCACCCATATTCCCCATAGGGCTCATGTCGTGAGGACTCCCCGTGTTGCCCCAGCGCCCTCCCACCTCCCCCCGCCCCGCTCATATCGGTGCTGCCCCTCATCCCCTAGCTAAGCTTCTTGGTTATTAGCTTACATTACTCAATGTGCCCCTCCCCTCCCTCCACCCTATTGTGTCTCGCGCTGGAACTGCAGTCTCTTCCACACCCCAACCAGGGATATGTGGAGGGGCAATGTCTAACTTGCGACAAAAGTCCTCAAGATCTTCTGGGAATCTAAGCACTGCCGTTCGTCCATTCCTTTTTCCAATTAGGCAAGCCGGGAACCCCCATTGATATGCTATTTCTGTCGTTTTCAGTAGGCCTGTTAGCGGCTTCAACAGCCTCCTTCTTGTGAGGGTCTCTGCTGATAGATCTGAATAAACTTGTATCTCTGCCCCTTCAATGCATAAGCCTGGTTGACATCGCAATTTTCCCAAAATTTTTACTTTTTCCTCCTCATAGTGGAACGTCACTATCACATCTCTTGGACTCTCTGATGTATTTCTGGGGTATCGTGCGACCCTATGGGCTCTATCTACTTTCAGGGGGGTCGTTATTTCTCTATCCAGCAATGGGTTTAGCAGTTGCTGTAGTGCCGGCGCCAGCTCTTCCTTCCCGAATTTCTCTGGGAGACCCTTGAGTCGCAGATTTTTGCGTCTACTGCGATTCTCCTGATCTTCTAATTTATAGAGGAGGCTTCTGTTTGCTCTTTGCATGTCTCTTATTTGCATATTCATACCCTCTAGTCTCCGCTCGTGTTCTTCCAATCTGTCTTCCGTCTCCTCCACCCTTTTCAATACATGTCCAATGTCTGCTCTTACAGTCGCAATCTCTTTTTTAAGGGAGGTCTCCAATTTCAGTAGCAATTCGGCAAGCATCTCTTTAATATATGGGGCTTCCTCCTGTGTAAGCTGCAGTGGTGGTTTATTCCCCCCTGCAGTGACTTCATCCTCAGATCTCTCATAAGGGCCTTCCTGTGTCTCAGGGCCCAACATCTGTTGGCTTCCACTGATCCTTACTCTTGCATTTTTGCTTTTATTCTCCTCTAATGCCCCTCTATGTTTGTTAATTCCTGGCCGTGAGGACGCTCCCAATCTGGGACTCCCTTGAGGTTCTTCCAGCATGCTGGCTTCAGCTGACATGTAGCGCTGAATCCCACCTGGGCTTGGTGCATTTACCGCTCCTTTACTACCTTTAGTTGCCTTCCCCCTCATTTCCACAGGCCTCTAATACTCCACTCTACCCTGAGAAAAAGATGCAGGCCTGGGTATAAGACCTAGTAGTTTTATACAGGTTGCTCCTTGGCAGAGTCGGGGGCCGACTCCCTCAATTCCCTCTCATAACCCTCTTATAACAATGTGTGGATCGCTTGTATCTGCTTATGCAAAGAGTCCCATATTAGTTCCACGGGGGACCTCCCGGGCCCACTTGGGTCTATGGGGGATCTCGCGTAGAAGCCCTATCCGCCACTGACCACCCTGCTTGTCAGGTCCGGGCGGGAGCATTCATCTCCCCCACAAACCGCAGGGCTACTATCAGGCTCCTTATATACTCTATTTGTCCGAGTGAAAAATGAATTTTGGCCCTCAAGCCCAGGCTTAGGATGTGTGGTTCTTCTTGGGTGAATCTTACGCCTACCTCTCTACCCTTCTATCCCTATGCCAAATGTTCACTATTTAGTCCAAATAGTCCAGGAAAATCGGTGTTTAAGCCGGATACTTAAAGTTTCTTAACCTTAGACATCAAAAAAGAAAAAAAAAAAAAGTCCGGGATGGTCCGGGATGATCCCCACGTTAAAATAGGAGAGGAGGAAACTAAAGAGACTGCAGGGATCCACGGGGGAGGGGGTGTAGGTGCATTCAGGGGCTCACACTGGATAAACGGGTGAACGGTTCATCAATATATAGACAAATGCGCCTCAGACACATCACATCTGTTCCTTATTGTTCTAAGGATTGTTCATTCAGCTTTTTAATACATGTCATGAAACCGAGTGTCTTAATCATATGTGGCAGGGTTAATTTTGTATCAAGATAACAGTTTTAAGTTCATACCCTGTTTCCCAGCTACTTTCCCACCATAGGCTTATCATGAATCCAAATGCTTCAATAAAATATAGCGGTGTGTGGCGGAGTTGAATTTATAACAAGGATACAGTTTAAGTTCTTACCCTGCTTTCCATCTGCTTTCAGACCATAGACACTTCAGTAGGGGGGCCGGTGGGGCACCAGAGGGGATATTCGCCTATACAAAGCTCTCATCCTCTCTCACCTCTCCCAGCTCTCTTTTCACTGTGTCCCTTTACAGGCTCACCCCCCTCCAGCTACAGCGTTACCTTGCTGTTGTTGAGCCAACCTGTACCTCCAGAGCCGTTCGCGGTCTCCTCCCTGTCCGTTGCTTCGGAGCTCCCAGCTCCTAGTGTCAGAGTCAGCGGCGGTGTTGTGGTTCGTGGCAGCAGCCAGGGCAACGAGGGACTCGCACTATCTCACGCCGGGCCGCGTCGATAGCATCTCGCGGTGCCGGCGTCTTTGCGGCTTTCAGACCTCCTCCTCTCTGTTGAGCGGGTGTGCGGGGAGAGCAGTGGCGCCAGGCCTCCTACGGAGCGCTCCTACGTAACGACGCTCCGCCCCATCCTGATATATACCTGTATGTTGTCTTCCTGATTATAGTAATGACAAAAAAATTGTTTAGAGGACAATCTCGTGAAACTCACAGATTGGGTCAAGCCCAAAAACTGCGATTGGCCAACTCCTCCATCAATCAAAGCCCTCACTTTTACCAGAAATACTCATTTACAAAGACTTTTAACAATTGTTATTTTTACAATTTTTTTTTAGATAGAACAAAACTTTTATATTTTAATATTTTCTCTGGGTAATCTTAAATAAATTAGAACAATCTACTACTTTTAATTTAATAACCAAATCTAAGTTTGGAATTTTTGTAAAAATTGTTCAATCCTTAACTTATTATTTCCTACAACCAAATCTGTTAGGATTTTTGTAAAACACTATACACCATGTTTTTTTCCATTATCTCAATTTCATGCAGTTCTTTCCACAATCTTAATCAATACTTTTTCTCCGAAAACTTTTTCTCTGCCCCCTATATATATGTTTTAAAATGACCACGTGTAATAACACACATTTTCTGTTGTTTAGGGCTAAAATATTCATAAACATTTACATGCAGCATTAAACTTAGTTTCCTTATTTAATAACTTCTTTACACTCTGGCATTAATTAATTACCTTACTACTGCATGTATTCCTGATGGTACAGGAAAATACTTCTGAGCCTTGAGATGTTAACCATCCCATGTTACCCTTTTATATAAACAAACACACTCACCCCTTGTTAGTATGATAGTCCTTGTGTGCACTTAAAAAAAAACAAGAGATGAATAATGTCCTTTAACTTTGTTGTTCTTTGCCTTTTCTTTCGTTTGTTGCTTTTTCTTTCGTTAGTTGCTTCTTTCGTTCGTTGCTTCTTCTTTCGTTCGTTGCTTCTTCTTTAGTTTGTTGCTTTTTCTTGGAAGAATCATTTTCTTGTAGCTTTTTGCCTTGTTCCTTGTATTGTGTGCTGTAGTGTGCTATAGTGTGCTTTAGTGTACTTGCCTGTTGATTTTTCTTTGCCTGTTTCTTGGACTTTCCATCTTCAAACATCAAAATCCGACTTTCATCTTAGCTTACCAAATAGTACATACATCTGCCTGTTGTACCTCAATGGTAGCTTTTTCAAATAACGTGAAGTCTCAGTTCCTGATTCAACATTTTTTCTTATTGGGCAACTACCCAATATTTTCTTATGTGAGACTTTCTCACCTTCTTAGGAACTAACCTTGGCAGAAATCTTCACGTACGTAACGTTACGTTTTCACAAACAAAGTCTTGGATTTCCAACAATAGCTTGAAGCATACCGTCCAAATGGCCTTGTCAATCAACTTCGTAGGCTGGGTCTTCCTTTTTTTGTTTTTTTTTCAAAGTTACAAACTTTGGCTAGAGGTGAGAAAACAGACATAGAAAAACTCACCCTCGACTTTTATTGAACTGTTGTCCACATTTGACGCAAACGCCTCCTTCTAGGTTCTTTACTTAATTTCTTCTTGGAGCTTGTTGTTCCTCCATATTTGATTATCAGATGCCATATCGTAGTTAGAAGAATTTCTCGTCTTTAGCTGGCTCAGTTCCTTGGACCTTTCATCCTCATCTGATGGAACACAAACGCCTCTTTCTAGGTTCTTTGATCGTTTTTTCCCGAGACTTGATCAATCATGAAAATGTGTGAGTCTCCCCCCTTTGTCGAGGAACAGGGAAAAAAAACTGGACTGGCTGGCAATCGCCAATGTAAAAATGTAGTAGAGGGTGTAAAAAACCTTCTCTTCTCAGACACCTGTTATGTCAACAGTGTCTTAGGCGTTTTGTTCAAAAGTTCAGTAGCCAGACTGTCTTAAAACAAAGTGTGAATTTATTTGGTCACACTTGGCAACAACTTGAAAATATATACAAAGTTAAATTCTTCTTACAGCTTGATGTAGTAAAACAAAAGATAATAGGAACAAAAACTTGAAATCAAGAAAGTTCAAGAGATGTTTCAGCTCCGTCTGTGCTCTTCTATTTCAGAGAGGTGTCTGCTCTAGCAGCTGTTTGTGACGTAGGCTGTGTATAGGCGTAATGTAAACAAAATGTCTTCTTCAGTGTAAGGATGCGTGTGTCCTTCTTCTTTGTGTGTGTGAAAAAGTAGTGAAGTCCTTCTGTGTGTGAGTAAAGGACATGTTTTAGTGTGTGTCGTGTAGTGAAGTGTAGTGAAGTGTGTGCGTCCTGAAGTGAAGTGTCACTCTGTTTTTATACTATTTCAAATCTACTAGTCAGCAGACTATAGCCATATACGGCTAGAACTAAAAATGAAATGATCATATTCGTGATTATTCTAAATATTCTCTTTGCCAACAGCTGACACGTCTCTTAAGCTTCTTTGATTGTCAGTAAGGCTCGGTTCACACATGGGCGGCACGACTTGCAGGTCGCCTCAGCGAGGCGACCTGCAAACGACTGCCGGGGCGACTTGCGAGACGACTTCTGCATAGAAGTCTATGCAAGTCGCCCCAAGTCGCCCCCAAAGTAATACAGGAACCTTTTTCTAAGTCGGAGCGACTTGCGTCGCTCCAATTAGAACGGTTCCATAGCACAGAACGGGAGGCGACTTGTCAGGCGACTAGGTCGCCTGACAAGTCGCCCCAGTGTGAACCGAGCCTAACACACAACAGATTCTTATAAAAAACTCAAGGTGAATGACCTTTCCAAATGGCCGAATTCTTGTAATGGATATTCTTTAAGCTACAGAAATGCAATTCTGTACCAAACCTTACAAATGCATATTAAACTATAATTGGATACATAAATATATATATTACTTCACACAAACTCAATCTAACTAACTAATTAAATAACTATATCAAATAACTAACTATATTATGGATAATATATGTTTTTACCTTAAAAAAGATCTTTACAATAAAGTCTATGACAAATACTCTGAGTATATTCTTATCTGTGAAACCACTGACCTACTGACCTTTAGTCATTAACCCTGTACATGAAGAACAACTGGTACAAAAATGACATGCACACAACCTAGCTATTTCAAGATTCGTCTTATGCTGAGCTGAGTGAGCTTTTTCAATGTCAAAGCATAAAAGGGAACTCAGACTGCATACTTACAGATCTTGATTATAAAGCCAAATTAATATAATTATTCTACACGGTTCCCTGGCATGAAGTCCGGCTCTCTCTGAACAAGTTTACTGTCTGTTCTCAGGGCTTCCCCGCACAGAGCTCCGAGGTGTGCGTCCTCACTCTGCCATCGCTTGACTTTGCACTTTTTCTTGTTGTCCCCCTTAAAGGGACCACACCCCAAACAACAGGGACACATAGCTCCCACCCAGGACTCATCCCTTCCATCCTGTACAGCACCAATGCAACACACATTCAACCCTCAAACTTTATCTTTAGTCTCACATATTACTCCTTAGTCATAACAGGCTACACGGAGGCTGATTTCTGAAATTAACTTCTTTATTTGTAATCAATATAAATGGTCCAAAGTAATGGGAAAGTATATTAATTAGCAGCATTAAAGCGGAGTTCCACACAAAAATGGAACTTCCGCTTTTCGGAACCCTCCCCCCCTCCGGTGTCACATTTGGCACCTTTCAGGGGGGAGGGGGGTGCAGATACCTGTCTAAGACAGGTATTTTCACCCACTTCCGGCATAGACTCCCATGGGAGTCTATGCCTCTTCCTGTCCCTCCGCGCTGTCTCCTGGGAAACACACAGCTCCCAGGAGATAGCGGGGACCAGTTACGATGCGCACCGCGACACGCGCATGCGCAGTAGGGAACCGGGAAGTGAAGCCGCAACGCTTCACTTCCTGATTCCCTCACCTAGAATGGCGGCGGCAGCTGACGAGAACCGAGCGGGTTCTCGGCGTCGCCTGCCGCTACGCTGGACCCTGGGACAGGTAAGTGGGCATTTATTAAAAGTCAGCAGCTGCGGTATTTGTAGCTGCTGGCTTTTAATATTTTTTTTTTTGGCGGTTTAGGTGGACCCCCGCTTTAAACTATCCTTAGGAATGGTAAGTCAGCCCAAGCCACAGCACTTCTTTAACAATGTTCAGCAAAGTGGAAGGTGGGGGGAACCTACATACAGTCCTTCTACATTTTGAGTTGCCACAACAACAACTAAATCCCTTCCTTCTCCTAACTACTAGAGAAAATCTCTCTCTTCACTTGCAGGGTGGGTTATACAGTAAGAGGAACTAACCCTTTCCTACATATCAGCATTACTAATGCACCCTCTTCCCCCCTCATCATCTGCTAATGATGCCAAAGGCCCACAAACTGAGGAGTCTGGAATTATTTGACCATACTACAGCAGACCTGCAGCAGGAGAAAGATTTAAAGGAGAAGTACAGCCAAAGCTCGTGTAGCTTTACTTCTCCTGTGGTTCACAGGACTGGAGTTCATTCTGCACTCCTGTGACCCCTTTTCAGCAGACAGTGGGCTGAAGCCTGCTGTCAGCTGACGTCACAGAGCCGGGTCCAGGCTGTGGAAAGATTGCAACAATATGGTCAGGATCTGCCCACAACCCTGGGCTGGAACCTGGCTCAGCCTCTCAGTGATACTTCATACTCTCTTCTGACATAAAGATGGTGGGATGACCATAGAGGAAGAGGGTGGCTCAGTCACATAGGTTGTTCAGGTAGATCTCCACCTCTCAAAGATTTGCCTACCCTTGCTGTACAATGAATGAACTGTGCAATCCTATTAAACACTGCACAGAATAAATAACAGCAACTGATATGTAGTAGAAAATGTCAGACTACAAAAATGCAAATATTGCACCTTCAATTTTAAGCATTACATTTAAGAATTATTACACATACCTAGTATTGACATAATATAAATACAACATAAAAATCTGAATAACGAGATACCTTTACTTCAAGCACTCACAGAGAGGAAGTGTATGATTTAATGGTCACAGGCAGAAATGATCTCCTTTGTGGTACATGGTGGTTGTAACAATCTATCATGAAAGGTAGTCCTCAGACTGACCAGCATATTGTGGAGTGGGTGGGAGGAGTTGCCCAACAGCATGCTCTTCTCTGACACTGTTGTTAAAGACTCCAACTCAAATCCAACAACATCACTGGCCTTACGGATCAATTTATTAAGCCTGTTGCATAGTTTCCAACATTGCAAAAAAATTTATAGGGACACTTTTTTGTCTGTAGACGGAGTCTTGCAATAATGTGGGGGCGGGGCATTTGTTTGATGGCGGGACGTATCGAGGAAAGAAAAATACGGCGCACTAAGCGCCGTGGCGAAAAATGGGCGCAGTTTACATGGAAAATGGGCATGGCTTAAAGGGGTGTGGCTCAAAGGGGGTGTGGTTAGAATCTGAGATGAACGAGAGATGGAGGGAGAAAAAAAGAAAGAAATAGGGAGGGAAGAAGAGAGAAAGAAGGAAAGAAAGAGGGATGGAGGGACAGCAGGCCCAGATCCTGCACCACAATAGAAATATGTGTATTCCAGAAAAGTTTAACAATCAGCAGATAAAGATACTCCAAACACCTGGTGTTAGCGTTCATAATCACTGCGCCATGGTTGTTATGGTGTCAGGATGATTGAAGCGCATTATTTCTATTATTACATTGTAATATAAAATAAAATAGTTCAACTCACCATAATGCAGAATCAGTGGGAGCCCTGAGCATGTCACTTGCCACCGTCACCTGCCACCAGATGCCATCAGGTTTCCCCAGTAGAGTCCCTCCTTACACCAGGCATTCCCAGCAGAGTCCCTCCTTACACCAGGCATTCCCAGCAGAGTCCCTCCTTACACCCTCCCTCCTTACACCAGACATTTCCAGTAGAGTTCCTCCTTACATTAGGTGCCCCCAGCAGAGTCCCTCCTTACATTAGGTGCCCCCAGCAGAGTCCATCCTTACATCATGTGCCCACAGCGGAGTCCCTCCTTACATCAGGATCCCCCAGCGGAGTCCCTCCTTACATCAGGTGCCCCCACCGGAGTCTCTCCTTACATCAGGATCCCCAGCGGAGTCCCTCCTTACATCAGGTATCCCCAGCCAGCGGAGTCCCTCCTTACATCAGGTGTCCCCAACTAACGGAGTCCATCCTTACTACAGAAATGGAGAGAGAATTGTCCCCTGTGGGGTCCCAATATTTCTGACTACCCTATCCGACACATAGTTTTGTAAACACACATAACATACTGTGGTCTTCCAATCAGGTAGTCAATAATCCAGGATGCAAGAGCGACTTGAACCTGCATCACTGTTAGCTTCTCACCCAGGAGAGCTGGCCTGATGGTATCAAAAGCACTGTAAAAGTAAAAAAACATGACCCTCACAATGATCACCTATTTATCCAGGTGTGCATACATGCAGTTTAGCAAGAAGAGGAAAGCGTCCTCAACTCCCAGCATAGGCTTGTATGCGAACTGTAGCGGGCCTAAGTATGTAATAACAATGGGCCATAACCGATGTAAAACAAATCTCCCCAAGGTGTTTATGATGTGGGAGGTCACAGCCACTGGTCTGCAATCCTTAAAGCCGCAAGGATGTGGTATCTTCAGCACAGGAATGAGACAAGAAGTCTTCCACAATACAGGGAGCCTTCAGAGGCGCAGGTTAAACACTGGGGCTAATGCCATCAGGGCCAGCCATTTTCCTCCCTTAAGTCCCCTCAGCTCATTACTCATCTGATCAGCTGTAAAATACTGTGTTGTGATTTCCTGTGGTGGAGGGGTAAGGTTGTTCTTATGAAAAGGACAGCTGCACTAAAGGAAGGAGGACAGCTAGTATGGGAGTGGAGGGTACTTGCCTCAACACTGCCCATTTACAGCTCTGTGTTAAATCTGAGGGAGGCCAGCCAAGGGCCACTGAATCAAACCTGTTAAAAAACAGGTTCAATTCATTTGCCCTCTCCACACTTCTCCGGTCCCTCCATCAGCCGGCCTGAATCTTGTAATGGTTCTCATGTCACTCCAGACCTGTTTCCCATTGCTTTGCTGGAGTTTCCTCCTTATCCCATATTTCTCCTTAGTGTCCCCAAATGCAGGTGGGTCGGACACTATAGCTGGCTACAAATGGGTAACTGGTCATCAGTTTTAATGTCGTTCTGGATGCAGGTCTGGGACCAGGAACTAATCTCCCCTGTGGCCCAACCTATGTGCAGGATATGGAGTCTAAAGCCTGGTACACACAATGAGATTATCAGATGAATGATCGTTCTTTTTTTTGCATTCTAGTTTCCATTTTGAAAATGAAGTTTTACTAAAGTTTGAAAATTCTTGTACAACAGAAATAAAATTAAGAAGTGATGTAATGTGTTGTATTATAATTGTATTATATTTTTTAACAGAAATTAAACGCAAAATGTTTGTGTTTGTCCCTTCGGATAATTTAGGGTAAAAGCTGTGTACGAACAATCAGATTATTGTACGATCACTTAGAAAGCAGTATTTTTTTGTACGATTTTCTGATTGTGTGTACAGGCTTTAATGTGCGGATTGTCTCCCTATGAAATTCCCCAATGGTCAGAGTAATAGGTACAGTGCATAAAGTAATAAGGCCCATGGACAAGGGAGAGGTATCAATAGCCAAGACTGAAAAGGGGTTTGTTTAAATTAGTTAAGGGAATCTGTTGACGGTGTGCTAGGTCCTTATCAATGAAATTGCTAGCTGCACCAGAATCGATGAAAGCAGAGAGGTAATGAGAAAACTTGGCATAACTACGTTGTGCAGGAACAAACAGCTTATCTTGGAGGGTACCTGGTACCGCATAGTCTAAAGAAGCCGACCCTACCAGCACTAGACTCCTGGCATTTCCCAGCTGGCGACAAAGTGGCCGTGGTTGCCACAACATAAGCAGAGTCCCTGGAATCTTCTTCTAGCCTTTTCCCCCAGAGGATAAATGGGTAGTGCCAATTTGCATGGGCTCGTCCTCCAGGAGAGGTTTAGAGGGCTCAGGAAGGCCTGATGAAGAAGAAATAGGCAGCGTACTAAGGGCAAAGAAACAAACCTCTGAGCACGCCTTTCCCGTAAACGCTTGTCTATATGGATGGCTACTTGCATGGCTTCATTCAAGGACTTTGGTTCAGGGTAGTGTACTAAGGAGTCCTTGATGGAGTCTGATAAGCATAACCCAAACTGGTTTCCTAGAGCCAGGTGCTCAGTGGCAGAAATCAGAATAATATTGTTCAGCGGTGCGTTTATCCCCACATAATTACCTAAGGTTCATTTCATCTGAGTGGGCACGGTTAGGATCATCATAGAGTAAACCTAGGGCCTTGAAAAAGCTTCAACTGACCCTCTGGCTGGATTTACTGTGGGGAGGCTAAAAGCCCAAGACTCGGGGCCCCCCTGTAACCATGTAATAATCAAGTTAATCCGCAGTGCTTCAGAACCAAAAGAGCATGACTTTTGCTTAAAGTAGAGCATATAACTATTTTTAAAGTTGGAAAACATATGGGGGTCACCAGAAAAATGGTCAGGCGAATTTACCTTGGGCTCTGGCTCCTGCGTTACTGCTAGAGGTGTGTTTTGTGTGCAGAGACAGTTCCTAGACTTGGCGTGTTAGTTTGCAAATCTCCTCAGCAAATAAACGAGCCTGTGTAGAGTCCATCTTCACTGAAATTTTTTTTTGTTAAAGGCTTGTGATAATGTCACACTTACCCCAAATGCAGGTGGTAACCTATAGCTGGCTACTGTATTCTTCACCTATAGCAGCCACTTTTCCCATAAGACAAGCAGGCTGACCGGTACTCAGTTGCCGCCAAGACTTATACACACTGCTATAGTGCCTGGCTACCAGGGCATGCGTGAACTGAGCAAGGCAAACAGGTACTTGTGGTTGGCACACAGGCAGTATGGTTCAATGACAGTCCAGGTAAAAGGCAGGCAAAGTTCAGTGAATAGACATTATCCAATCCAAAGTCGAACACAGGGAAATCCAATCTAGCAGAGCAGAGCAGACAGACAGGGAGGTTGATCAGGTAATACACGCGTTAACACAATCTATCACAAGCGCAAGACTGAAGGTTTGGCTGGCTTAAATCATATCTGGTCTCCATCCAGAGATTGGCCACATCAATCACCTTGCAGGTGGATAGACAGACAATGAGAATGCCACAACCAAACTCAGGATGCTGGAATGAGGAGCAGGAGCGCTAGACGCTCCTGACACTTAGTCTCTCTAATCTTTGTTTTCATGTCCCTCTGGATCGTTTGTAACTCCTCCCTATAGCTCTAAAAGACATATTCTTGGAGTTATGAATATCCTTGAAGTCCACAGTTCAATATTTAAAGAACAATGAACAACTCTTGTTGGAACAAAAGAGTCCACATAGAAATCATTATAATTTGCTATGCAAGCAGCAAGCCCATCAATATCCCTTCGATTTTATTGATATAAAAGAGCATCTGAGTAGTAGTGACCATAACATGATTTCATTTAATGTTAGCTGTAAGCAACAAACACATACGGGTAAGATAAATACACTTAACTTTAAGAGAGCAAACTTTCCAAGGATGAGGGCTGCTCCCTAGGACTTAGACTTAGATGGAATATTGGCATTAATGGACACAGAACAGAAATGGGAATTCTTCAAAGTGACTGTATGTAAACTCACTACAAAGTATATTTCCATGGGCAATACATTTAAAAGGCCAAAAATAAAACCTATGTGGCTCACGGCCAAAGTTAAAATGGCTATAAATAATAAAAAAAGAGCTTTTAAAAAATATAAAACTGAAGGAACGCTATCATCATTTAAATGTTACAAAGAATATAATAGAATACGTAAAAAGGAAATCAAGGACGCAAAAATTCAAAACGAACGACAGATTGCAAAAGATAGTAAGACAAACCCCCCAAAATTCTTCAAATATAGTAATAGTAAAAAGGTCAGGACTGAGCATGTAGGCCCTTTACAAAATAATCTAGAGTGGGTGAGTGGGGACAAAGAGAAGGCAAATTTATTAAATACTTTCTTCAGCTCTGTGTATACAAAAGAGCATAGGGGAGCTCATGTCCATAATGGGGGTGGTATTGACACAGCCCCAAATGATCCACAATGGCTCAAAAGGGATATGGTCCAGAAATATTTAGATAGAATAAAGGTGGATAAAGTACCTGGACCAGATGGCATCCACCCACGGATCCTAAAAGAACTGAGATCTATCATTTCAAGGCCATTGTTTCTAATTTTTAGGGACTCGTTAATGGCTGGAATGGTACCACTGGATTGGCGCAGGGCCAATGTGGTGCCCATATTTAAAAAGAATCAGTCTTTACCAAGTAACTATAGACCTGTTAGTTTAACTTCTATAGTCGGGAAGATACTAAAAAGTTTAATAAATGACCACATAGATGAGTTCTTGTTGGAAAAAAATATTTTAAGCAACAGACAGCATAGATTTATGAAAGACAGAAGTTGTCAAACAAACCTGATTTCTTTTTATGAGGAGGTAAGTAAAACCTTGGACAGAGGGTTGGCTGTGGACGTGGTATAGCTGGACTTCGCAAAAGCGTTTGACACAGTTCCCCACACACAGCTCATGTGTAAGGTAAAGTCTACAGGCTTGGAAAGATCAATTTGTAAATGGATAGAAAGCTGGCTAAAAGACAGAATTCAGAGAGTAGTGGTTAAATGGTCTAAGGTTATCAGGGGTGTACCCCAAGGTTCAGTGCTGGGACCCTTACGTTTTAGGCCCCTTTCACATGAGGCGGACTCCGCTTCCACGGAGTCCGCCTCGGTCCGCCTGCTCAGTGGGAGATCTCTCCGTTGATCTCCACTGAGCTTGCGGATGACAGGTCCCTCTCTGCTCACTGAGCGGGGAGGGGCTTGTCAGGCGCCGCTGCCGCCTATGGAGGGATCGGATGAAAACAGACAGCATGTCCATTTTCATCAGATCTCACCCGATCCGATCTGCCAGCGATGGACCTGGACATAGGGCCATCCGTCTGCTTTTAGCGGATTGGACCGGGTCGGATGTCAGCGGACATGTCTCCACTGATGTCCGTCGCTCCATAGGCTAACATGGAGCGCCCGTTCAGGTCTGCCGTCAAAACTGACAGGTGGACCTGAACAGTCCGATCGTGTGAAAGGGGCCTTAATTTTTTATAAATGATTAAAAGTAATATTTCTGTTTTTGCCGATGACACCAAGCTATGCAGTGGAATAACGTCCTTACAGGATGTCTCCAATTTACAAGCCGACCTCAATGCACTGTCTAATTGGGCGACTATGTGGCAGATGAGGTTTAATGTTGATAAATGTAAAGTTATGCACTTGGGGGCTAAGAATATGCATGCATCACACATACTAGGGGGGTACAACTGGAGGAATCAATGGTGGAGAAGGATCTGGGGGTTTTGGTAGAACATAAGCTCAATAATAGCATGCAATGCCAAGCCAAAGCGAGCAAAGTCCTTTAATGTATTAAGAGAGGTATGGACTCCAGAGAGAGAGATATCATTTTGTCCCTGTACAAATCATTAGTAAGACCTCATCTGGAATATGCAGTTCAGTTTTGGGCACCCGTTCTCAAAAAAGGATATAGGGGAACTGGAGAAAGTGCAAAGAAGGGCAACCAAACTGGAAAGAGGCATGGAGGAACTCAGCTATGAGGAAAGATTAGAGGAACTGAATCTGGTCCCTCTTGAGAAGAGGAGATTAAGGGGGGATATTATCAACGTGTACAAATACATAAGTGGTCCATATTGTGAACTTGGTGTTGAGTTATTCACTTTAAGGTCATCACAGAGGACTAGGGGGTACACTTTATGTTTACAGGAAAAAAGATTTTATCTTCAAATATGGAAAGGTTTCTTCACAGTAAGAGCTGTGAAAATGTGGAATAGACTCCCTCCAGAGGTGGTTCTGGCAAGCTCAGTCAATTGCTTTAAAAAAAGGCTTGGATTCTTTCCTAAATGTACACAATATAACTGGGTACTAACATCTATAGGTAAAGTTGATCCAGGGAATATCCGATTGCCTCTGGGGGGATCAGGAAGGATTTTTCCCCTGCTGTAGCAAATTGCAGCATGCTTTGCTGAGGTTTTTTGCCTTCCTCTGGATCAACTGTGGGTGTAGGTTTGTGTATATGGAAATGTATATATATATTTTTTTTGGTTGAAGTTGATAGACTTGTGTCTTTTTCAACCTGACTAACTATGATGTGGCTCACAGAGTGCATTCCAGACTGTCACCTCAAAACAGTCCCACAATTATTCATAGGACACCTCAGACCATCTTTTCACTGATCTGGTGAACAGGTTGTCTCTTTACCTGGGGCACATAAAAGGGAGTGAGTTAGCCCAAAATATGATCTGCTTTGCCCAGAGGTGAATGAGGATAAGAGCTGTATGCATTCTTCACATTGGCATTTAGCAGATCCAGGATCTTATCTTCTCTAGTGGCACAGCTGATAAACTGTGTGAAGTTAAGCTGGCCATACACTATACAATTTTCTTATTCAATTTCCGATTTATCTTCAACTATGTAGTGCAAGGGCCTGCCTGACTGCTTACAAATTGAAAGTGTTTAGGTTTGACCTCATGGTATATGGTTTTGGTAAATCTAAAGAAAAATTGTACAACTAAATTGGATATTGAGTATTGCAAGCCTTAGCTAGTGTTTTCTCCATGGTGACATGACTAAAATCACCTGTGATAATGATGAGGGCACTGGGATGTTTAGTTTGAAGTTTTGCAATAACACTGTGGGTGCGATCACATGCCAGCATTGATTTAGCAGAAGGTGAAATATACACTGCCACAACAATAACATGTGCAATCTTCCTAGGCAAATAATATGGACAGAGCCCCACAATCAACAGCTCAATGTCCAGGCATTTTCCTTGATAGTTATATGGCCATGGTTGCACCATCTGTTGTTGGTGCAACCCTGGCAACTACAACTGCAGTTCAAACAGAGGCTAAGATGGCAGCTTCCTTGGCTGTAAAGTATAAGAACGTTTAGTTCTACTTTAGGCTGGGTTCACATATATCCCACGGCATTCCTATTTAAATCACATGCGATGTCTGTGCGCTGCGATTTGAGACATTCATTTGTATGGCTAATTGCACCGCATCCGCACGAAAAAAAGGTGCAAGACCCTTTTCTTTCCCCGCACTGGAATTGGATTGCATGGGTGTTCACCCCTATGCGATCCGATCCTGTCAATCGCACTGCCTGTTGCAAACCATTTTGGGGTGTCGTTAGCTTAAAGAGGCGGTCCAGCCCCTCCGCACGCAAAAATTTAAAGTCAGCAGCTACAAATACTGCAGCTGCTGACTTTTAATATATGGATACCTACCTGTCCAGGGAGCCCGCCATGTTGGCCCCTTAGCCGATCTTTGGATCGGCTGTCAGTTGTAGCTGCCGTCATTCCTGGTAAGGGAACCCGGCAGTCAAGCCTTTCATCTTCACAGCCATTTCCCTATTGCGCATGGGCGAAGTGCGCTGTGCTTTCTAATTGGTCCGGTGGCGGAGGAAGGAGAAGGGGGCTGAGCTTTCGGGAGACTGGGGCATGGGCCTGTCACATACCAGGCTGGAGGCTGAGGTGACGAGAGGGCTCCCCTTGCGGCTGAGTGCAGAGCACCCCAGGAGTTGGAGACAGAGGGTGCTATGCCCAGAGATGCATGGGTTGCCCGCCGGTGAAGCTGTCTGAAGGTTCCAGGAGCGGACACCCAGGAGTAGAGAGGGTGGTCACAGCCAATGATTCCCTGGAGGTACTGGCGGATCTTAACAAGTGGAAAAGCAGAGACATCATCAGAAGCCAGGTCAGGGGTCAAACACAAGAAAGCAGTCAGAAGCAGAGGCAGGAGGTGTAGTTGTGATCAAGCCGGGGTCAAACACAGGAAGTCAATCTGGAACAGACAAGAGCGGGTCTGTGAAACAAGCTGGGTTCAGAGCCAGGAGAAAAGCCAGAGCAGGTCAGGGTAAGCTGTGTTGGTAACAGGTAATCCAACAGGAGCAAGGGACACAGGAACACATGATACAGAGCTGACGATAATCCAGCGATTTATGAGAGCACTTGGAGTCCTTATATAGGCCCGCAGAACACTGGTAATTAGGATGTTTTGCGTACGCACGTTAGTCGTTGCCAACGTGCGTTCACTGTTACACGGCGATTGCTAATGCGCGAATTTGCGCAGCCATAATGGATATTGGCATATCTGCCAGTTCTTTTCTGGTTTCTTCCCTGATAGGGCCGCTCTCCCAGAAGTGGGGAACGGTACCTGTCAAACACAGGTAACCGTTCCCCTCTCCCCGTGAAAGGTGACAAATGTGGCACCAGAGGGAGGGGGGGGGGGAGACAGCTAAGCAGAAGTTCCCCTTTTGAGTGGAACTCCGCTTTAACATTGACACCCCCAGAGTGAACGCTGTGCGATTTCAATGCGGTGTGGGAAACGTACACACATATATGTGAACTGAGCCTTAAAAGTCTTCCCCCACACTGGAACAGGAAGAACAGGTTGCACAATGACAAGATGGCCATCAAGACCCCCAGCTTCTGAGAAGTATAGTATACTTCAATCACAGTCCTAGACCCAGTGAAGTCATGACACAGCCCATGGCTGTGAGGAGTGGACCCAAACTCCTACCCGTTCCCCTATCCCCCCGAAAGGTGCCAAATGTGGCACCGGAGGGGGGGAGGAGACAGATCAGCGGAAGTTCCCCTTTTGAGTGGAACTCCGCTTTAACATTGACACCCCCAGCGTGAACGCTGTGCGATTTCAATATGGTGTGGGAAACGCACACGATTTTCTGCGTTTCCCACGCCGCATAAACATACCTCCCAACTTTTAGAGAGGGGAATGAGGGACACCTATCAGCAAAAGTATGCAGGCATAGGACACACCCCTTACCACGCCCCCTTAAAGGAGAATTGTACAAAATAAAAGATTGGTTTAACCCAGACGTGCTTTTTTTACCACTACTCTTCCTTTATATTGGCTTTTGGAATTTACAAATGCAATTTAGAAATCAGATGAAAGGTTTAGCACTGTAAAACACTTTCATAGATAAAAAGTGCATTTTTTATGCATCTATATAGATCAGACCAAATGAGGGACAAATGAGGAGGAATGAGGGACAGAGGGACATTGCTCTAAATCAGGGACAGTTGGGAGCTATGCATACAGTATATGTGAACTGAGCCTTAAAAGTCTCCCCCCACACTAGAACAGGCATAACAGGTTGCACAATGACAAGATGGCCATCAAGGCCCCCCAGCTGCTGAGAAGATTAGTATACTTCAATCACAGTCCCAGGCCCAGTGAAGTCATGACACAGCCCGTGGCTGTGAGGAGTGGACCCAAACTCCTGCTGTTCACAGCCATGGAAAATACTGCTGCCTAGTGGGGTAAGGAGGGCGGTGGTGTGCACACTGTCTGCATTCAGGGCCGCCGGGCCTCCCCCCTGCACATCTGTCAAACTAGGATGTGCAGGGGTGTCCATACACCCTGCTGCATCTTCAAAGTAACATAGGCAGTCTGCACACAACCACCAGCAGCTACAGCTGCATAAATACATAGCTCTTTCAAACTGTAAAAGTGCCTGTGTGAATGAAGCTCAAGTCTCTCTCCATCCAGAGAGCGTCAGGATTGCTCTCGATCAGTGATGACCTCATGTGTGTTCAGGCACAAGTCTAAACCCATTTCAGCTATCTCGCTGGGAAGCTGTCGAGCCAATAGCCAATCGTAGTTGGTGGAGGCATTAACAGCACTGCAACCGCAGGTATACACACCCCTTGCATACATGCAGCTGCAATGAACGCCTTTTCCTCTATTATTGGCTGTTGGCTTTGACAGCTTCCCAACGGTATTGCTGAGGTGGGTTTGGACTCGTGTCTGAAGTTCATGCCTGAGCTCATCCCCTATTCTCGATGCTCAGGGGAGACCTAACCTTTGTCCATTTGGAGGATGTCAGGCTGGTCAAGTGAATTTGGTACTGGTAGGAAAAAGCCCAGAGATTTCTCATTTAGCAAAAGCACCCGCTGGGTGGATTTTGAAGATAGTCATAAAGATCGTAAGATATTTAGAAAAGAATTGCAGATGGAGAGTGGTGTTTGTTAAAGAGGCCCTCTCACAAAACTACAATTGGTACAATCTGACATCACTTTGAAACAGAGGCACAAACAAGAATGAGAGACCGCAAAATGATGTCATATTTCTCAAAGTTTATGTAGAGGTAGAAACAAAAATATGATAATGTTCGTCTGAAATACATAAATAACTTTCATTCTGAGCAACATATCGGTATGGATGTCACACCACTTCTTCAAACTCAATCTTTCTAAAACTGAGCTTGTAATATTTCCTCCTCCCCGATCCTCTCCCCGTGACTTTACCATTGGGATCAATGGCACAACCATTGGTTCCTCCACACATGCCAGGGCGCTGGGTGTAATCCCAGACTCTTACCTCTCCTTCAGCCCCTACATCCAATCACTGCCTAAATCTAAGGATGAGCTCTGGCGTGTTCTCACACTCCACGTGCAGAGCCCGCCAGGAAGTCGGCACGGCACTGCGCTAATCACAGGCAGTGAGACATTTCCCAGATGTGCAGCTGCAGAGATAAGGAAATGTCTCACTGCCTGTGATTTGCGCAGTGCCGACTTCCTGATGGGCTCTGCACGTGTGCGAACACGCCGGAGCTCATCCTTACCTAAATCTTGCCGCCTTAACCTTCGCAACATTTCCAGAATTCGCCGCTTCCTGACTAACTACACCACAAAACAACTTATTTACTCATATCTCCCCTCCCCAGCCTACCTTTACATAGGCTATCCCCCCTTCAGTCTTTTATGAATGCTGCTGCTAGACTATTACACCTCACTAACCGATCCGTGAATGCTGCTCCTCTCTGTCAATCCCTTCATTGGCTTCCTCTAACCCGCCGTATAAAATTCAAAATACTAACCTCGACATACCAGGCCATCCACAACATTGCCCCCAGCTACATCACCAACCTCATCTGCATAAATCGCCCAAATCATCCTCTCCCAAGACCTGCTCTCTAGCTCCCTTGTTATCTCCTCCCATGCTCACCTCTAGGACTTCTCCAGAGCCTCTTCCATCCTCTGGAACTCCCTGTCCCAGTATGGCTGTTCAGCCCCTACCCTGTTCACCTTTAGGTGATCCCTGAAAACTCAATTATTCACGGAAGCCTACCCCACCTCCACCTAAGAACTATACCCGAGTTACCTCCATCAGATCATCCCCTGCAGCTATTACCTTTTGTATAACCTACCCCTCCCTTTAGATTGTAAGCTCCATGAGCTGGACCCTCCTATTCCTTCTGTATTGAACTGTATTATAATTGTATTGTTCCCCCTCTATATATAAAGTGATGTGTAAACTGCTGGCGCTATATAAATCCTTTATTATAATAATAATAATAATTCTTCCACACATAGATGTGAAATAAATAAGCGTACTTCTATCTTTATCTGGTGAGGGGTATTTCTCCTCTGAGGCCATGATGAAAAATTACTTTCCGTTCCAACAGTCTTCATATGCCAGGCACCCCTGGCATACTGTGGCCTGGTTCACACTGTGACAAGCACGCCGATCCGCCCAGACAGAAGGGGATTGTCTAAAGGGAATGTTGTAATTTGGCTGGTAAGGCGGCAGACTGCCTTCCGAAAATGGTTGGATTTGTGGACATGTCTACCATATGTGTAAGGCCCGGTTCATACTGATGCGAGTTCATGACGAATGTGATGCGTCAAAAACACTTTAAATTTGCATGTCATCCCTAAAGTCATTGTTTTCAATGACGGTTGTTCACATACATGCGTTGCGATTCCTCTACGAATGGGATGCGATTAAAAAAAGGGTCTTGTGCGAGTTTACTGCGTTGCGTTGCAAATTTAGTCTCCATAGACATCAATGTAAATCGTTCTTGAATCGCATTGATGGTTCACATATGTGCGAATTCCACCACACTACTCCCCACAAAAACCAGGAAGTACACAGGAAGTTAACACCTTTTTTTTTTTTTTTACACTGTGATTCCATTGGCTAGAATATCAATCGCAGCTATGTCCAACTCCTGAAATGCGCGGTAAAATCGTGGTAAATTCGCGGTAAATTCGCACCTCACAAAGGACAAAAAACGGAACAAAATCACAGCGCATCAGTGTGAACCGGCCTAATAGTGAACCTTCAGCGTCGTTGCATCGCCAACAATTGGGCAAAACCTTAGAATAAATCCTATGTAATAGTGAGGGAGTCCTATACCACCTTGAAAATAATTTTAAATCTGTTTTCCTGGGTAGAAACATCAACTGTTCCTGTGTGTATGCATGTGTATATATTTTCCCAATCCTCCTCTGTTAAGTCTAGGTAGAGTTCCTGTTCCCATTAGCTACTCACATTATTGGGCTTGGGGTTGTGATTGGAGAACAGCATGGAGTATGTGTCGGAAATGAAATGTCTTTGTGGCTCCTGTTTGCTGCAGATCGCTTCGAATGGCGTTTTTTGGCGAGACCAGAGTGGGATAAGCTTAGGATCGGGTTAAGAAATCTCGGATTTGGACATAGGACCAAAATGCAAATGTGTGCATTGTCATGCGCAATGATAGTGATTGAAGGTTTATGAACTGCCCTTTGTCGAAGAAATGTTCTGCATGTATGTCGGTGTGTGGCCAAACGTCATTCAAAAATGTATCAGATAGACTAGGGGGGAATTGAGGATTATGGAGTATGGGGGGGTCATAGGTCCTGGTATTGAGGAGATCTTTTGTGTTAAACACTTTTTTAAAGATGTGCAAGGTGTTACTTAAGGGGTGTGATTTGCATGGTGGTGGTATGTGTTCCTGGGCCGTCCAGGGGAGCTGGTGTAAGGGCAGGGGGGAAAAAAGAGTGTTCCAACTGAACCCATTCTTTGACTTCAGAGTGTATATTTGAGTCTATTATCCTTGCAAGGTGACATGCTCGGTGATATTTGGCGATGTCAGGGAGGCCTATGCCAACTTTAAGTTTTGGTAAAGTTAGTCGGTTATGGTTTAGTCTAGGTCGTATTTTACCCCAGAGCAAGGTGGTGCAGGCTTTCTTAAATGAGGAGAAGAATGTAGGTGGGAGTTTAATTGGCAAGGTTTGCATTAGGTAAAGTAGTTTGGGGAGGATAGTAATTTTAATGATTGCTGCACGTCCAAACCAAGAAAAGAGGTCTGTTGACCATGACTGCAGGTCTTGAAGTAGATTTTGCAAGGTCGGGAGAGTTTTTGGAGTATAGGTCAGGTATTTTGGAAGTCAGTTTAATGCCCAGATACGTTATCGCTTCCTGCTTCCAAGTACACGGGAAGTTAGTTTGACATTGTTGTATTATGGCTTGCGTCAATTATATATTCAGGGCGTGAGATTTCGATAAATTGATTTGTAGATTGGTCAGGGTTTTGAAATTAGAGAAGTCTTTGAGCATGTTTGGGATTATCTATGTCTTTTTTAGGCCCCATTCACACTAGCGCGTTTTTTGATGCATTTTGCATTTTGCAGAAATGCACGGGAATTTTTTAACATGGGTTCCTATGGAACATGTTCACATCAATGCTTTTTTGTATCTCAGCGTTTTTGGAAAGGGTCGGGGACTTTTTTTCATGCAAAAAGCAGCGTTTTGCATGTAATGGTTTTCAATGGACAAGCATCAAAAACGCAAGTGCTGCGTTTTTGCAGCGTTTTTGCAGCGTTTTTGATGCGTTTTTGGTGCGTTTTTGCCGTTTTTTTTTTTTTTTTTTTACTTTTTTTTTTTTTTGTAATTTTTTTTTAAGACTGTAAAAAAAAAAGAAAAAAAAAAAAAAAACGCAAAATGCAAATCGCGGCAAAAACGCGGCAAAAACGCGGCAAAAACGCGGCTCAAAAACGTGGCAAGCATGAAAAAAAAACCTCCAAAAACGCTCAAAAGCAACATGCATAGGTGTGAATCGAGCCTTAGTGCATTTTCAGTTTTGCAGAAACACATTACAGTCCATTTAACATGGTTTCCTATGGATGGATTTAGTTCACATCTGTGCATTTTATGGAAAAGGCCAGGGATTGTTTTCTGGTTCCATAGACTTCAATGGATCAAAAATGTGTATTGAAAATGCACCTGGAATATGCAAACTGCAACCTGTATAGGTGTGAACCAGGCCTCAATGTGTGTAACATGTTTAGGTAGATCAAGTGCTTGGACACAATTTATGCTGGTCATTGAAATAAATGAATGCTCAAGAGCTGAACGCCACTAGCGTTAACATGTGTTTAGACGAATTAACATGCATCAATCGTTTTTTTCTGCCAAAATGCTGCTGCTTCTGGGCGCTCTTCTGACTTTTTTTTTCCCCACTAAACTCCTATGTGTTCATGGGCACAAAAACAAAAGCGAAGAAAAGGAAGAAATTGGTTGCAATCCAGACCATCAGATACTTGATAAAAAGTCCTTTATTGTGATATGCCAGTCAAACATGCAGGGTTACAGGTATTTTCTACCTGTAACCTTGCATGTTTGACTGGCATACGACAATAAAGGACTTCTTATCAAGTATCTGATGGTCTGGATTGCATCCAATTTCTTCCTTTTCTTTTCTTTGTGAGCGTGGTGAGCCGAGGTTAGCACCTGGAACCCGGTGCACCTGATTATTGCCTGATGTGGTGTGTGTGCTTAAACAAAAAAGTCCATACACACGATACGAAAATTGGAAGTAAAATTTCATCTGACTACTGATCTGCCGATTTTCGGATCGTTAGTATGGTGCTTTCGACAGCCAATTCCGTTTTTTCATACGACAAAAGCTGAATGTGCAGGCTATAAAATCTTTTGTCGCATGTGAACTCAACGTGCGATTTTCATTTTAATTAGTGCGGTTTTCGTACAAAAAAAGAAAAAATCGTAAGAGCGAGAATACGCGTTCTCAGAAACGAAAGAATACATACAAAACTATGTCACTTCTGAAGTTGTATTCGGTTCTACGAGAATTTTCGTATGGTCAGTAACCTCTTAACTTTGACATGGCACTAGCATGCCACAAAAAACGGACGAATGGTCGTCCGAAAATCTGATCGTGTGTACAAGGCTTAAAGCGGGGCTCCCATTAACCACTTCAGCCCCAGAAGGATTTACCCTCTTCCTGACCAGAGCACTTTTTACAATTTGGCATTAGCTTTACCTGCTAATTGCGCGGTCATGCAATGCTGTACCCAAACGAAATTTGCGTCCTTTTCTTCCCATAAATAGAGTTTTCTTTTGATGGTATTTGATCACCTCTGCCGGTTTTATTTTTTGCGATATAAATGTAAAAAGACCGAAAATGTTGAAAAAAAATGTTATATTCTACTTTTTGTTATAAAAAAAATCCAATAAACTCAATTTTAGTCATACATTTAGGCCAAAATGTATTCGGCCACATGTCTTTGGTAAAAAAAATGTCAATAAGTGTATATTTATTGGTATGCGCAAAAGTTATAGCGCCTACAAACTAGGGTACATTTTCTGGAATTTACACAGCCTTTAATTTATGACTGCCTATGTCATTTATTGAGGTGCTAAAATGGCAGGGCAGTACAAAACCCCCCTAAATGACCCCATTTTGGAAAGTAGGCACCCCAAGGAAATTGCTGAGAGGCATGTTGAGCCCATTGAATATTTCATTTTTTTTGTTCCAAGTGATTGAATAATGACAAAAAAAAAAAAAAATGTACAAAAAGTTGTCACTAAATGATATATTGCTCACACAGGCCATGGGCATATGTGGAATTGCACCCCAAAATAAATTCAGCTGCTTTTCCTGAGTATGGGGATACCACATGTGTGGGACTTTTTGGGAGCCTAGCCGCGTACGGGGCCCCGAAAACCAATCACTGCCTTCAGGATTTCTAAGGGCGTAAATTTTTTATTTCACTCCTCACTGCCTATCACAGTTTTGAAGGCCATAAAATGCCAAGATAGCACAAACCCCCCCCCCCAAATGACCCCATTTTAGAAAGTAGACACCCCAAGCTATTTGCTGAGAGGCATGTTGAGTCCATGGAATATTTTATATTTTGACACAAGTTGCGGGAAAGTGAACATTTTTTTTTTTTTGCACAAAGTTGCCATTAAATGATATATTGCTCACACAGGCCATGGGCATATGTGGAATTGCACCCCAAAATACATTTAGCTGCTTCTCTTGAGTATGGGGATACCACATGTGTGGGACTTTTTGGGAGCCTAGCCGCGTACGGGGCTCCAAAAACCAATCACCGCCTTCAGGATTTCTAAGGGCGTAAATTTTTGATTTCACTCTTCACTGCCTATCACAGTTTCGGAGGCCATGGAATGCCCAGGTGGCACAACCCCCCCCCAAATGACCCCATTTTGGAAAGTAGACACCCCAAAAATTTACACCCTTAGAAAGCCTGAAGGCGGTGCTTGGTTTTCGGGGTCCCGTATGCGGCTAGGCTCCCAAAAAGTCTCCCATACTCAGGAGAAGCAACAGAATGTATTTTGGGGTGTAATTTCACATATTCCCATGGCATGTTTGAGCAATATATCATTTAGTGACAACTTTGTGCAAAAAAAAAAAAAAAAAAAAATGAGTGTTTTTCCCGCAACTTGTGTCACAATATAAAATATTCCATGGACTCGACATGCCTCTCAGCAGATAGCTTGGGGTGTCTACTTTCCAAAATGGGGTCATTTGGGGGGGTTTTAAACTGCCCTGGCATTTTATGCACAACATTTAGAAGCTTATGTCACACATCACCCACTCTTCTAACCACTTGAAGACAAAGCCCTTTCTGACACTTTTTGTTTACATGAAAAAAATGTTTTTTTTTTTGCAAGAAAATTACTTTGAACCCCCAAACATTATATATTTTTTTAAAGCAAATGCCCTACAGATTAAAATGGTGGGTGTTTCATTTTTTTTTCACACAGTATTTGCGCAGCAATTTTTTCAAAAGCATTTTTTGGAGAAAATTTTTTTTAAATTTTAATGCACTAAAACACACTATATTGCCCAAATGTTTGATGAAATAAAAAAGATGATCTTAGGCCGAGTACATGGATACCAAACATGACATGCTTTAAAATTGCGCACAAACGTGCAGTGGCGACAAACTAAATACATTTTTAAAAGCCTTTAAAAGCCTTTACAGGTTACCACTTTAGATTTACAGAGGAGGTCTACTGCTAAAATTACTGCCCTCGATCTGACCTTCGTGGTGATACCTCACATGCATGGTGCAATTGCTATTTACATTTGACGCCAGACCGATGCTTGCGTATGCCTTTGCGCGAGAGCAGGGGGGGACAGGGGTGCTTTTTTTTTTTTTTCTTTATTTTTTTTTGCTTTTTTATCTTATTTTTAAACTGCTCCATTCATTTTTTTTTTATCATTTTTATTGTTATCTCAGGGAATGTAAATATCCACTATGATAACAATAGGTAGTGACAGGTACTCTTTTTGAAAAAATTGGGGTCTATTAGACCCTAGATCTCTCTTCTGCCCTCAAAGCATCTGACCACACCAAGATCGGTGTGATAAAATGCCTTCCCAATTTCCCAATGGCGCTGTTTACATCCGGCGAAATCTAAGTCATGAAATGCTTGTAGCTTCCGGTTTCTTAGGCCATAGAGATGTTTGGAGCCACTCTGGTCTCTGATCAGCTCTATGGTCAGCTGGCTGAATTAACAGCTGCATTCTCAGGTTCCCTGTTGGCACAGGAGAGCCAGAGAAAAACATGGAAGAGGGTGGGGGGGGGCATTCCCTCCCACTGCTTGTAAAAGCAGTCTAGAGGCTAATTAGCCACTAGGATTGCTTTTACATGAAAGCCGACCGCTGGCTGAAAAGAATGATACCAAGATGATACCTAAACCTGCAGGCATCATTCTGGTATAACCACTCAAAGTCCAGCAACATACCAGTACTTTGCTGGTCCTTGTTGGGCATATATTGTAATCTTTTTTTTTCATGCAGCCTGTGGGCTGAACGAAAAAAAAGAGATTGATCGGTGGGTATGCCCACCATTAGAATACCTCCCTTCATCCACCCACTTCTAATGATGGGCATACATGAACCATTTATATATGCCAAAGCATTGGGGCATCCGCCCCAAAAGTTAGGAGCAAATCGCTCCTCCGCCCCTCCTGCCCCCATGCTTCGGCATATATCACCTCCGACAGCGCTGGAGTCACGGCTTTATGTATAGTGGGAGCAAACACTGTTGCTGTCAAGATAAATAAATCCGCGCTGCAGCTGAATGGCGTACCTGAAGACAAAAAAAGATTAACAATAAAACACAGTAAACGGTAAAGTATAAAAAATTGCATACCTGAAAAGCAAACATGATGAAACATAATAACAATAAAACATTGCAGAATAGAATACAGTAAAAAAGAGCAGAACAATAGAGAGAGAATAAAGAGCGAGAGAGAACAATAAAATGACAACTATTTTTGTTTTTATTTTATATTTTCTTGTGTTTTTTTTTTTTTTTTTACACTTTTTTTGTAACTGTAACTTTTGTAACTGTAACCGGTTCCAGGTTCGGGTCTCTCAAAATGCGATGGCATCTTGGGAGACTCTGTGAAAGTGTGTCCTAGTCTGTGCAGTGCTGTACCCTACGCTAATACTCAACTAGTGTATGGTAGCGTTCAAAACATTCACCAATGCAAAGACCAGGATTGTCAGGACAGGAGGGACAATAATAGCGGGTGTCACGCCTAAATCCACGCTTGCTGCAGACATGACATCTTTTTTGGGGGGGTTCATTGGGTAGAGGTACTCGGGAGGACATAAAAATGCCTCTCATGCAGCCGACTGCAGTTGGTTTGGGATGTGAATGAGGGAAGTATGGGTGCTGCAGAAGTGGTGGTTCCCAATTAGGATTGGCGAATGCAGCAGGAAGGGCACTAGGGGCACGACGGGCCTGTGTTTGTCTTCTTCTTGGTGGCAGTGGGACACTACTTGTGCTTGCCACCTCACCAGCTTGAACTGCACTTATGGGACTCGCCACGTCACCAAGTGTTACTGCAGTGCTGGTTTGACTATGACCGGGGTGTACTAGGCCGCTGGTGCTTGCCAGTTCACTTGGGTGGGCTGGGCCGGGCGGAGGGGCAAAACGCAGGTGCTAGCAGGTATCTGGGCTGATCCCGCTAACAGTACACTGCGTTTTTGGAAACCCTAAACTGCTGGGGACGCTAGTATAGATCTGATCAGATCAGATATTGATCCTTTCAGATACTATACCACTAAGGGAGGTGTATGCTGCGTGCATGGGTGTTAGCGGTACTGGCGCTAACCTGATTCTGCCTGGGGCGACGCAGACCCCATCTGACCCTAAAACTTAATTTATATCATCGCCGGCTGATCAGGGGGCTAAACCTTTATTAGCCTCCCTGGCAGTATGATTATTTAGGATTTTAGATGCTGAAAGCGGTACAATTATTTTGCATGGAAATTTGGCGTTTTATATTGTAGGTTTGTAATTCTTAACAATAACACACTTAAATCTGTCCAAACAAGAGTCTAGTAGATATCCCGGGTATAATGAAGTTTGAAACACAAAAACATAAATTATAATATAATAAATATATATAAATAATTTAAAAAAAAATAATATAATAATAATAAAATAAATTTCCCCACAATTCACTATCGCTCAATTCTGCAAGTGTTCTAATTTACTATCGCTGTTTTCTAGCTGGTCTAAAGCCACTTTTGACATAAAGGGACACTTTTTGGTTGCTTTGGACAATCTCCAGTTTCCAGGCAAAAAGAACAGTATATATCATATAAAACTGCATGCAGGGCATGGGCCAAAGCACTGGGGACAAAAGGGATGTGAAATGATTTCATACAGTACTGTAATCTGTAAGATTACAGTACTGTATGTGTTATGATTTTTAAATTTTTTTGAATTTGCCGCCAGGCTCCGCCCCCGTGCGTCACGCCGCTCGCAGGGAACGGAGCCTGGCACGGAGAGGCTTCGGACGAGACAGAGCCCACGGACACTGCGGGGGACATTGCAGGATCCTGGGGACAAGGTAAGTAACGCTGCACCAGGATCCTGAGATGTAATCCCGAGTGTGGCTCGGGGTTACCGCTAATGGGACTGAAATTTAACCGCGAGCCACTCTCGGGATTACCGTCAGGGAGGCTACGTAATAAACGGCGGGTGCCCTGAAACTATAAAAAAGGGTTAACTAGGGGGCAATCAGGGGGTTAAAACCCTTATTAGGTATTATATGGGGGTCCCTGACACTATAAAACGCTGACGGCGAACCTAAATATTTACCTCCCTAACTAGCGTCACCTGTGACACTAATACAGCGATCAGAAAAACGATCGCTTAGTGACACTGGTGACAGGGGGTGATCAAGGGGTTAAAACTTTATTAGGGGGGGTTAGGGGGGTACCCTAGACCTAAAGGGGGCTAACACTAACTGCCCTACCACACTAACTGTCACAAACTGACACCAATGCAGTAATCAGAAAAAAAAAAACTGCTTGGTGGCACTGTGATTGGGGGGGGGGGGGTGGGTGTAAAGTATGCCTGGCGTGTTCTACTGTGTGTGCGTGTTGTGTTTTACACTCACATTGATGTTTTCTCTCCTTGGCGCCGGAACGGAAAATACCGAGCCAAAGAGAGATGACATCACTTCTTCCCCTTCTGTTTACTATACAGAAGCCGAGGAAGCATTTAATTCACCAGGAGCGATCACGAAGGGGGTGCTACGAATGAGTGGCCCCCTCACCTTTGATCACCCCTGACGAGAATCCGACCGCCGCAGGCACCGGGGGGGGGTCCGATCGGACCCCCCGCCCGCGGGCAGGCAAGGACGTACAGGTAAGTCCTTATGCCTCCCTGTGCCATTCTGCCGACGTACATCGTCGTGCGGCGGTCGGCAAGTGGTTAAAAAAATAAATAAATAAATAAAAGTCAGCAGCTACAAATACTGCAGCTGATGACTTTTAATCGGACACTTACCTGTCCTGGAGTCCAGCGATGCGGGGGATTGAAGCCCCGCTCGTCCCCCCCTCCGCTCGGAGGCGCCGGCATTTTAACTGTGGGCGCCCGGCTGTGGCTTCACAGCCGGGCACCCACTGCGCATGCGCGAGCTGCGCCACGCGCCGTCACTGGCCCCGCAAGAATCTGGGACTGGTCACGTGTCCCAGATGATTGACAAGAGGGAGGGGAGAGAGGCGATCTCCCTTCCTGCGCCGAGGGGAGTGATGTCAGGAGCCCAGGCATCGAAGGAGGCAGACTATGAGGGACCCCCTAGCAACAAGCATTTAGAGGTGAGTAAAAAAAAAATTTCTACAAATGTTTTTTTTTTTAAGCACTTTACTTTTTTTTTTTGGGGGGTGGAACTCCACTTTAACATGCATTCAGGCAGAAAAAAACAAAAGAAGATGCCCCTAAAAGCCACGTCAAATCCGTCCATTGTGCATGAGGCCTAAATAACATTCAGTCAGCAGTATGCTGCCTAACGTGTTGTGCAGAGCAAAGTATCCCCTGGAGCCATCCCCTCACGCCATGCAGGCACCCATTTCACAGCTCTTTCTAGCCAGCTAAGTTCTTGTCTCTGGGAAAATGGCTCCGTTTGTAGTGAGAGGAAGCCGAGCCGCAGCCTGCCCTCTAGTGCTGACTTCGCTCCTCCAGTCACACGGTGTTTCCCAGCTCTCCCCCACACTAAGCTCTCTTCAGTGATTCGCGCGTGCGTGATGACGCCGCCCCCTGCGTGGAAACCCCGTAGCCTCGCGCCGTGTTACCGTTGGCCGGAGCAGGAGAGAGCAGCGGCTGAGAGCCGGGACTGGCCGCGGAGAAATGAACAGTCAGGGCGGGGATGAGATTGGGTGAGTAGCACGAGGTGGTGGTGGGGAGACAGTTGGGTGCACGCGGTGGGTTAAAATGGGCTCGTGGGAGAAGGAAAGGCCTGCGTGACCCTGAGAGAGAGAGCGCGTGAGTGTGAGAGAGAGAGGGGGGTGCCAGGCCTGAGAGTGTGAGCAGCGCAGGGACAGGCCTGGAGGTCAGACAGGGAGGCCGGCTAGTTGCTAGAAGGACACCTCATGGTGATAAGATAGGTGATGCATGGCTGCTGGTGGGAGAGCAGGGCGCATAATCGAGTACCTATCGAGCGTCTACTTCCGCATGGCTGTAGCGTGCCTCGTTCTGGGTCGCTTGGCACCCTGCTGGAGGGGGTGATCCCTCTATCAGACACATCCCATATGGCTGCTGTGATTCATTCTACCATAAAAAAAAGCAACTGCTGTGATATGATTCCCCTCTTATGCTGCCCCGGACCCCGTTGTTTCTTTATTTTTATTTTTTTATTTAATCTAATCTGTAGAAGCTGAGCACCCTCTCCCCCCCTTTTTTTTTTTCAGCCATTTTTTTTTTTTTTATATTAAGCTGCCTCGGTGGCCTTGATCTCTTACAGCTCAGAGGTTTTGGCTATAAACCGGTTTGACAGGTTCATCCTTTGTTTGGTAATTGCTGTGTGCAGCTCCTGCTTATTATTCTGATTAGACGGTAGGCGCAGTGAGTGCACATATGTAGGAGCAGCCCACAGGGGGTACAGAGCAGCCCTGCTCCCCATAGATTTCATTCTATTCCCTTCTCTGACACTAGTATTTATAGGCAGGGTAATTAAGGGCCAGCCTCACTGGGAATAGCTAATTATTGTTCCGTGGACAGGTTACTCTTTTTTTTTTTTTTTCTCAATACTGTTTGATTACGAGTAAACATACTCCGATATTAACTTTAACCACTTAACCCCTTGAAGATTTACCCCCCCCTTCATAGTTGCATACATAGGTGAGGCTGAAAAAAGACACAAGGCCAACCTATGGCCTTCATGACCAGGCCACTTTTTGCGATACAGCACTGCATTACTTTAAAACAGAACTTCTGTCATTTTTTTTTCATCTTTCCATCTATTAAATCTTCTGCCCTTGTAACTTTGGATAGTAAAACATTTTCTTTTTTCTGCCAGTAAATACTTTATAAAGCCCACTTCCTGTTTCTTGTCTGGTTTAAAAAACCTAGGTTAATGGCATCATGCACAACTCTCTCTCACTCTCGTGAGAGTTTGCCAAGAAGGGAGGGGGTGAGTCATAAGAGGGCCAATGAGAGCTTCAGAGCCAGGGGGGTGTCTGTGCAAATCCAGGAAGTGAACAGGCAGCAGCTTCAGCTGCCCACAATTAAAATGGTTGCAACCAGGCTCAGTGGAGGGAGATGGCAAATATGTTTTTATTACAAATTATGTGAGCAGACTGCAGTTCCTCTTTGACAATTGCATGTTTATGCGACACTATCCAAATAAAATTTGTGTCCCCCCGCCCACAAATGGAGATTTCTTTGGTGGTAGTTGACCACCTCTGCTGTGTGTTTTTTTTTTTTTTTTTTTTTGTTTTTTGCGCTATAAACAGAAAAAGACTCACAATTTTGAAAACAAAAAAGAAAACAATATTTTTAACTTTCTGCTATAAAACATATCCAATAAAAAATTGAAAAAAAAAATTTGATTTCTTTATAACTTTAGGCCTATATGTATTCTGCTACATATTTTTGGTAAAAAAACAAAAATCCCAATACATGTATATTGATTGGTTTATGCAAAAGTTATAGCGTCTATAAACTTTAGTATATATACTGGATTTTTTTATATATAATATACTAGTAATGTGATCAGTGACTAAAAGTGGGACTGCGATATTGCAGTGGATAATCAGACACTAACTGATGCTGTGCAGGAACCAGAGACACTAATCAGTGCTAAAAATATGCACTGTCGCTGTACTAATGACACTGGCTGGGAAGGGGTAAATATCTAGGGCTATAAAAAAAAGTTACTTTATGCCTAGTTAGTGTTTGTGTTTACTATGTGTGCTGCTTTTACTAGGGAAAGAGATGGATTCTAGTCTCTGCTTTCCAGGAACACAAAATCCATCCCTTTACCCCATCAGAACAGAACTCTGCCTTGTTTACTGAGGCAGAGCTCCATTCTGAGTCTGCCCAACGATCGGCAGGTGCCGACGGACATTGAGTCGGTTTCTACTGTTAACCACTTCAGCCCCGGAAGGATTTGCCCCCTTCCTGACCAAGCCATTTTTTTGCAATAAAAGCCCTGCGTCGCTTTAATTGGCAATTGCACAGTCATGCGACGATGTACCCAAACAAATATTGTCCTTTTTTTCCCCACAAATAGAGCTTTTTTTTGCGCTATAAACAAAAAAAGGGCGACAATTTTGAAAAAAAAAAACACTATTTTGTACTTTTTGCTATAATATCCCCCCCCCCCCCCCCCCCCCCCCCCAAAAAAAAATTTCATCATCAGTTTAGGCCGATATATATTCTACATATTTTGGTAATGAAAATCACAATAAGCATATATTGATTGGTTTGCGCAAAAGTTATAGTGTCTACAATATAGGGGATAGATTTATGGCGTTTTTATTTATTTTTTTTACTAGTAATGGCAGCGATCTGCGATTGTTGTGTTTTTTTTATTTGTTTTTAATATCAGGACTGCGATGTTGCGGCAGACCGGACACTTTTGGGACCATTGACATATATAGAGCGATCAGAGCTAAAAATACTCACTGATTACTGTATAAATGTCACTGGCAGGGAAGTGTGGGCAATCAAGGGGTTAACTGTGTTCTAACTGGGGGGGGATGGGACTGACTAGGGAAGGAGACCGATCGATGTTCATACTTAGTATGAACACACGATCTGTCTCCTCTCCCATGAGAGAACCGGCATGTGTGTGTTTACACACACACACGTTCTAGTTCTGTTGTGAGCGATCTTGGGTGCCAGGCGGCTATCGCGCGCGCACTCCAGGGACTCGTGGCCCGCGCGCGCCTGCTATGACGTCTTAAAGGAGCGGTGTACAACTACGGCGATTTGCGCAGCCGTGCCAACCTGCCGCAGTATAACTGCGGCGGCTGGTCTGCTAGCGGTTAGTCACAGCAGAAGCGTTGCATGCCTGCTGCAGGCGGAAATGCCTAATTGCATATATACATGATTCAGAGCACAGCTGTCACCCTGTAGCAGTAAAACTGCTATAGGGCGGTCAGCAAGTAGTTAAGTGTATTATTAAAGTAACGCCTTTCAAATGTAGATGTCTGCGTCTTACTGGATGTTAACTACTGGGTAATAATTTTAAAAGCGCGAACAAAAGTCCTGGATGGCATAACTCCAAGGTCCAATACAAGTTTGAGGGATCATCATCAGCATTCAGACTTTATAAAGAATGCAACAAGAAATGTAAGGGTACAATAAGGACGGATAAGATAGAACAAGAAAGACAGATAGCGGAGGAGAGCAAAAAAAAATCCCAAGAAATTCTTGAGGTATGTAAACAGTAAAAAAGGGAGGACAGACCATATTGGCCCCATAAATAATGAGGAAGGACATCTGGTTACAAAGGATGGGGAGATGGCGAAGATATTGAATTTATTCTTCTCCTTCACAAGGGAATCGAGGGGGCTTCAGTAACCAAAACTGCAGTGTTTATCCTCATGACACAACACAGGGAGCACCTCCATGGATAACAGAGGACAGATTTAAAGACTTGAGAAACTTAACATTAATAAATCATCGGGACCAGGTGGCTTGCATCCGAGGGTACTTAGGGAACTCAGTCAAGTGATTGCCAGACCGTTGTTCCTAATTTTTACTGACAGTCTACTGACTGGAATGGTACCAGCTGATTGGAGAAAAGCCAATGTAGAACCAATATTTAAAAAGGGCCCAAAATACATCCCTGGGAATTACAGACCAGTTAGCCTAACATCAATAGTATGTAAACTCTTGGAGGGGATGATAAGGGACTATATACAAAATTTTAGTAATGAGAACAGTATCATTAGCAGTAATCAGCATGGATTCATGCAGAATCATTCTTGCCAAACAAATCTATTAATCTTTTATGAGGAGGTGAGCTGCCATCTAAAGGTAGGCCCATAAACGTGGTGTATCTGGATTTTGCAAAAGCATTTGACACAGTTCCCCATAAACAATTACTGTACAATATAAGGTCCATTGGCATGGACCATAGGGTGAGTACATGGATTGAAAACGAGTTCAGAGTGTGGTGATAAATGGGGAGTACTCAGAATGGTCAGGGGTGGGTAGTGGGGTTCCCCAGGGTTCTGTGCTGGGACCAATCCTGTTTAATTTTTTTATAAACGACCTGGAGGATGGGATAAACAGTTCAATCTCTGTATTTGTGGACGATACTAAGCTAAGCAGGGCAATAACTTCTCCACAGGATGTGGAAACCTTGCAAAAAGATCTGAACAAATTAATGGGGTGGGCAACTACATGGCAAATGAGGTTCAATGTAGAAAAATGTAAAATAATGCATTTGGGTGGCAAAAATATGAATGCAATCTATACACTGGGGGGAGAACCTCTGAGGGAATCAAGGATGGAAAAGGACCTGGGGGTCCAGCAGAAAAGCTCAGCAATGGCATGCAATGCCAAGCTGCTGCTAACAAAGCAAACAGAATATTGGCATGCATTAAAAAGGGGATTAACTCCAGAGATAAAATGATAATTCTCCCGCTCTACAAGACTCTGGTCTGGCTACACCTAGAGTATGCTGTCCATTTCTGGGCACCAGTCCTCAGGAAGGATGTACTGAAAATGGAGTGAGGAGTACAAAGAAGGGCAACAAAGCTAATAAAGGGTCTGGAGGATATTAATTATGAGGAAAGGTTGGGAGCACTGAACTTATTCTCTCTGGAGAAGAGACGTTTGAGAGGGGATATGATTTCAATATCCAAATACCATACTGGTGACCCCACAATAGGGATAAAACTTTTTTGCAGAAGGGAGTTTAATAAGACTCGTGGCCACTCATTAAAATTAGAAGAAAAGAGGTTTAACCTTAAACTACGTAGAGGGTTCTTTACTGTAAGAGCGGCAAGGATGTGGAATTCCCTTCCACAGGTGGTGGTCTCAGCGGGGGGCATTGATAGTTTCAAGAAACTATTAGATCAGCACCTGAATGACCACAACATACAGGGATATACAATGTAATACTGACATATAATCACACACATAGGTTGGACTTGTGTCTTTTTTCAACCTCACCTACTATGTAATTATGTAACCTTCATACCATAACAATTCTTAAAGTATAGGACCCCTTTCACACTGAGGCATTTTTAAGGCGATAAAGGGCTAAATATAGCGCCTGAAAAATGCCTCCCCTGCAGCCCCAGTGTGAAAGCCTGAGTGCTTTCACACTGGAGTGGTGCACTGGCAGGACGTTAGAAGTCCTGCAAGCAGCATCTTTGGGGCAGTGGTGTATACACTGCTCCTAAACCACCCCTGCCCATTGAAATAAATGGGCATCACTGCCAAAGCGCTTCGGTAGCTGCGCTACATGTACACAGTTAACCCTTCCTTCGGCCGCTAGCGCGGGTTAAAAGCGCCCTGCTAGCGGCCGAATAGTGCAGCTAAAATGATGGTGAAACAGCGCTTTACCGCTAACACTGCCCGCGGCTTATTGTGGAAGGGCTCTAACTAAAGACAAAACTTTTTTTTTTGTGTGTTGGATTGGGTGGAGAGGGATTAGAACACCTGTTAGTTTTAATTGCTGTCTTTGCCACTGTTGAAGTAGATGTAAACTTGATTCATGAAATTTGAGCCGGGCACATATATCTGTAGTATTTTCTGGTAGTTAGAATCTTTAATATTTGCAAACAAAATGAAGGTTTCCAATTTCGAATAATAAGCTGTCAGGTTAGTAAAACAGTGATATCAGAACAGATTCAATCATACAGTTTGTAGTGTACATAGATTTGCAAAACAATGGGATAAATTAATATTCCTGAACGTTGTTTTATCTCATGGTTACTGTGAAATTATGTGAATGCATCAATGCAGTGCATGTTATATCAGATTGCAGAGCTTGGATTTATTGAATGAGTTTACCAAAAATGTACATATTGCAGAATATACAGCCTCATGCTTAATAAACTAAATTATTAATGTATCTTAAATAAAAACTATCTTTAGAAAGCATTTTATTAAAATAAATTTGATAAAAATCATCGATTTAACCGCTTCCTGACTGCCTCACGCAGATATACTGCGGCAGAAGGGCACATACATGCAGATTAAAGTACCTGTACGTTGCCCTTTAAGAGGCGGCTTGCGGGCGCCCGCCGGGAGCTCTGCGAGCGTGATTGCGGGTCCCGCGGACTCTATGTCCACGTGGATACCCGCGATCGTCTCACGGAGAGGAAGAACAGGGAAATGCTAATGTAAACAAGCATTTCCCTGTTCTGCCTAATGACAGTACACTGATCACCGCTCCCTGTAATCGGGAGCGGTGATCAGTGTCATGACACACACAGCCCCTCCCCCCACAGTTAGAATCACTCCCTAGGACACACTTAACCCCTACAGCGCCACCTAGTGGTTAACCCCTTCACTGCCAGTCACATTTACAGAGTTAACAATGCATTTTTAATTGCACTTATCGCTGTATAAATGTGAATTGTCCCAAAATAGCGCCAAAAGTGTCCCATCTGTCCGTCATAATGTCGCAGTCACAATAAAAATCACTGATCGCTGCCATTGCTAGTAGAAAAAAAAATTATTAATAAAAATTCCATAAAACTATCCCCTATTTTGTAGATGCTATAACTTTTGCGCAAACCATTCAATAAACGGTTATTGCAATTTTTTTTTTTTTTTTTACCAAAAATATGTAGAAGAATACGTATTGGCCTAAACTGAGGAAAAACTTTTTTTTATATATTTTTTTGGGGGTATTTATTATAGCAAAAAGTAAAAAATATAGCTTTTTTTTCAAAATTGTTGCTCTTTTTTTGTTTATAGTGCAAAAAATAAAAACCACAGAGGTGATCAAATACCACCAAAAGAAAACTCTATTTGTGGGGAAAAAAAAAGATGTCAATTTTGTTTGGGAGCCACATTGCGCAATTGTCTGTTAAAGCGTTGTGGGAACTGTGTATTTCCCACAACACAACGTGGGTGGGCGGGGAGTTTGCGGCTAGCTGCGGCTAGCTATACCCGGAAGTGGGTGCAGATACCTGTATTATACAGGTATCTGCACCCCCCTCCCCCCTGAAAGGTGCCAATTGTGACACCGGAGGGGGGGAGGAATCCGATGAGCGGAAGTTCCACTTTAGGGTGGAACTCCGCTTTAAGTGGTTAGATCCAAAAAAAAATGTATTTATTTATTTATTTTTTTTACATTTCGTTTTTATCATTGATTTATATCCAACCTGCTTACAAACGACTACTACTTACAAACGGAGGGAGACAACAGGAAGTGAGAGGAAATTACCCCTAGGAAGGGAAATTTACTCCTGTAAGAGTTATTATGGGAAAAAGGTGTCTCCACTGAATCCTTATCACCAATCCTTGTTTCCACAACAAATCAAAATTTTCAAAATCCAATTGTCATTGGGATAGAAAGTGAGAGGAAATCTTCTGAACAGGGGCACAGACAGCAAAACAAATGTTACAGGGGTGATGATAACTAAAAAATGTACCGTTCCGACTTACAAAACAAATTCAACTTAAGTACAAACCTACAGGCCCTGTCTTGTTTGTAACCTGGGGACCGCCTGTAGTGAACTTGGTGAACAGTTATTCACTGTAAGGTCATTACAAAAGACAAGGGGCATTTTGGAGGAAAAGATTTAACCTCCACATACAGAGAGACTTCTTCAGGATAGGAGATGCGAAATAGACTCTCCTAAAGCAGACCTTCGGTCATATTTTTTTTTTTTTTTTTTTTTAACTTTCCATCTATTAAATCTTCTGCCCTTATTGTTTTAACTTTGGATAGTAAAACTTTTTTTTTTCTGACCGTAAATACCTTTATACAGCCAACTTCCTGTTTCTTGTCTGATAATAAGCCTAGGGTTATGATATCATACACAGCTCTCTCACCCTTGTGAGAGTTTTCCAGGAAGGGAGGGGAGATGAGTCAGAGGTCCAATGAGTGCGGCAGAGCTGGAGGTGTGCCTCTGTGTGTAAATCCAGAAAGTGAACAGGCAGCAGCTTCAGCTGCCCACAGTTAAAATGGATGCAGCCAGACTCAGTGGAGAGAGTTTAATGCAGCATATTTGGCAAGTACAGAATTGCATTGTATATAAAATAATATGGAGAATAATATATATCCAAGATTTTACATCCAAGTTGGTGGAAACACATTAGACACTTTTAGAGGATGCATGTAATAGAGAAATACTGAACTATTGCTGCCCATTTCTGAAAATACTAGATGCTTGCTTGTCTTTTAGCTTTCACAATGAGAGTAACTAACCAAAGCTAGCATGCGGCAAGTTTTTAGGTCAGTGACTCAGAAGCTGATGTCTGAGGATCTGCCCACCAGGGGACCCTATCAGACAGACCTACAATTGCAGTCCAAAGATTGCTGCCTTAGGTTTTCTCTTCTTGGGTGTGTCTGTTGCTTTTTATGGTCCTATAGAGCCACCTTTTCCACCACTAGGAAAGCGAATCCAGACTCGCCTGCCCAGGCATGCACAGGAAGCCAGAGACCTGGATGGGGATCCCATACACAGTGGTGCTTGGCATCAGTGGACATGTAGTGCCTGGACGTTCTATGAAGCAGCGCAGAACACCCTGTAGTCTGTTCTTGTAAACACAGCAAGTTGTAAGTGCTTCTGCACTTTTCTTTAAACAGTTTGTCCTCTGCTCAACTGGCATATTTAAATCTAATTCTGCAAAACAAATCGCGGCTTTAGCATTACTTTAAACCTAAACCACACCACAACTTTGCTATCACTTTAAATTGCTTAGTAACTTGTTACTCCCTAAATACGGATGTAACATGTTGCTAAAGGTGGAGTTAGCCTTTAAGAGCTCTTTGTGTTTTTAAATTGTAGAATGGTTTAGATTTTATCCCTTTCTGACCTGCCAAAGTAGAAGCTAAGATTTAAAGCGTGGCTGCAGTGCATTCTAGGTTTCTAAACTATAAACATATTAACCCATTTATGGAATGGTCTACCTCTCAGATCTTTAATATGGCAGTACAATGCAAATAGACAAATTTTAATATGAATACGGGTGCTCAGTGACCAAGCTGCACAGTGCTGTATGGTAGATGATTTTTTTTTTTTTTCCATCTCCATGTTTGATCAGTTGCGGTTTTTACCCCTCTTGCAACATTGTTTTTAGGTTGGGTCTACAGGGTCCGATCTGTATACAGGCATCTGTACACCCTGACAGCTGACACTTCTTTTTTTTTTCTTTTCTTTTCTGAAAGATTATGCGGTCATCGCCATAATGAAAGCATTTACCCAGTTAAGGCAGAGGGTTATTCTTCAGAATCCCATTCTATTCATTGCTACTTTAGTGTGTTTGTGTGTTTTTTTTTTTTTTTTTTTTGTTTTTTAAGAGAGCCATCTTTTAATATGAATAATTCATTCAGAATGTATGTTAATGTGGATACGGTATAAACTGTTTGTAGCTCAGCTATTCGTGGGCAGTTTTGTATTCTGAATGAATGCAATAATTCCTTTAATTGGCTGAGTCAGAGGTCATGACATCGTCGGCCTGACTTCTTTCTGAGAATACAAAGCTGCCTATGAATGGCTGAGCAGCATTCAGGTGCTGGGTGTGGGAAGGGAAGTTCCCATTCCACAGCTGGAACACAGTGCTGTATATTGTATGTAGCTGAGGCTACATACAGTTCATACAGTGTGCCCAGTGGGCACATCTGCTAGTTTAGAAAATAGTTTGTTTGGGCCAGCTTGGCTGGATGGAGATCAGCTTTAATGCTGAAAGGTTTCTGAGAAGAGGAGAAAGCAATGTGATGAACTGCTCTACTTTAAAGTGATTGTAAAGGCTCGCTTTTTTTTTTTTTTTCCTTTATTTCTTTTTTTTTTTTTTCAATAACAATCATGTTATGCTTGCCTCCTCTGTACAGTTGGTTTTGCACGGAGCAGCCTGGATCCTCCTCTTCTCGGGTCCCTCTTTGCTGCTCCTGGCCCCTCCCTCTTTTGAGCGCCCCTCAGCCAGCAGTTTGCTACAGGTTGTCACCCAAGCTGAGTCAGAGTTCCGTGTATCCTTTCAGACACTGAGCCCCAACCTGGCCCCGCCACCCCTCTCCCCTGAATGGCTGACTGACTTTGACAGCTGCTGGAGCCAATAGCGCCACTGCTCTGTCTCAGCCAATCAGGAGGAGTGTACTGGATGGCTGAGGGGATCACCCGTTTTGCCACATTTACATGCCTCGTTTGCGTTTAGAAAAAAAAAAATATTTATTTATTTTTTTCAAAATAGCCAAAAATGGAAAATGCCTGTGAACGAAACACGGCTAAATGCAAATTACCGCATTTAGCCACATTTGGTGTCTGAAATGTCGGAAACTTCAGCGTCTGAACTCATTTTTTTGCCTTCAAAGAAAAGCCTATAAACTCAACTGCCTAAAAACGACATTAAACGAACCTGTGTACATGTACACATAAGATAACATTGGATGAGTTCAGGGGCAGCCGAAAAAAGCATCCAACTGCCTCTGAACATCCGTTTACCAGCAGCAGTGTACATGAGGCCTTACAGAGCATAAAAATGCAGAAAAAAATCAGATATACCTTATTTTATGAACGCAGTGGACAGATGGGAACAGCCTCATGGGATTAAGGGCCCTTTCACACTGGGGCGGGTGTCGGCGGTAAAGCGCCGCTATTGTAATTGCTAGCGGCCGAGAAATGGTTAAAAACCACCGCAAAGCGCCTCTGCAGAGGCGCTTTGCCGGCGGTATAGCCGCGCCGTCCCATTGATTTCAATTGGCAGGAGCGGTATACACTTCGCTCCTTCACCGCTCTGAAAATGCTGCTAGCAGGACTTTTTTTCCCGTCCTTCCAGCGCACCGCCCAAGTGTGAAAGCAGCAGCACTTTCGGGTCGGTTTGCAGGCGCTATTATTAGCGCAATAGCACCTGCAAACCGCCCCAGTGTGAAAGGGCCCTTAGTGTATTTTTATGACATGCATTTTTGTGTGTTCCATAATCCACATAAAAACGCAAGGGTGTGAACCAGGCCTAAAACCTGAATCCAGTGTCTTTGTTGTGATCTTTAAGAAGCAATAATTTTCCAACAAAAGCAGCTAGAGAGGTCAGGGGTGGCTTGTTGTAAAGCTGAAAATATTTTAAAAGTTTATTGTTCCAGTAGCACCGGCTGCACATGCAGGGACTCCCGCTAGCTAGCACCAATCCGAAATCCGACTATTTGCTAGACATTTTCTGCTCATCAGCATGCCCCATTCACACTTTGCGATTTTGAATCGCAGGTAGAATCGCTGTAATTCTGCCTGCAGTTCCAAATCGCACTGCAGTCAAGGCAAACTGCACCACACTTATTTCAGTGCCATTCATCCTTAAGACCCCTTTCACGCTGAAGACATTTTTCAGGCGCTACAGCTCTAAAAATAGCGCCTGAAAAAAGCCTCAGCTGCAAACCCAGTGTGAAAGCCCGAGTGCTTTCACACTGGGGTGCTGCGCTGGTAGGCCGTCACAAAAAGTCCTGCCAGCAGCTTCTTTGCAGCAGTGGAGGAGCGGTGAATACACCGCTCCTTCCCATTGAAAACAATAGTGCAGCGCCGCCGGAAAAGCGCTGTTTTGCAGGTGGATTTAACCCTTTTTCGGCTGCTAGCGGGGGTTAAAACCGCCCCACTAGCGGCCAAATAGCGCCGCTAAAAATAGTGCCGCTTTACCGCCGACCCTTGGGCGCTTTCAGTGTGAAAGCACTCTAAAGGAGAAGTATAGCCAAAGCTTGTTTGGCTGTACTTCTCCTATGGATCACAGGAGTGCAGTTCGTTTTGCACTCCTGTGACCTGTTTTCAGAAGAGAGCGGACTGAAGTCCGCTCTCTGCTGATTTCATGGATGTCAGTCCAGGCACTGCGTCATCGCGATGTCAAAGTCTGGATTCTCCAGGTGCCTGGACAGTAAGCTGCTGAGAGCCTGAGCCAGCCACCCCCGACCCCTCCACAGCTCAGCGCTCCAATGAGCAAGGAGGGGGCAGAACAGAGAGCTGTGACTGACAGTCTGCAGCTCTCTGCTTGGGGAGCTCTGAAAACCGAGCGATGGGTAGTGTTCGATCGCTCAGTTCTCAGTGTAGAGGCACCGGAGGACAGATACAGCATTGGACCGATACTGCATCCACCGAGGTAAGTATCATTAAAAAAAAAAAAAAATCCTTCTTTTAATCATTTCAATACAGGGCACTTTTACCCCCTTCCTTTTCACACAAATAGAGCTTTCTTTTGGTAGTATTAGTCACACCTGTGTTTTTTTTGTTTTTTTTTTAATTTTTGCTAAATAAATGGGAAAAAAACACCGAAAATTTTGACTAAAGGCATATTTGTCTTCATTTTTGTTTATAAAATTTTGCAAATAAATAATATTTCTCCATAAATTTTGGCCAAAATGTATTCTGCTACATTTCTTTGGTGAAAATCAGTGTTATTTAGTCTGTAGGAAAGTTATAGAGTCCACAAACTATGTGTATGTGTACACGCACGTAGGTACTCATAAGTTTGCATACCCTGGCAGAAAGACTTTTCTTTTACTTATGCTTAGTGTTTGGCTGAATCCATTTATTATCAATCGACTGTGTTTACTCTTTTTAAATCATAGTGACAACAGAAACTACCCAAATGACCCTGGTCAAAAGTTTACATACCCTGGTGATTTTAGCCTGATAACATGTACACAAGTTGACACAAAGGGGTTTGAATGGCTATTAAAGTTAACCATTTTCACCTGTGATCTGTGCTTGTAATTAGTGTGTCTATAAAAGGTCAGTGAGTTTCTGGACTCCTGATAGACCCTTGCATCTTTCATCCAGTGCTGCACTGATGATTCTGAGTCATAAGTAAAGAAAAAGCATTGTCAAAGGATCTGCAGGAAAAGGTAGTTGAACTGTATAAAACAGGAATGGGATATAAAAGATATCCAAGGAATTGAGAATGCCATCCAAGGAATTTAGAATTCCAATCAGCAGTGTTCAAACTCTAATCAAGAAGTGGAAAATGAGGGGTTCTGTTGAAACCAAACCACGGTCAGGTAGACCAACTAAAATTTCTGCCACAAAAGCCAGGAACATTGTTTGGGATGCAAAGAAAAACCCACAAATAACTTCAGGTGAAATACAGGACTCTCTGAAAACATGTGGTGTGGCTATTTCGAGATGCACAAGAAGGAGGCACTTGAAGAAAGATGGGCTGCATGGTCGAGTCGCCAGAAAAAAGCCATTACTACGCAAGTGCCTCAAAGTATCCTGCTTACAATACGGCAAACAGCACAGAGACAAGCCTCAAACCTTCTGGTACAAAGTCATTTGTAGTGATGAGACCAAAATTTAGCTTTTTGGACACAGCCAGTCACATGTAAACACGGGGATGCCGGTAATCGGCGCTCCTCCCCTCACACTGACAGTGTGAGGAGAGGAGAGACGATCAGTGGTATCCCCTCACAGAGGACATCTAGGGATGTAATCAGGACACTGATCATCAGTGCCCTGATTACAATTAAGTGCCAGCAATCAGTGGCCATAAGTGATGCCAGTTAGTGCTGGCTATCACTGCTGCCCATCAATGCCACCCTTCAGTGCCACCTATCAGTGCCCATAAGTGTGGCATATTAGTGCCTTCTCGTCAGTGCCGCCTCATCAGTGCCCATCAGTGAAGGAGAAAATATGCTTACAAAATTTACTGACAAACTAAGAAAAACTTTTTTTTATTTGATTTTTTCCAAAATTTTATTTATTTGATTTTTTTTTTTAAAGTAAAAAATAACCCAAAAAGTGATTAAATACCACCAAAAGAAAGGTCTATTTGTGTGAAAAAAATGATAAAAATGTCATGGTTACAGTGTAGCATGACCTTGCAATTATCTTTCAAAGTGTGACAGAGCTGAAAGCTGAGAAAATGGCCTGGGCAGGAAGGGGGGTATAAGGGCCCTGTATTGAGGTGGTTAAACACACTGTGACCAGAGCAATACAGCGTTAACAAAGTAACACTGTACTAGTCTGGGAAAGTGATCAGGATTTTCTTTTTTACACATTGATTGCTTATACCAATGAATTTCATTGGTATAAGCAACTATTTTTACTGAATGAAACTAATTCAGTGAATATTGTTGTGATTAGCTACAGCTGATCACGAGGTACAGATGGGTTGTCATTGGCCAATGTCTGTACCATGTGATCACTGTTACCAATCACAGCTAGCAACACAATTGTACACAATAGTTTAAATGCACAATGGATGCATGAAAGGAAGCCACTCATTGTTTACAATTGTCAAGTGATCTGCTGTGATTGGTCACAGCGATCACATGGTACGGGCAGCCAGCTGGGTACAGTGATATGGCAATCTGTGGGGGACAGATTGCACCTGCAGCATGGCCTGGGAGGACATCAACCTGGATCGTTGAAAATCCCGCCGGCCGTCGCTCTGCAATAGGCTAAGCGGGAAGTGGTAAATGGCACCTCAAACGCGGTGCAATTTTGCGTGACAGAATCATGTGGCAGTTTTTTCAAAGCGCATTGCGCAAGGCTTGTTGCCCAATAAGGAACAGGAGCCTTTTATTAGGAATAAATGCCATCCAAAAATGCGTGGTACGCTTTGCCCTGATTGCAGTGCGATTTGGAACTGTGGGTGGCAGAATCGCAGCAATTCTGCATGCTGTTTAAAATAGCAAAGTTTAGCTGGGGCCTTATTGTTGATGGTTGTTTTTTTTTTATGTGCGGCCCAAGACCATTTCTCTTCTTTCAATGTGGCCCAAGAAAGTCGAAAGGTTCAAACACCACTGACCTAAAAAAATTACTATCAAGTAATGTGATTTATAATTCATGTGGGTTACTTGTGTGATTGTTGTATTGTTTGACTTTATTTGGCAGACAATTGAATTGGAACTATGGCGTTTTCTGTGTTTTACTAATTACGTTTTTTTTTTTTTTCCCCAGAAAACTTTTTGTTGGTGGCCTTGATTGGAGTACAACGCAGGGTAAGGCGCTGTTGCTTGTCATATTAGCAGATGTTTGCAGTTTTAAATTATTATTTTTTTTTAGTCTACCTTCAGATTCTGCTTGCTGCTTCTTTAGTCTGTCATTGCTAGGCTAAAACTGGGGTATTTATCTTCCTCTGACTGCATAATCTGTGTTGAATGTAGATGTAATACAAATCCTTTTTGAATTTATAGCCTGGCTAGGCATATATAAACTTGTATTTCTGTGGTGAGCAGCACAGACACTTTCTTTACAAGAACTCTTTATTTTTTTTTACACTTTAATATGAAGCCTACCTTATCTCCTACATAGACTTTTGCTTGTTGATATTGGTATTCAATAATATCTTTGTCTTAATGTACTGTATATACACCAAAAAAGATGTTTATAAAGCAGTGAATTTGACACTCACCGAGCACTCGCCATAGGTCCATCCGCTGGTACATGTGTTTTCAGTGACAGTAACTGATTTATCGCCAATAGAACTTACCACAGTAGTTACATCCTGTAGGCCTGCTTCTTTATCCCCTATGCACAGTAGAATCCTATATACTTTTATAGGGACTTTGTGGGCTTTTTCACATTTTCTTAAAAATCCATTGTTTTTTGGACTTAAGATGATAAACTACTAATTTTAAGACGGCTTATTGTACTTTGCCTAACAAACTCCTGCTTCGCTCTTCGAATTAGTGGCTTTTTGTAATGTGCTACTGAAGTAAAGGGGAGCTAAACATTTAATTTAATGTAAACAAACATTTAATTTATGTTGGCTATGTAAGGATTTACCTCAGTAGGAATATGTATCTCATGCCAACAAATATTTCAACTCTTGCAATGTGGCATACTTAGAAACTGAAATAACTTTATGTCTTCTATATGTATATGCCTTAAACAGAAACCCTGCGCACATATTTCTCCCAATATGGAGAAGTCGTTGACTGTGTGATAATGAAAGACAAAACAACAAATCAGTCAAGAGGCTTTGGATTTGTCAAATTTAAAGATCCCAACTGTGTTGGAACAGTTTTAGCCAGCAGACCTCACACATTGGATGGCAGAAACGTAAGTATTTAATTCTGTTTTCTGTTCTTGCCATGGATAGGTCAAACTCCAGTAATGGAGAGAGATGAGAGCTGCATAACCAGGGTTGCTTTATTCGCTTTCCTTACTAATTCAAGCAGCATTGACATGGCTGGCTGCCTAAATGTTGATGCTTTGGCATCAATCATTTGAATCGGTGCACTGAAACAAGTGTGGCAATAAATAATTGAGACTTTTCAGAGACTTTCATGTGTTGAATTCTTGTTCCAGGTCAGTGACCCAGAAGAATTGAAGCCAGAAACGGCTAAGCTACTGATTTCTGCAATGGTAGCACCCTTATTTCTACCACGGCAGGTGCACTTTAAACTCTGGAGCACATGCTGGAATAGGATTATTCTGTCATGTGTGGAGTAAAGTGAGCAGAGATCTACTGTGCATGTCAGTTGCGTGAACTGTAGGACAGCATATGGGAACTGCCCATATTTTTGTGACGGTCTTAAAAAAATACTTTTTTCTATTAATAAAAACTGTGTGTGTACACACTTTTATACACTTTTCTTTAGATTGTGTATTCATAGAACCTTATTGTTTTCCAGATTGACCCAAAGCCATGCACTCCTCGTGGAATGCAGCCAGAAAGATCAAGATCACGAGAAGAATGGGTAAGGACGAATCGATAAGCAGTAGTGCAATTTATTTATTTATTTTTTTTGTAATAAAAGAAAACTGTTAAACACACGAAGTGGCCTGTTTGTGAATACAGTTTGTGTTTTATTTGTACAGCAACCAAAAAGCCCAAGAACTGAAAGCAATAAGTCTAACAAAGTTTTTGTTGGTGGAATCCCTCACAATTGTGGTGAAGCTGAGCTAAGAGACTACTTCAAGAGATTTGGCGTGGTAAGTGTTTCTGTTTATACAAGTCCTGCTAAAGTCTCAAAAAAGCTTAAAGTGAAAGTTCACATTTGCACCAAAAATGCGAAGCTGAAGCTGGCATTTGAAAGCCATGGTCTTCAGGGATGGATCAGAGCAATTCTGACTGGTCACGTGCTGGCACATGACCACTTTGACCAATCAGAATCAACCTGATCTGTCCAGGTGTCCCTAAGGAAAGAAGAGGAAGAAGACTGTGGTTTTCAAATCCCTGGACCCCTACACTGGTGCATGGGCAGTGAAATCTAATCATCCACAGAGGTAAATGCAGTAGGGGGTGGAGAAGGGTGTACTGAAAGATGAACTTAAACTTTTAATTTCGCTCTCCCCCCTCTTTGCTAAGAAACTAGACTAGAATTTAGGATTCTGAGAAACTTGCATGCTCTAAGGGTAACTATTTTAAGCATTCATTAGTATAATGTGAAATTTGGGTACAGAACATTGTATCCAGGGGGCTACAAACTAGAGTTTGTCTGTGCCCTCCACCTTGATTTATGCTGTTGGACTTGCCAGCTTCTCCACAAAGACAGTGAGATTTTCACACTGCTCTCAAGCAGCTTCTTTCTCAAAGAGTGCCTTTGCTTCAGAACAAGAAACGTTTCAGGGTTTCTACTCAAACCTATTCAGTTTTCCCAAGGTGAAAGGAGATATTCATCCCATACTGGAACCACACATTCTAAACCAATTTCTTTGCGTTCAAACATTCGGTATGGAATCACTTTCCTGGCCTCTGTCAACATAAAGGATGCTTATCTGGACATCAAACAATACTTGCATTTTCTGGCGGGTTCACAGCATTACCACTTTGTTGCCTTTTCCCTTTTGTATGTCTGCATCTCAGTTCTAGCCCCCCTGTTCTCTTGCTGCTGTGGATGATCTCCTGCCGAGGGAGCAGTTGGCTCGGCAGTGCAGACTGCATGGAGATTAGCATGGATCCTAAATCTTCAGAAATCGGCTCTGGATCTGATACATTGCCTGCTGTATCTGAGATTTTATCTTGAATACAGCCCTGTCGAGGATCTTTCACCGTACAAGCTCATGTAACTGTATCTGCTCTGACCCATGAACCACCCAACCATTCGCTTTTTCATGAGATATTTCAGCCTGATTCACTCTAGATCATTGCAGCTCAACATTCTGACAGCATTGAACAACACTCTCCGTAGGTCCACCCAGATCTCCTCTCTCTAATTGGTGAAAGTCTTTTGTAGAGAGTTTTGCTCACCTTGTTCCCCTTTACAGTCCCCAGTGACACTGTAGGACCGCAGTTTTTGGTTTTGTCAAATTATTTTTTTTCTTCGGCTCTTTTGGTTTATTAGAGAGATTCCCTGTCTTCCTCACATATATGGTTCCCTTGTTGCTCTCACCATTATGAGACGTGTTTGAGACAAAGGGCTTTTCCTTCCTAGAACATGGAAACAAGGCTAAGGGACTAAACTATGCAGGAAACCGCAGGAACCGGGATGCAGAAAAATGGCAGCAGGTGCTCTGCACTGATGAGCCCAGATTTTAATGATTTGGCTGTAGCAAAAGGCAGTTCGTTTGATGGGCTGGAGAGCGGTACAATAATGAGTATCTGCAGGCAACAGTGAAGCATGGTGGAAGTTCCTTGCAAGGTTGAGGCTGTATTTCTGCAAATGGGGTTAAAGATTTGATCAGGATTAATGGTGTCCTCAGTGCTGAGAAATACAGGCATATACTTATCCATCATGCCATACCATCAGGGAGGTGTGTGATTGGCCTAAATGTATTCGGCAGCAGGACAACGACCCCAAACATTCAGCCAATATCATTAGGGACTAGCTTCAGTGTAAAGAAAAAGAGTCCTGAACGTTACATAGTCTGGTTTAAAAAACACAAGTCTATCTAGTTCAACCAACAAGTGATGGTTTGGACCCCACAGAGTCTTGATCTCAACATCAAGTCTGTCTGGGATTACATGAAGACACAGAAGGATTTGAGGCAGCCTACATCCACAGAAGATCTGTGGTTAGTTATCCAAGGTGTTTGAGACAACCTACCTGCCGAGGTCCTTTAAAAACTGCAAGTGTACCTAGAAGAATTGATGCTGTTTTGATGGCAATGGGTGATCACGCCAAATATTGATTTGATTTGATCAGAAAGATGGGTGTACTGTCTAAACAAGTTTATTATTAGCTCATAGTCATAATAGGGATAATATGTTTGTTTATTACTTTGGGGGGGTGCGTGATCTCAGGCCGGAGAGTTCTGCAATGTAATGCACTATAAATTCTTCCCATTATACAAAATCCCAAGTGCAAGTTTAATTCACAGGCAACAACACATGGGGTTATAACCCCCCACTATCTGTTTCACTGGGTTTTAATAACCCTATTGCTTTTACTGTGGGAATTCCTGGGCACATCAGTCTCCAAGAACACAGGCCTCTGACCTCTCCTGGCGGGGCTCTGAGCCACACTCCTTCCCTCTTGTTGCGTATTGATCTGGCTGCAGTGAAATTTTCAGCTCACCATTATACCCAAACTTAGGAATACACCTTTGCTACGGATCACTTTTACAATAACCCAATGTCGGTAGGATGGAGACTCCAAGGCTTTCCATTATGGTCCTTTCCACTTTGGGTACTTCCTCTGGGGGGTATGTGCCCGGGTGGTGGGCCCCCGCACTGCTCCAAACTTCCTTGGTTTTGACTGGGAATAGAGGCTGCATATGCTCTTGGATATTGGTGTATGGGGCTTACCATCCGGGGAATTGGGATAATGGACTCTGGGGGGGAGGGGCAAAATACATAAATTTCCTATTTCAAAAATATATAACATAGATTTCTTATGACAAAAATGATTTAATGAGATGTCCTGTGATCCTGAGATGCTGGTGCCATAAGAAATATAACAGACACAAATTCATAAGCTTAACAAAACACTTAAATAAGAGGCAGTACCGCTGTGGAGCGCTTTAGTAGCATTTAACCATAACTCAGATTGTCCTTAGTAATGAGCTGGCCCCTTCCTCTCAGAAGATGCGGGATCATATTTGTATTTTCATTATATTTTCTTGGTTTTCTCCTAGAATCGTAAGCAAAACAAACACTACATTAGACGGCTCGAATAAGTAATGTTCACAAAACTGTTGATTTTTTTTTTTTTTCTTGGTTTAAAGTTTTTGCTCAGGATTGTTTTACAGCTTGAGCACAAGTTGAAGGTTACATTTTTTAAGATATGGTACTCGTGGAACAGTGTCCTTATTGCTTGCCTTGACAAATCTATGCTTTTGGTTTACTATTTTATCGTTCCTGTTACCGAGATTCCCCATTTACACTATGGGTTTATGTACGTCCTCTGTATTTCAGAAACCTGTAGCTCTCGTCCATACTATCACCCCCCTAGCAGCAGTATTTATACTGTATCTGCTAACCCCCCTGCTCATATCTTTTAGGTGCTATAGTACGCCAGTCACCTCTGGTATCACCTTTCACACAGTGTGATTTTTCACAAGATTATTCCCATCCCTCTAGCATTTCCTTCTCCTCTGTCTCTTTATTCTCCCTCTCTCTTGGTTTCCCTCTTACCTCCTCCCTCTAGCGCCCGGCCCCCCCCCCAGCCGCCTTTTCTCTCTCCCTCTCTAAGGGTACCCTACACAACCCTGCTCCCCTCTAGCCTGTCCCCCGCCAGTGCTCGGAGTTTCCTTCCTCTGTTAACTCGCCCTATCCTTATAGACTCATACCTCAGTGAACCATGCAGAAGAATCCAAATAACCAATCTTCTCTGTCATTAAAATGCATTTTGTTCAACATCAAAGGGTTGAACATCCCATAAAAAAGAACGCAGGTCTTGTCCGCACTTTCCAAGCATAAAGCCCAGTTTCTTTCTCCAAGAGACCCATTTTAGCTCGGACTCCATTCTCAAACTTACTAACTACTTATACCAGACAGCTATTCATTCAACGAACACCTCTGCTAAAACAAAGGGAGTATCCATACTGATTTCTAAACGGGCGCAATTCGACATGAAGGATTCCCTTATAGATTCAGAGGGTAGATTCATTTTCATCAAGGGCCAATTCGCATCTAAACCAGTAACACTGGCCAACATCTATTGTCCAAACGAACACCAAGTTTCATTCGTAAAGAAGATATGCAATCCACCGTTTAAAGAGTGAATAGTCACCTTGGGAGGGGACTTCAATGTGCCACTGAATCCCGACACAAACACTTCATCAGGTACATCTACATTGACATATTGGGCCTTACGCCAGATTAAATTTCAACTTCAGGATCTAGCTCTGCATGATACCTGGCGCACATTGTTTCCATCAGATAGGGATTACACATTCTATTCTACCCCGTTTCAAAAATATTTAATAGATTATTTCTTTCTCTCTCAGCAAGACCTAACCTACCTTAGTCAGGCAACGATAGAACCAATGTTTTTTATCAGATCACCATCCGATCTCGTTCACCTTTAACTTTTCCTGAAACAATCCATAGGGCTAAAATGTTGAGATTAAATCCTTCCTTGTTGAAAGACCCAGACAATCTTTCCCGACTCAAATCACGACTTCAGCTATACTTTGCTGAGAACGACACCCCAGATACTTCCCCAATCTCACTATGGGAGGCGCACAAATGTGTGGTTTGGGGAGAATTATTGTCTCTAGCTGCAAACACTAAAAGAAAACACCAGGAAACGGTCCAAACACTGATAGACAAAATGTAAAGATTAGAAACTCTCCATAAACACTCCTGCTCACAAAAATCTCTACAAGAATTACTACACACTCGCTCTATCCTACTGGAGGAACTGGGGAAACATACAAAGCGCCAATACGTGCTTCGCCAGAAAGTATTCTACGAGCACAGCAATAAAAGCAGAAGACTTCTGGCACGTGCAGTGCAAGCTTCTAGAGCATCTCTCACAATTCACCACATACGCGACCGTCGTGGCTCATTACATGTGACCAATGAGGATATAGCGAAAAGCTTTGAGTGCTATTATTCTAAGCTTTATAACCTAAGCTCAGATGCAACAAACCCAATGTCCCCGGAATCCAGAAGGGAAGCAATTAAACAGTTTTTAGCCCAATACGGCCCACAAGCGATTTCAAGCCAACAGGCCAAGGAGATGGAAAGCCCCCTTTCTGAACAGGAATTGCAGACTGCCATGAAACAGATGAAACCAAGTAAGAGCCCGGGGCCCGATGGGCTTACGTTACGATATTATTTTTCATGGATGTCTTGTCTCCTAGGATGCTTTCTACCTTCAATGCACATATAACAGTCCTCCCTAAAGAAGGTAAAGATGCCACACAAGTCTCAAATTATAGACCCAATTCTTTGCTAAACGTGGACATAAAACTATATGCAAAGGTACTGGCCAATAGACTGTTACCCCTCCTCCCTAACCTTATATCTTTAGATCAGGTGGGCTTTGTTCCAGGTAGAGAAGCCAGGGACAACACCATACGAGCATTAAACATTCACCATTGGCTGACGTCTTCTAAAACCCCGGGCTTTTTCTTATCCCTAGATGCAGAGAAGGTGTTCGACAGGGTGTCCTGGGACTACATGCGCGAGGTTCTAAAAGTGATAGGACTCCAGTCGCGCATGCTGACTCATATCTTGGCATTATATTTTAAACCTGCCGCGAGTTTTCTGATGAACAGTCACCTGTCAAATGCCTTCAATATTGGCAATAGAACCCGCCAGGCTGTCCTCCCTGATCTATGTCCTTACCCTGGAACCCTTTCTAAACCAATTAAGATTGAACCCCGACATTAAGGGAATCCAGATAGGGAATAGAGAATTCAAGGTGGCTGCTTTTGCGGATGACATTCTGTTATCACTGAGGTCGCCGCACATTGCCCTACCAAATCTATTGAGAGACCTAGAACATTTTGGTACAAACTTCAAAGTCAACTATACGAAATCCCACGCATTGAATATTTCCCTCACCACTCAGGAAACCTAACGTTGCCAGGGCTCCTTTCCATTCCTATGGTAAAGGGACGCAATTACGTATGTGGGAATCCAGATTACCACTAAATTGGCAGACCTATACAAATGTAATTTCCATGTTGCATTGAACAAGGCCAAAGCGGACCTAAAAGGCTGGGCGGGCTTAAATGTCTCATGGTTTGGTCGTTCAGCCTTGCTTAAAATGACTATTCTCCCACGCTTTTTATACTTAATGCAGACTATCCCAATCCATCCACCTCCCAACATCTTTCTTTGCGATGTACAGACAGACCTGCTCATTGTATATCTGGAATAACTCCCCACCACGTATTAAATATACCCAGTTGACTCGTACAAAGATTAAGGGGGGAATTGGCTTACCCAGACCTCTACAAATACTACTTGGCTTGCCATCTCACCAGAATCGCAGACTGGAATATTCACGAATACAAGAAATTGTGGATCTAGAAAACTCCTTCATACAATTCCCAATCCATAATCTCCCCTGGCTACTGCCTCAACACTGGCCAAAAGACACATCCACTCATTCAACCCTCCCTAGTGGCTTTCACACGAGCAGCTAAATCTATAGCCGCCTCCTCTGTTCCGGGGCCCCTAACCACATTAAAAGGTAATCCTGACTACCCCCCCGGGATAATAGGCTCATTTCTGAGTCGTGATGGGCCCTACAAGGATATGAGGGCACACCACTTTTTCTCGAAAGGCACCACTCACTCATATGAGAATTTGACTGACATCTCTCTAACCAACTCTTTTTTTCCCTTCTGGACGTATAGACAGACACGAAACTTCCTTTCCACACAGGCTTTGCCTTCAACATGGACAAGACAACTCGCACCATTTGAATCCCTTTTGTACACGAACAACACCACAAAGACATTTAATATCCTTCATTTATGCGTTGTTACTAGAAGAGTCTCACACCACTAGAGCTCCCGCACGTAATGCATGGGAAAAGGCATTACAGATTTCCATCTCCGATGAGGAGTGGGAAACCATACACGAATATGCACACAAGGGCTCCATGAACGTAGCTATTCAGGAAAACTGCTACAAATTCGAAACCCGTTGGTATAGAACGCCCTCTCTTCTCCACAAATTCTCGCCATCCATACCCAATACCTGCTGGAGATGCGGTAAAGCAGAAGGCACAATGCTCCACGTCTGGGATTGTGAATCCATCCATCCTTTCTGGAAAGAGGTACACAACTTCATTACACATGTAGTCACATCTACCTTAAACTACACTCCAGCGCAATATTTATTGCACCACATGACAATGTTTAAAAAAAGATTACTACAAATCTCTAGCTATGCACGTGGTGAATGCGGCAAGACTTTGTGTTCCGATACACTGGCGATCTCGCACCCCCTGACTGTCAGAGAATGGTTCGCTAGGCTCTCTAAAATAGAGGAGATGGAAGAACCTACTGAACGTTTCCAAATCTCGAATTCCTAGACAACGAACTGACACACACATTACCTATAAAGAATGACACACACAATACCCATAAGAATATAAAGAAAGGGTTCAAGTCACACATCTCTCTCTCTCTCTCTCTCTCTCTCTCTCTCTGGTTTACTGACAATTCCAATGTACTAGGCATAACAGGATTGACGGCCATATGCATAACGACCCTGTTAGGCTTTCAACCAACTTGCTAAATGGAGAATGTGCTTATATGGATCCCCCCTGAATGTTTTGCTATTTTTTTTTTTTTTTTTTTCTTTTTCTGGTACACAGTATGGCTTGAAGGACATTAGTAGTCCGTAAAATATTTGCATGATATACATGATGTTCGAATTGTAAACACTTACCTGTTTTTGACTTCAATAAAAACATTTATGGAAAAAAAAAAGTAAATAACACAGGCAGATTCAGATATGACATTGTTATAGAACCTTAAATTTTTTTTTTTTTTTTGCATAGTCTCTTCTAATTTAGCAATAGTAATCTGCTTAATCTTACTGTTCCCTTAACCGTAGGTAATCCAGGTAGGGTGACCACACTCACATACTACCATTTAAATAGGACCACGCCATTGTAACCCATATGTGTGTGCTCCTGCTGCAGGCCTGTAGCCTCTCCTGTTTCTATATCTATATCAGTGGAAAGTGCAGAGCAGTGACATCAGTCATACAGATGTGCTGCCACTGCTTCCAACTCACCTGTAGCCCTTTCCATGCACAGAATTCACAGCAATAGTTACAAGCCACTAGAATGGAACAAAATGTAAGTTTGCCGCTGATTTTTAAGTTTTTTTTTTTTTGAACCTTGGCTCACATGGTGTACAGACTATATTGAAACAATACAATGCTTCATTCTTGCAGTTTGATTGTATTCCTATGTTGAACCTGATTTAGTATCTCTGTGCTTTAATATTAAAGCTGCAGTTGTAAAATATTTACTGTGAACAAAGGTGTTAGTTTTTAGCGTAGGTCTTCTCCTATGCCCTTCCTTGGGCAAAAGGATTTTTTTTTTTTCATAAGTGTTTAAAAAAGCAATACAATTCTTTTTTCTCTTCATAGGTGACTGAGGTTGTGATGATTTATGATGCTGAAAAACAGAGGCCCAGAGGTAAATAAAGGCTGATCCATCCTATTCTGCAGTCTTTTTCATCATTCTTTTCATTTAGATGGCAAACAATTTTACGAGTACCAGAACTTCACACATTCCTGTCTTCACCTTCCTGGGGTTTAATCCATGCTCCATTTTACACTGGAGATGTTACTATAGTGTACAAACTGACAGCATTTGTAAATTGAGCTGAAAATAAGAAAATCCTGAAATCCAAAACTGAGCATCAGCCCCTCTCTTGCTGCAGGAAGCAGTTTGGGTCATTTGCAAGCTGTGACGTTTGTTTTGGACATCTGACATTTCCACCTGTATTTCTTTTTAAGCTGCCATATTTGCTTTTCCTTTGTTACATATGAATGGCACTTCTGAAATAGTGCCAGTGCACCAATCAGAATCCCAGGAGTTCTGCATTGTGTGCAGGAAGCATAATTTCTGTCCTGTTGTCTGCTCTTTGTTATACTACTCGGTGTTCCTCTCCTGAGCCCAGGTAACATGCTGGTTCTGGCTGCAGAACATTCATTGCCTGTTCCATACATAGTGTCAAAATAGTTTGCCATCTGAATGTCCTCCTGTCCATTTCATTGTCAAGTTATGGATATAGTAGAATGCTCCTTGCATTTTAAGCTAAGTTTTTATAGTGTTTCTCATTTTACATTCTCACTCATTTAAGTTAAAGTAAAGTATTGTTAAGTTGTCTGTTTTGTTTGTTTGACTGTGATTAATGTTATCTCTCTAGCTCTTTTTTTTTTTTCTCTAGGTGTTTTAAGCTCTATCACTCAGGTACAGGCCAATTTAGTTAGATAAGGGATGGGTGCTGTAACTTTGGGGTGTAAATGAAGTGTGCCTACTTGGAGGGTTAGTCACACCTCTGTGGTACATTTACACTGGTATGAAAATCCTTTAAAATCCATGGCAGTGTTCAGATCTTGTCATTGTAAATTTTAACAGTGTAAAGCGACTATTTTTGTGGTGCGCTGAACTGTCTGTTTTGCAGCAAAGCTTGAATTTTGTAGATGCACTGCAATATGATTAGTTATACGTCAGAAAACTACATATTTAGCACCTGTAGTGCTTAATATGCTCTTGTGTAACATGAATAAGAAGCCTTTTTTGTTAAAATCAGCATTGTAGGAACTATTATGCTGAATTAACTCCTCAAATAATTGTCCTGTGTGTTTTTGTAATTGCTGGTATAAAGATTTTTGAAGTATGCATATACTGGGCTTGTCTCTTTTGCAGATCTTTCATTATTAGGGAGTAGATTTTTTTGAAAGGCACCAGATTTTGTTGCCTAATTATACTTTAGCTGCACCTGAGGATATTGGCTAAAGAAGCATAGCTTTTATTTAACAGGAATTGATGCACTCCGAATGCAAATTATGCTGGAATATTTGCATACATACCAGTTGTAGTTCTGACATGAGCTTAGTTTGTACATGTATCTCAGGTCTGTTGAGGAAGCTTCCTTTGGCTTACCTGCAACAGCTGTGCAGTTTCCATACTTTCCCACCTTGCAGTTACCAACAATTGCTGCTTGGTTTCTATTAAAATCTTAGTCTATCTCCAACTTTGACATATTAACACTGTAAAGCAAGACAGTGAAATCAAAGTAAAAATAGTCTTATTTGCCTGATTTGTGTCTTTACGGGCTTTTAAAGAATTAGTTGTTCTCTACAGGTTAACTATGGAATGTGCATATAAACACAGCATTGCATTGTTGCAGTTCAACAGTACATGGCAACAAGCGAAATTTGAATAGTCTCAATTAGACAAGAGAAGCTACCTTTTTTTTTTTTTAAAAAAAACCCAACTCCAGCCAAAACTTTTGTTTGGGAGAGAGTGTGAAACAGTTACAACGTTGGTGAACCAAACAAAGAAATTGAGGGTGCAGCTTCAGACTCTTGTAGATCCTTATATGCTAAAGAGAAAGAGGAAAAGAGCTGGTCTCCGCTTCATAGCAGTCAATGAAAAAGGAAAAGAAGTCTCAGGGGTCGTACATCACACAAAACCCTCATGTAAAGAGTAGAAGCATCCTCAGCTTAGACTCTGATCAGAGGGGGGTGCGGGCTTGGCTACACTTTACGCTTTTGCTACACTTTACATAGTTTGTTTGGGCCAAGCTGGCCCAAACAAACTCAGTCCTTCACGTGAGGCCACTGGATGTGCGGTTTAAACTGTATGTAGTTGAGGCTACATACAGCATACCGCACTGTTTAGGGTTTGAGCCGGGACTTCCTGTCTCATACCTAGAACACACTAAAGTTTATCTGATCTGCGTTCATTCTAGCAATAAATACAAACCCTCCTCTGGTCAGAGGGGTAGGCTGATGATGTCACAACCACTGACTCAGCCAATCAGAGGAAGCTTTGAGTTAATTGCTAGAATACATTGCTTTCTGATTGGCTGAGCGCTGACACTAGTGTGTTTTGGGTATGAGATAAGTCTCGGCTGGAACCCAGTGTGGTATGCCATCTTGGCCCAAGCAAACTGTTTAGTTTTAATGCAGTCCTTCTGTACGGCTTTATTTAGCTGCAGGGTGTGAAAGGAAAGCCCTGTGCAAGATACAGATTGCAGGAGTTGTAGCTTACATAGTGCTTATGGATTTTCACATGGCATGTTAGGGTAGTGAAAGAAAGGTAAGTATATGCTGCTTGGGAAAGGGTTTAAAGTAGACTTGTTTCTTTTGCCCTTAAATGGCAAAACACAGGTTTCCTTTAAGACCATGGACAGGCATTTTGAGGTAACATAGTTATACTATGTTTTTGCTGTATAATTTTGCTCTCCAGGCTTAGAATAGCCATAATAGTTGGGTTACCCTTTAAGATAGCTTCTCTCCACATCAAGTCCATTAATTTCACATCTAGTGAAGGTTAAAAATATCACTGCTTACCATAATTGCTAAATAGCAATAAAAATGTAGCTAGCTCTCATTGTTTGAGCATTTGGAAAAAAGATACCAGTAAAGGTTGAAGCACTATTTCCTTTGGTTTTTGCAGTGATAGTCTTGTGACAGGGTGCAGCACTGCCGATTTATTTCATTTACACTTCATATCAAGTAGTGTGGGAATTGCAATCCTCTGTTTTTGAGAATTATTTTCATGTCTTTTGCTCTTGCTGCTGACAGCAGGTTTTGTCCTGCTGCATCTCAGCTTGGCCTGTATCTTTGTGGATTCACATAGCTTTTTCTCTCCAATACATACTCTGGGCTTTCTCAACTTTGTTGGAAAAGCTTTGAGAGTCCTTAGCTGTTATAGATATTGTATCTCTGTTTAACGCTTTAGAACAATATATGGCTGCTGTCAGCACTAGCTGCAAAGCAAAATGCCACCAGGGCGGAAGCATCAGGACTGTAAAGCAACCTCACAGCTTGTATTCCTTGCCAAATCAGTATTAGAAATAGTAGATAGAATATATGCACTTTGTTTTTAATCATGCAGTACAATTGTCTTCTGCTACATGCTGAACATTAGATGTGTAAGGAACTGCTGCAGTTGCTTTAATGTGATCCTGCTGCTACGGCCTTGGTTCTGCTCCTAATACTGTTCATCATCCTGTTTTGTGTCACAACACCCTGCTACCTTGATTCACTCTTCGTCGTTGGCTAGGTTTTGGATTTATAACTTTCGAGGACGACCAATCAGTGGACCAGGCTGTCAACATGCATTTTCACGACATCATGGGCAAAAAAGTGTGTAGTTGTAGTTTTATTTTACCTTAAGACTGAACTAAGCCTTGGGTAGCAGTCAATGTCCTTGGTGAATGGCCAGTAGTGTAGTGGGCTGGTGGGGTATACATGTTTTTGATAGAAAAGGAAGAATAACAAACTTGATAGTTTAGGTTCTGTGGGTATCCATTTTGTTCTTGTTGCTATTCTGTGAATGCAATGTCCTAGACATTTTGTTTGGCCCCCCAAGGACATCTCTGCTGCTTAAGGTTTGGTTTACTGCCACTCCTTCTGATGCCATTTTCATTAGAAATTTTAAATGAGGTTGGGGGTTTAATGAGTGGGAAGAGCTGGTGTTATGTATACCTTTTCATTTTTTTAGACATCACGAAGGACTGGTTGCTGTTATTGTTTCATTACTTGGTCACTTACTGTAAATCTTTGGTATAGATGCCATGTTCTCAATAGTTTAACCATTCTGCAGTAAAGTGATCTGTTCATACTGTGTTGTCAGGTCTATGAAATACTGTAGGGTGGCCTCCTGCACTGTGGGTTGGCTTTTGTGAAAATAGGTTAATAGCTTGGAGCTAACACACTGAAAGGTCTCCCCAGTGGCACAGTATAACCTTTACTAAAACCAACATTATTAATATACAGGATTTATATAGTTATAGTGCCAACAGTTTTCACAGTGCTTTATAAAATAGAGGCAGTACAGTTACAATACAGTTCGATACAAGAGGTCCCTGAGAATGATATAACAATCTTTACCAGTACACTATTGTAACAGACCTATTTTATGAGCCTCAGATCTGGGTTTTGGATTTGGCTCTTGCATCTTCCTTATACAATGTGTTACCCCACAAGAATTGGAGGCTCTCTGACATCCTTGGAAAGTATTCGCAGTTGGTTGAGCAGTGGCTAAACACAGGCGAGAGACACTTATCTGCCCTCTTTGCTCGAATCCTCTCCTGGGTGTTTTAAGTCCAGTTCTCCCTTAATCAGTTTGAATCCCAAACATTTTTTTTTCATTGAGGATGGCTTGCTTCTGCTCAATATAGATTTTTTAGCATTTGTAGTCTACCCTCACGTGTTGGGAAGAAAATTTGGATACATACAGTGGGTATCGAAAAGAATTGCCCCCTTTTAAAATAATTTTGTTACTTTGCAGCCTGAAATGAAGACAGGCACAGTTTTTGTTTTAGCCAGCTGTGTTTACTCAGTGCAACCCATAACATCCAAGTGAAAGATATAACGCCAACATGTCAAAAATCAAACCATCCCCCATTTGTGGACTTCAGTCTTCAGGTCACTCCACAGATTTTCAATGAGGTTTAAGTCTGGGCTCTGACTAAGCCATGCATGGACATTCACCTTTTCTCAATCAACCACTGTGGTCATATCTTCTGTGTGCTTTGGGCCATGGTCATGTTGGAAGGTAAACCATCCCATTGACAACTTTCTGGCAGAGGGCGTCAGATTTACCTTTAAGAATTTGGTTGTATATTGCCACATCCATTTTCCCTTCTATCCTGACAAGTGCTCCAGTCACTGCTACAGGGAAACGCCCCCATAACGGGATATTACCACCTCCGTGCTTTACTGTAGGAATGGTGTTATTTGAATGGTGAGCTGTATTGGATTTCCACCAGACATATCATTTGGTTTTGAGGCCAAATAATTAAATTTTAGTCTCATCTGACCATAATGCATTTTTCCACGTGGCCTCAGAATCTTCAAGGTGCATTTTGGCTAAGCTCATCGTGATTGCATGTGGCCGTTCTTGAGGAGTGGCATTTTCTTGCAACCCTCCTATACAAAGCACATTTGTGGAGGATTTGTTATAGTGTTGTCACATGCATACAATGACCACTCTTTTGTCATAAATTCCTGCAACTGCTTCAGAGTTGCTGTAGGCCTCTTGGTAGCCTCTCTGACCAGTTTCCTCCTGGCTTTTTCATCCAGTTTGAAGCAACGTCCTGGTCCAAGGAGGGTCTGTGTTGTGACAAATACCTTCCACTTCTTAATAATAGACTTCACTGTTCTCATAGGCAATGATAAAGCCTTTGAAGTGTGTTTGCATCCATCTCCTGACTTGTGCCTGGCCACAACTTTATCCAGAAGATCTTTTGACAGTGCCTTGCCACCCATAGTTGATTGCTTCAGTTGCACTACCAAATTCTTCAGGTAGGAGTTTACAAGTCATTTTTAACAGGGGGTGATCCTTTTTTTTTTTTTTTTTTTTTTTTTTTCAGCTCAGTGATTTCTGTTCTGATTTCTGACATGTTGGTGTTATATCTTTTACCTAGATGTTATAAGTTGCACTTATAAGTAAATACATCTGGATAAAACAAAAACTGTGTCTTCTTCATCAGCAAAATCTGATTATTTTAAAAAGGGAAGGGGGGATTCTTATCTTATACCCACTGTAACCATGAAATTATGCTTTTCTTTGGGAGAGTTTTGTTCCCCTTTCAACTCTCTAATGTGCGCTCAGGGGGAAAAATGGTTTGTAACTTGCTAGTGTTAGGGTTTGATGAGAACACAAATTAGCACAACAGTGACTTAACAGGTTTGCGATGGTTAAAAAAAAAAATCAGTGGGCTTTGCATTCACTTTAGTGAGCATTTGATGCTTGCACAGTAGACTCAAATGGCATCCTGATCATCATTGTTGTGACCCTGGGATTTTTGGGAGAGAATATATTGATCTATGTTTATGATATACAGCTATGGACAAATTTATTGGTGCACTTCCATGATAAAAGAACCCACGGTTTTCTCTGAATAACTTGAAACTGCCAAAAGTAATTGGCATCCATCATTGTTTCTTTATACAGAAAAAAAAAATCATATTGCTTTTGATTCTTGATTAAACAGAATATTTATAATAAAACAAATGAAAATGGCACAGATAAAAATGAGACCTGATAACCCTGCAAACAGGTGATTTCTGTAGCTCTCAGTGAGACTTCTGCACATGTCCACAGGTAGTTTGGGCCACTCTTTATGAGCAAACTGTTCCAGCAGTTTTCGGATTGATAGGTGTCATCTCCAAACTGTATGTTTCAGCCATTTCCATAGATCATTCAGATCGGGGCTACTTCAGAATAGTTCAGTGCTGTTTGTGCCTATTTTGGATCATTATCCTGTTGGATGATCCATGATTTGCGACTGAGACTTGATAACAACGGGCTGTACAGCATTCCTTGGTCTTGAGATTTATTTGAGACGCCCTGAGCCCTTCCAGATGCAGCAAAGCAGCCCTAATATCTAACCGAGCAACCTCCATGTTTTACAGTAGGTACGATGTTCTTTCTATGAAAACTTCTTTTGTTCATCTGTGAACATACAGCTGGCGCAACTTGCCAAAAAACTCCCAGTTTTGTCTCCTCTGTCCAAAGGACCTTCTCCCTGAAACGTTGTGGTCTGTCGATATGCATTATAGCAAATTCCAGTCTGGCTGAATGAAACATTGATTCAATGAGCTGTAAGGGTACCAAAAAAATTTGGCCATAACTGTATACTGTGTGTTTATAGATGTGCTGTATGGCACTTTTAAGAGCTACACTTAAAAATAACATTTTATATATTGCAGCTTAGCAATTTTTAAATGTGGCAACTGCATTATTTTTCTCTCGCCCCCCCTTCTTTTCACCTCATGATCTGGTCAGTAACACTCAACCTGGGGAGAGGGTAGTGTTGTGTGCAGTAGAAGGTTTATATGGATTTAACCAACAAGTTGAAGCTGGACAACCTGCTAACGCTTTTTAGGGCATTTACAGCAACAGTTTTTTTTGTTTTTTTTTCAGTATAAAGGTTTTAAATAAAAGCTGACAATTGTAAGCACCCCTGTCAGTGATAAAAGGGTTTGTCTCCACCCTCCAACTACTAGTTTCGCTGGACAGCTTCGGCTGTTAAAGGAAGTTGGAAAATACCAAACTTATTGGCAATATCATCAGGTGAAAATAAAGCCAAAAAAAATCTAATGCAGCCACTACATGTAAAAATAATTAGGCTGCAGTATATTTTACTTATGGGTTTAATAAACTCATTACTATAGTAATACAAAATTTCAAGGGTGATGGGAAATGGCTGTCGGTGGGAGCAACGTTATTGGCATTCAGGTTGCAATTGTCTGTCACCTGTTTTTTTTTTTTGTCAGAGGTCAAAAAGATTGGGGTGTAGGGCAAAAAGCAGTTACAGTCTGATAACTTAACAACACAGTATGAAGAATATGCTTCTTATTGACCAAACTGTCCATTTTGTATTACTTGCATGTTTTGTTTACTTTTTTGTTAGATATAGTGTAAGATTCTCTTACCACATCCATTCCCTCTGACATTATTTGCAAGTTAATTAAATTGAGATTCTTAAAGCGTTAGCCTGGGGAAGGTAAGTCTTTATCTTCCATTAGCTATTTCTGATATAGCCAATCGCCAGCCTCCCTAGCAGCATTCCAGTCCCATCTTGTTATGTGATTCCTGCTTGTGAACGAAGTTTAGACTTCAGTTCATGTGAAGTACACCTGTCCTTTTTATTACCCCTGGCATTGTCCTGCATCCACAGGACTCTTCATACTGGACTCAAGTTCTGCTTCCTTGCTTTTTATAGTCCTGATAAGAACCCTTAGTACACAGAATTAATAATTCTTATGAAGTCATATATTGTACCTGTCAAGTATTTCACTGACCCTTATGTAGCACTTTATCTATAGAATTATAGTAGTATTATGATAAGTTTAGTTGTAAGTACAAATATGGGGCACAGCAGGAGGGGGAGAGGGCAGGGACTATGGAACTATTTTTGACCATTCTCTGTCTTTGTTTAGGTTGAAGTGAAACGTGCAGAGCCTCGTGACAGTAAAAGCCAAACTCCTGGACCTGCAGGATCCAATCAGTGGGGTAATAGGGTCGTGCCCAGTACAGCCAATGGATGGACAGGTCAACCTCCCACTTGGCCACAGAGTTACAGTCCACAAGGTGAGACTTTTGGGCGGATCAGTAGCTTGTAAAACTTATCTAGGATGCGCCAAGTAAATGCCCAATGTGTTAAACTTTAAAGTATAACTAAAGGCAAAACTTTTTTTTTTTTTTTGGATGGGAGTGGAGAGGGGTTAGAACACCTGTCAGTTTTTGTCTGTCCCTCTGTTGGGGAGATTCGCCTTATCCATTTGTCCTGTTTACCATTAAATTCCCAAATTTTTAGGTTGTCCCCAGAAAAATAATAGAAGGGAAATCTTCCAGTGGGGACACTAGTTCTAGTGACCTGGGGGTCCCCAAGGAATTTTCTTAATTTTGCAGGGATTTCCTCTCCCTTCCTGTTTGGCTATTTGAAAGGAAATCTCTAAGATGGGACACAGATGGCAAAAAAAATCTGATAGGGGATCTAACCCTTCCTTACTCTATTCAAAATGGGGGGGGGGGTATAAATATATTTTGCATTTAGTTCTACAGAAAATTTGCGCGCGCCTGCAAAACGATGGCAGACATCAGTACCCTATATTTTTTTTCAATTTTGGATAGAGTAAAGGAAGATTATTACCCGTCACAATTTGTTTTTTTTACTATCTGTCATTAGGGAGATTTACCTTCACTTCCTGTCCCATAGCTAAAAGCACACGATTTGTCACTCCTAACAGAACAGGGAAGTGTGTGTTTACATACACTCGTCCCTGTTCTGTGTGTCCTGGTCACGCTCGCTCGTGGCCGGCGACCGTCGGCCGCGAGCATCGCCCCACCCCCCTGCTATGCAGCGGGCGTGCGCGTGCCTGTTATCCGGACCCCACGAGCCAACATACAGGTACGTGGTTTCGTGCAGGGGAGCCAACCTGCTGGTCCGGAAGCAGTTAATCATGCATTATTGCTCTCATTTCAGTGTAGACAGTAGTGTATGCAGTATATAACGTGTATCGCAAGCAATGTCTTCATTCATAGGCTCCCCCAACAGGTGCAATTACATTTGTGTGTGGGGGAAGGCTGGGCTCAACTTTTTTTAGGGAGTGCTTGAGTGTAATTTATTCTTTTGAGTTAATTTTTTCCCCACAATCACTAAAAGTTTATTTATAATATCCGCCTTTTTTTTTTTGTGGGGGGTGATGATGGAGCGCACTCTGGGGGTCACAGGAAGCTATCAGGCAGCTGTACAGCCGCTGGGTCACTTTCATTACTAAACTGACAGGTGGCTTGCCGAGTGTACACAAAGCAGCCACCTGGACCTGCCCCAAATGTGGCATATTCACATTTATTTTCTTTAATCATTGCAAATAGAAATTCACACCATTCTATATTTTTTCACTTGCTGACTTTATCATTGTTTTTCCTTAGGCATGTGGATGCCAGCAGGACAGACTATTGGTAAGTAATCCCCTATTAATCTATGTTATTTTTCTTTAACTTGGGCAGATCACTTCATTCTCTCCTACCTCTTTTTGGTTCTTCCTAATGCAGTCTTCTCCACAGGCGGGTACGGGCCTCCTGCTGGCCGGGGTGCTCCTCCTCCACCTCAAGCCTTTACCCCCTTCCTAGTCTCGTCACCTCCAGGAAGTTTTCCTGCAGCTCAAGGTTTCCCAACAGGTTATGCAACAACCCCTCCATTTGGTAAATTATAATGTTTAAATTTTACTTGTACAAAATCCATTAAGATTTTCTACTTGGCAAGTTAAACTAGTGTGTGTGTGTGTGTTTTTTCTGTGTCATTGCAGGTTATGGCTATGCGCCTCCACCTCCTCCTGATCAGTATGTCACTTCAGGCGTTCCACCACCACCTGGTACTCCTGGAGCAGCAGCACCACTGGCATTCCCTCAACCTCCAGGGCAGTCAGCTCAGGATCTTGGTAAACCTGGTGGTCAACAAGACTTTTCTTTTAGCCAATTTGGTAAGTAATGAGAGTAATGTTTAGTTAACTTTTTTATTGAAAATGTAATTTGGCAGTAGTTGGGTGGTTAGTAAGTCTTGCACAGTTCTTGAGCAGAGGCTGGAGCTCTTCATTTGTGAGGGATGTGTGAGGTTCCCTTTTATAGCTTTTTATGAATTTGTATGTCCCCTCCCCTGCTAGTTTGGGGCAGACCACTCCATTCCTAACCATGCCATGCATTAACCCTGCTGCCTGGCTGGTTAGCATATCAGGTTGGGGTTTTAGTGCATGCCTTCATCATCCCACGTAAAAAGCCTGAAGAAATCACTCTTTCTAGGAAATGCCTGCTTTGTGAAATTATCCGAGTGGATTTGAACTCTCTCTGAAGGACACAAAAGGTAAGTGATGGTAGGTAGTGGTAGATCATCGTTTTTAACCACTTCCATTATGGAGAGTACCACCCCATTCATTAACATTAGTCTTTTGTCTTTTCTTTAGGGTATCTCAAATGCCCATAGCTTTTAGCTTTTTTTCTTAAAAATGTATTTATTTTTTTGAAAGAAACTTTTTTATTTTTTGATGGGTAGTCTGCAGTGGGTATTTTGTACCCTAAAAACCAGTCAAGATAAATCATGTAACAGTATTTGAATGGAAGCTTGGTTAAAAATTTAAAGTACAAACACTAAATCTAAGGCATTTATGCCAGTTTTATCGTAATTATACAGCCGCAGAACTGGGCATTTTAAATTTCAAAGGGTTTTTCTTGTCACAATAAAAGTGAGAAACCTCCCTTGTGGCAGGAAGGGTTATGTGATTATAAAATATAATCTACCTCTTCAACCAGACCACTGGGGCTCAGCTGATATAAAGCCATCTGAAATCTGCATCAAAGAAGTATGAAGGGTTTGAACAGTTTGAGTTTATTTATTTTTTTTATTCTGTGAGGTAGGTTAGTCTCTTGTCATTCGGTCATTTCAGAGTTGCTCCTAAAGGATAAGTACACTTTAAAACAAAGTGCATTTGTCTCTTTTGCCCCCTTCCCCTGAGCTAACCTAACACCCTAAACAAATGCCAGAGCCTGTATCTGTTGTATTGTGTTTATTCTTTATACCCAATCTTTGTTTTACAAATAAACATTTAATTCATATTAAAGGAATCATAGAGTACAGTGGAATAGTTAGTAAAACTAAACTCTGGTTTGAAAAGAATACATTCTATTTAAGTATGTATTGTTAACTTAAACAACTACCTTCTATTGCTCTCCAAATTCCTCTTTTGGCTTGCTCCTGAGGTGGACTGGGTACTATAGACTTGGTTTGTAGTGTACAAAACAGTGGCAACCACACCAACCTATGACTGGCTTTTGCAGCAAGGTGCATATGGAAAGGGTAATGCACATCACAAACAGACAAGATTTCCCAGCACACTCGCCAGCCTGCAAAACAACCAAATTGGCCCTGTCTAATAGTTCACGTTGCTTATGCAAATAAATCACTCTGTTTTAACCCTAAATTGTTAGACCGGGCCAACAAGGCTGGCTGGTAAGTGTGCTGGGAAATCTTTTGTCTGTTTGTGATGTGTTTCTAGTGTGTGTATAGAGAAGTACACATGACTGCAAATAATGTGCACTGCTTGTTCCAAACAAACAGAAGCAAGGGGAAAAAAAAAGGGGTTTGAGATGTGTATGGATTATTTTTGGAGGAGAGAGCTGGCCATAGATGGATTAAAATTTGGCCAGTTCAGCAGGTACCAGGCATATTTTAATCCGTCAGTGGCTGGTCCTGTTCGAGAGCAGTCAATCTACTGCACATGATTGGGCTTGCTGAAAAAACTTAGTTTGATCAATGCTGCAAACCAGCTGGGTCCTCTGCTGTAAGAATACAGTGACTCAGCTGGTTCAGTTTTTTTTTTTTTTTTTCATTCAGTTCACTGACTGAACGGAAGAAACAGCCATGTATGGGCAGCTAAGGGATATTGGCGTCACTTTAGGTACAGGTCAAGTCCTACAATAATGACTGAGTCCATCTATGCAAAATGAACACCGTTCAAAGAATGGTGCATATACCAGAACATTGTAGAAAATTAGTTATATAAACTATGAAATGAATCGCATGAACGAGGGGACAGTTGAAGTGCAGTAAGAGCCTAGTTGTGGCAAGGCCTGTATTCATCTGATCTTCCCATGTCTACATTGAGAGCATGTAAAGCTTGTTCTACAGTAAAATGTAAAAAAAAAAATACAGTATCTCACAAAAGTGAGTACACCCCTCACATTTTTGTAAATATTTTATACTATCTGAGGAAATTACACTTTGCTACAATGTAAAGTAGTGAGTGTACAGCTTGTATAACAGTGTAAATTTGCTGTCCCCTCAAAATAACTTAACACACAGCCATAAATGTCTAAACCGCTGGCAACAAAAGTGAGTACACCCCTAAGTGAAATGTCCAAATTGGGCCCAATTAGCCATTTTCCCTCCCCCCGGTGTCATGCGACTCGTTAGTGTTACAAGGTCTCCGGTGTGAGTAGGGAGCAGGTGTGTTAAATTTGGTGTTCGCGCTCGCTCCCTCATACTGATTACTGGAAGTTCAACATGGCAAAGAACTCTGATGATTTGAAAAAAAAAAGAATTGTTGCTCTACATAAAGATGGCTTAGGCTATAAGAAGATTGTCAAGACCCTGAAACTGAGCTGCAGCAGTGGCCAAGACCATACAGCAGTTTAACAGGACAGGTTCCACTCAGAACAGGGCTCTCCATGGGCGACCAAAGTTGAGTTCATGTTCTCAGCATTATATCCAGAGGTTGTCTTTGGGAAATGGATGTATGAGTGCTGCCAGCATTGCTGCAGAGGTTGAAGGGCCAGCCTGTCAGTGCTCAGACCATACGCCGCATACTGCCTCAAATTTGGTCTGCATGGCTGTCGTCCCAGAAGGAAGCCTCTTCTTAAGATGATGCCCAAGAAAGCCCACAAAAAGTTTGTTGAAGACAAACAGACTAAGGACTTGAATTACTGGAACCACGTCCTGTGGTCTGATGAGACCAAAATACACTTGACACCATCTGAACCAAATATTATGTGGCGGCAACCAGGTGAGGAGTACAAAGACAAGTGTGTCTTGCCTACAGTCAAGCATGGTGGTGGGAGTGTCATGGTCTGGGGCTGCATGAGTGCTGCCGGCACTGGGGAGCTACAGTTTGAGGTAACCATGAACGCCAACATGTACTGTGACATACTCAAGCAGAGCATGATCCCCTTCCTTCGGAGACTGGGCCGCAGGGCAGTATTCTAACATAATGACCCCAAACACACCACTGCCTTGCTGAAGAAGCTGAGGGTAAAGGTGATGGACTGACCAAGCATGTCTTCAGACCTAAACCTTAGACCTGTGAAGCTCTGGTGAACTCCATGCCCAAGAGGGTTAAGGCAGTACTGGAAAAATAATGGTGGCCACACAAAATATTGACACTTTGGGCCCAATTTGGACATTTTCACTTAGAGGTGTACTCACTTTTTTTTTCCCAGCGGTTTAGACTTTAATGATTGTGTGAGTTATTTTGAGGGGACAGTAGAGCTGCACGATTAATTGTCAAGAATCGTTATTCGCGATCCCCCCCCCCCCCCCCCCCTTGCGATCTTGACGAAGGTGTTTCAGATTCTGTCAATGCAAAGCATTCTCTCTGCTCTTCTGAAGCCACAGCCTTCAAAAGAAAGGAAGAGAAAAATTGGGCAGTCTGCCAAGAATCACAACCTGCTTTAGCAGTGGAACTTAGGTATAAACATTGTTACAATTTGTCAAAGGAATAGACTTCAAGTGTGTAAATGAGGAAAGTTTAACCACTTAATCACTAAACCTTTTTCTGACATTTGTTGGTTTCAAGCTAAAACCTTTTTTTTTTTTTTGCTAGAAAATTACTTAGAACCCCCAAACATTATATATATATTTTTAGTAGAGACCCTAGAGAATAAAATAGTTGTTGCAATATTTTATGTCACACTGGTATTTGCGCAGCAGTCTTTCAAATGCAATTTTTTTGGAAAAATTTACTTTAATGAATTAAAAAAACAGTGAATTTAGCCCAATTTTTTTTTTGTATAATGTGAAAGATTTTACGTTGCAAGAATCGTGAGAGAATCGTGATCTTTTTATTCTAAGCAAAAAAATTGTGATTCTCATCTTGGCCAGAATCGTGCAGCTCTAGGGGAGAGTAAATTTACACTATACAAGCTGTACACTCACTACTTTACATTGTAGCAAAATGTCATTTCTTCAGTGTTGTCACATTAAATGATATAATAAAATATTTACACAAATGTGAGGGGTGTACTCACTTTTGTGAGATACTGTATATATCTCTAGGAATGGCTCCATAAAAGACATGTAATTGGATTTTTTTATAATGTAGCTAACCCTTCTGGTGGTCTGGGGGGGGGTTCAATTATTTGTGATCAGGCCTTCAGAAAGTGTAGGATCAATGATTATCTATATGAAGTGGCAGACCTAGTTATCTCATGCAATAAGTAGTGTCTAGTAGAGGGCTCACAGTGGTAATTCTTGCTATTGGGTCAGTTTCCAAAAATTTAATAAGTGGGCACTGCCATCAAATATGGGAAAGGGAGCAGAGTACCCATCCAGCACTTGGAGAAACCTGTGTCCCACCTATTTAAGGGTACTGCGTCTATCACTGACCTGGAAGTTTAAAATGAATCCTCAGTGTATTGGTGTTCAAGGAATTATACATTAGAAGTTTGCATCTGTGTTTGTCAGAGATGGTATGAGACAACAAACTGCTTCCAGTTGACTAAGTATGCTGGAGGGTCTTGATGTGCTCCTATGAGCAGTTTTTACAGAGACAAGATGTGTTGAGATGGGCCTGAAGTGAGCAAGAACATTTCTTCTAATGGATTAACTGTCTCGGTGTCATAGTAGGGAGTCTGGGAGGTTTGTGAGAAAGTTACAGGAAACTATCTCTAAAATACCAGGAGTGTTTGTCCATATCTGTTGAGGCCTCAAAAAGGGCAAAATGCGTCTGAGGAGTTCACGATCAGTGGAGAACAGGAGCTTAAGCCATCTTTTACCCATCTCATTCATATTTATTCAACAGGCAGTTGATGTGTGCAGACTGTCACCATTTTGTTGGAGCTATTTAATCGGGTAAAATTTTAGAATACCAAGAACAGATAGCGAATTGAGAACACACTAGGGTGAACTGATATGGTGATTATACGGACTTTCATGTGGGGACCAATTTAGAGATTCAAAGCACCAATGGCTGGTCAGGACTTTGTAAACCTTCGTGTTTTATTTTTTTAAAATGACAAACATATATCATACTTGCCTCCACTGTGTAGCTCGTTTTGCCCAGAGAGGCCCCGATCCTCCTCCTCTGGGGTCGCTTGGCGGCTCCTCCTCGCAGCAGATAACCCCCTAGGAGAGGCGCTCTCCCTGGGGGTTACCGTGCGGGCACGCTCCCAAGTCCAGCATTTTTCGTCCATAGACACGAATGCCCCGTGACATTGGATTTGATTGACAGCAACGGAAGTCAATGGCTGCGCTGCTATCAATCTATCCAATCGAGAGCCGGGACCCTGTACAGAGAGGGAGAACGCGTCTCCGTCAAGAGAATGAAGGGGCTCAGGTAAGTAAAACGGGGAGGCTGGGGGGACTGGTCACTGCCAGAAGTTTTTTCACCTTAATGCATAGAATGCATTTTTGCAAATTTGTTGTTTACAAGTTAAACAGTTTTTTTCTTGCTAGAAAATTACTTAGAACCCCAAACATTATATTCATATTTTTTCTAACACCCTAGAGAATAAAATGGCAGTCGTTGCAATACATTCTGTCACACCATATTTGTGCAGCGGTCTTATAAGCACGCTTTTTTTGGAAAAAAATACACTTTTTTGAATTAAAAAATAAGACAACAGTAAAGTTAGCCCAATTTTTTTTTTAATATTGTGAAAGATAATGTTACGCCGAGTAAATTCATACCCAACATATCTTGCTTCAAAATTGCGCCCACTCGTGGAATGGCGACAAACTTTTACCCTTAAAAATCTCCATAGGCGACGTTTAAAAAGTTCTACAGGTTGCATGTTTTGAGTTACGGAGGAGGTCTAGGGCAAAAAATTATTGTTCTCGCTCTACCGATCGCGGCGATACCTCACATGTGTGGTTTGAACACCGTTTTCATATGCGGGCGCTATTCACGTATGCGTTCTCTTTTGCACGCGAGCTTGGAGGGACAAAAAAAAAAATTCTTATGTTACCTTTTTATTTTTTATTTTTACACTGTTCTTTAAAAAAAAAATGTGTCACTTTTATTCCTATTACAAGGAATGTAAACATCCCTTGTAATAGAAAAAAAAATCATGACAGGACCTCTTAAATATGAGGTCTGAGATCAAAAGACCTCGGATCTCATATTTACACTAAAATGCAATTTTAAAAAAATGGCCCTTTAAGAGCTATGGGCGGAAGTGATGTTTTCACGTTGCTTCCGCCCTGCAATGATATGGAGACGGGTTGGAGCCATCTTCCCCTCACTCGTCTCCATGTTAAGCCAGGAAAAGGATCCGATCGCCTCCACCGATACCGAAGACTTTGGTAAGCGGCGTAGGGCGCCACGGGAGGTGTGGGCCCTCTCCCGCTGCTAAGTGATATTGCGGCGAATCCGCTGCAGAGACCACTTTTATCTGAAAGCGGACTGCCCGCTGAAGAAGAGGATACCGGGGTTATGGCAGCTAGCTGCTGCCATAACGATATTCCTCTTCAAAGTACCAACGTAAAACTGCGGCGAGCGGTACATAAGTGGTTAAAGGATAAGTTCACCTTTAAATAAATGTACGTTTTTTTTTTTTCAGGTGCATTTACTAATTTTTGTTTTTTAACCACTTCAATACCAGACACTTACGCCCCTTCCTGCCCAGAGCAATTTTCAGCTTTCAGCGCTGTCACACTTTGAATGACAATTGCACGGTCATGCGACACTGTACTCAGAGTAAATTTTTATCATTTTCTTCCCACAAATAGAGCTTTTTTTTTTTGTATTTGATCACCTCTGCGTTTTTTTAATTTTTTGCTAAACAAACTAAAAAAGACCAACATTTTTGAAAAAAATATTTTTTTTTAGTTTGTCATAAAATTTTGTTTTCCCCTTCACTGACGGGCACTGATGAGGAGGCACTGATAGGCAGCACTGATGAGCACCAATAGTTGGCACTGACAGGTGGCACTGACCGGCGGCACTGACAGGCAGAACTGATGATGAGGCACTGATAAGTACTGACATTTGTTACTGCTGGACAGTGTTTGGCACTGTGGTGGGCAGTGATTGGCACTGTGGTGGGCACTGGCAGAATATATTATTTTTACATTGCTGGGCACTGGTTGGCAGGTAATTTGTACATTTGAGGGGGCTGTGCTGATAATCAATGTGCTGATTATCAGCACAGAACACCCCCCCGACAGGGAGAGCCGCCAATCAGCTCTCCCTGTCAGCGCGAAACAAAGAATGCCGTTTATCGGCACTTCCTGGTTCACGAGATGATCAGCTGTGATCTGACAGAGGCTTCTTATCACGATTGGAGATGCGGGGTGTTAGACTGACACGCCACACTTGCAATCGCAGCTCTGGCGCGCGCCGGCATGTTATCCTGCTGGACATCATATGACGCCTAGTCACGATAACGGAACCACTTACCGGCCTTCATTCTGCATACAGTGGGCAGGAAGTGGTTACATTTTTTTAGGAGCCTGAAAAGCATGCACCTGTGATCAGCAGGATTTCCCCAGACGGTCAATGTAAGCTGTTTCACTCCGACAGGAAGAATCCATGAACTACCACAGCGCTCAACAGTGGCGTGGTAGTTCATTGAGAACTACAAGCCGCAAAGGATTTTTGGAACTCCGTGAATGAATGACATGGCTGTGTGGGCAGAGCGCCACACAGTTACGCTTTTTTTAAAAAGTGACAGCTGGTATGGGGGAACTTCCCCCCCTACTGATGTCACAAAGGCGGCGGCTGCAGGAGCAGGAATATGTTACAAGGAGGGGTTGTGGAGGGTAGAGTTCAAACTCTGTAATATGATGGTTAGGTTCTGAGCAAGCTTCATCTTACGTTGCAGATCCGAGATCTGTGCCTTTTTTCAGTTAAACATAGAAGTTCACCGGTTTCATATGATGAGACTGGCTTTGAAGCAATAAGACATGGATGTTTAGAAGTGCGGGACAGAAGTCTGGAGTTTCTGCAGTGTGGCAGATCTGTGTTTGCATGTGAAAGAAAAAGGGTTATCCCCAGCGATAGATGTCTCCTTGATTTATGTAGGTATAGTAGCAGTTTTAATTCCCCCTGGCTTGCAAAGGTTTCTCTTGCCATATATGGATAGATGGTGATCAGAGCTCTGTCGAAATTAGTGCGAGGTATTCCTCTGGTCTTTTGGAAAATATTCATAATGATGGAAGTGACATCTAGTGGCTTTTTTTGATGGTAGGTCATTTAGATGCAGTTTTATGCCCTCTGTCAAGATCATTGGTTCTTAACCTGGGGGTCAGGTCCCTCTCGGGGGGGTCGAATGACGATTTGCCAGGGGTCACTAAATCCTGGGCTGTTCCTGAAGCCCGTGCCACTCTCCCAGCCTTTTCACGGCCGCCCAGCAGGGCTGTCTCTGGAGCCTGTGGCTGCCCAGCTGGGCTGTTTCTGGAGCCCGCGGCCGCCCACTCAGCCTCTTCGCAGCCACCCATTCAGTTCACGGCATGGCTGGGGGGCAGAGACTAGAGGTCAGCTGACTGGTGAGGAATGTGAAGTGGGAGGGGCTGGAGGAGACCCCATCTCCTGATTTCGGCATAGGTGTCACTGCTGCGAGACACCAAAGAACTGGAGACATGGTGAAGCCGGAGACAAAGTGAGTAACACTACCTGTGATTAGAGTTGCCATTAAGTCCCCCACTTCAGTTCTCAGATGAGCAGATGACCTTCATCAAGAGCACCTAAGTTGTCTGATCAGAACTACCCCAGCACTGCCACTGATCCGACACCACCCCAGACAGCCGCCCCCCCCCCCAGCAAGACTGACACTCATCCCAACTCCCCGCCAGCACTGCCACTCATCCCATTCCCCCCCACTCCCCACCAAGGAATAAAAATAGAGAATACATAGAAGAGAGAGGAAAAGAGGGGGAGGAACAAAGAAAAAGGGAGAGAAAGAACAAGAAAGATGGCTAGAGAGAGGCAAAGAAAGTAGACCAAAGAGAGAGTGTTAGTACATCCTAAAATGTACCATAATAGGTTTTTAATACTGTACGAGTGTAATGGAATCTGGGAGCACTAAATGTCCATGGGTTAGGGGTGCAAATTACTTGTCTTGGGTGCTGGCAACCCACGCTACAATAAATAAAAACAAATAATTTTACTGTTAGGGGTCCCCACAACTTGGGAAATTTTATCAAGGGGTCACAGCATTAGAAAGGTTGAGAATCACTGGTCAAGGTGGAGTTTAGTGGTGACAGGGCAGTTGGTTATAGTTGGCTATGGCTTTTTGGAACAATATCCCATATAAATATTGGGATTTGTTTTTTTTACTTTTTTTTTGCTATTTAGACAGTCCACTTGAAGTAGACCTAAACCCAGTGCCCTAAAATGTCATATAAACCTACCATAAGCCTTTCATTAACCACTTTTACTACTGGAGCAGTTTAATTTTTCACACACATTTTAAAATCTGAATTTTATAAATTCAATTATATATTTTCTGAGAGAAGAGGCCCAGTAGAATAAAATGGTGGCAGTTGCAATTTTTATGTTGCACGATATTTGCATGACTGTTTTAACTTTTTTTTTTTTTTCTTTTTTTTTTTTTTTTAAGTATTTTTAGTTTTAAGTTAAAAACACTAAAATTTTAGTGCACACTTTAAAGTATTGTAAAATTGAAAAAATAATAGAATTGTTTCTACAATGCTTTATGCAGCTAGAGTTAAGATATGCTTCATAGAACAGTAATTAAATATGTTTTTGTTTCTATATGCATCATTTTTAGTGCCTGGAAAGCCTCTGCTTTGTTTGAAAGGCTTGTTTATGGCATAAAGGTAGGATTGTTACTTGTAGCAGTTTATCAGCTTTATTGTGTTAGGATTTTCTTGTAATCCTAATTGATTAAAGGGTTTAAAACACATACCAACATAAGATGAAAAAAGAAAAATAACCACCAGTGTCATAAAGTTTTAGTTTTATATACAAATATTGTGTTTACAAGATATGACAAAGTGCAGAAAGCACAAACAAATAAGGTGCGTAGGAATCAACAGCATGTAAATAGGTGGGTGGAAGATAGCAAAGTGACCCCTTAATAACAAGCATTGTTCAGTAGTGAGCTTAAAGCGGAGTTTCGCGAAAAAAAAATAAATTTAGATGTCAGCAGCTGCAAATACTGAAGCTGCTGACTTTTAAAATAAGGACACTTACCTGTCCCGGGGTCCAGCGATGTCGGCACCCGAGACCGAACCGTCCCTCGGTCCTTGGGTGCTGCCGCCGCCATTCTCGCTGAGAGAATCAGGAAGTGAAGCTTTGCGGCTTCACTGCCCGGTTCCCTACTGTGCATGCGCGAGTCGCGCTGCACGTCTACACTGGTCCCCGTTGTGTTGTGGGAACTGTGTATTTCCCACAACACAACGGGGGTGGGCGGGGAGTCTGCGGCTAGCTATACCCGGCAAGTGGGTGCAGATACCTGTATTATACAGGTATCTGTACCCCCCTCCCCCCTGAAAGGTGCCAATTGTGACACCGGAGGGGGGGAGGAATCCGATGAGCGGACGTTCCACTTTAGGGTGGAACTCCGCTTTAACTTGACTATTGGTCAAATTCCGACTTCTTAGGTGTCCGTTGCAGTACTTCATAGGTACTTTAATACCGCACTGGTAAATGTTGCAACTTGTAGCTGGCCTAGGGTCAGACTGGCAATACTGGCTTTTGTCCAACAAAATGTTGTAATGTTGTGGGGTTTGTAAATCCCAAAACAAAAAAGCCCCAATCCTCCTCTTCTCGGGTCCCCCGCTGGCACTTATAGCTCCTCCCCCAATAGTAAGTCACTTGCTATGGGGGCACTGGTACATGCCCATAAGACACACAGAGCTGCGGCTCAGCCCTGTCCCCCTGCTCTCTCCTTATTGGCTCACTGGCTGTGATTTGACAGTAGTGGGAGCCAGTGGCTCCCCTTGTTGTCTCAGCCAATGAGGATCTCGCGCACATCGGTGGATCGAGAGGGGGCTCAGGTGAGTTTTGGGAGGGCTGTGGGGGGGAGCAGCACACGCATAGAATGCATGAAGGTAAACAAAAAAAAAAAAAAACCTTCAGCCTTCATAACTACTTTATTTTCCCGTGTTTTCACCTGGTGATCTGGCCAGTAAGACACTTCCTATTTAGGGTCACGAGAAGCAGAGGAGCCACCCTTGGACAGTGGCATTGTCAAACACTGAAGATGATGGTGTTAGTATAGTCCTAAATTTGCTAGTGCGTCTAAGGAAATAATGCCAAACTCTCCAGCTAACACTTTTTAAGCAGTTGCAGCAACAGTTTTTTTTTTTTTCATTTTTGATAAAGATTTTACAAAAAAATGAATAAAAACTGACCATTTTAGGAATACTTATTAAAGCTGCAGATACTCACCTTCTCTCTAACAGCCAGATGTCCATGGTGCCAGTTTCTTTTGGGAGTCTTGATTGGCCAGTACCGGGTGATCTAACTCCTGGTGCTGTAATGTAAACTGCGCAGCTCAGTGTATGTACATTGTAGATGACTGTGAAGGAGGCAGGTAGATTTATTGTAGAAAAGACTTTTGTTTCTTCTGAGGTAAATAGTCTGCCTACTCGCAAGTAGTTTGACTTTAGTTTTTCTTTAGGGCCTCATTCACACCATGGTGCAGAGACGTTAGTCTTTCTGCACGCGTTTTGCAAAAGCACAAAAAAAAAAAAAAAAAAAAAATGTTCTCTGTGTCCTGTTCACACCACAACACTGGTATCATGTGCAGATTTTTTTCTGCGCAGGAATCTGCAAAGTTTATGCAGTTTTCTGCACAGGGAAAAACTGCCATGACATCAACATTGGTGTGAATAGGGCACATAACTGACCTGCATTTAAACTGATGTTCACACGCATGTAAACTGATGTGAAATTGATGTTTCTGCAAGTGAAATCTGCACGGTTTTCCCATCAGTTTTCATGCACGTATGGTGTGAACAAGCCCTTAATGTTTTGTCTCAAACCTCTAACTGCTACTTTTTGCTGGACAGCTTGCTCTGTTAAAGCAGAACTGCACCATGTTCACTCCTCCAATGATTGAAGTCCAAGAGGGTTCCCTTGCTGGTGTCTTCTCCCCAGCACCTTTCAGATGCCAGTTTTTGACAGTCTTGATTGGCCAGTGTGGGAATGACAACTCCAGCATATGCATAGTCAGTGATCTTGGCATACAGGGACTGTGCTGGCGATGTATATTGAGCTACAAATGTCACAGCACACTAGAGCAGGTAGGTTTATTTTCTTGCAGAAGAGAGATTGCCTGCCCTAAGTTTTTTTTAAATGTTGCCTTTAGTTCCACTTTAATGAAAAAATTAAAGTTTCATATATTCACTGGATGGACCTCTTTCTGGTCCTCTACTCTGCCTTGGGGTAAAAGTTTAGTTTCTGTTGTACCCTTAAAACTTCAGTGTGGATGAGAGAAGACATGCTAGTCTTATGGAAGTGATGCCCAACTTTTCAGATGTTGTACAATACACAAATAAGTTTAGATATGCTGTAAACCTTAAATATAAAAAAAATTAATGGAAAATTCTATACCCAGAGTGTGCCCATCTGCTTTTGTAACTTAAAGAAAACGTAACGCTTTTACAAGATAATAGAGTGCATGTGTTATGGTATGCATTGGGGGGAAAACCACAGAACACCGTTTACCCTGTTTTCTTATAAATATCCATAACTGTGTATTTGGTTTTGGTTGCACAATCTTTATGCTTGTCTGTTTCTTTGCTATAGGATACGGACAGGATATGAGTGGGTTTGGACAGAGTTACTCTGACCCCAGCCAACAACCCCCCTCATATACGACAGCAACAACTGCACCGGCATCGGCAGGCCCGCCTGCGGGTGGCAGTGGCTTGGGAAGAGGACAGAATCACAATGTGCAAGGATTTCATCCTTATAGACGTTAACATCAGGGAATGGGGTGCACAGTGGAAACAAAAGGACGCATCCACCTCTGAACTTGTGACAATCACCTGGTCAAGACACATCCTGCTTAGAGACTTGTGGAGGTTCTATGATTTGAAGGATAAGCTGTGGGTGTTTGGACAAGAGTTTTTACATCTTTTTTTTGACCCATCAGCACAAACAAAGCCAATGAGTCACTGGTTCCAAACAGGGTCTTGAAAACATCTGCAGCTTTAATGGAACTCTTCAGGTTTATTGGTTCATATTGTTTTCCTTATTTTGGGGGAATTTTTTTCTCTGAGCCTTTGTTTTACCATTAATTGTAAACTTTTATGTTTAAAGATAAAATATATACATTTAAAAATTGTGAATTTTTTAAACAAAAAGATTTTCTACTATGTATGCAGGTTTATTTTTTAATTTAATTGCAGGGTTTCCGGCAACACTGGAGTTCAGAAAAGTTTTAACTCCTTGCTTCTGAATATATTTTTCATTAATTTTATTTTATTTTGGGGGTTGTGGGTTGTTGAGTGCAATAAGTCAGCATCTCTGAGTTACCCAGTGATTTCCTACTGAGTGTAGTTCTTGATTTTGTTACTTGACATGAGGCAGAGTGCAGGGAACAGTCACCTGCTCAAAAGTCACCAATGCAGAGACTTGATATGTGCCCCTTACTTATTGCATTCTAACTGCAAGTTCTCTGGGGTATTGGAGCCATCTCTAGGTGTAAATTCCTCAGGCTGAAGGTGTGCAGTGCATTTTGCACTAACTGGTGAATACCTCCTGGTTTGAAATAAAAAAATCATTTTGGATGATACATTTTGGTGATGTTTCTTATTATTAATCCGTTGTTTACATTTTGTAACTGTGCTTTGAGGCTCCGTTCACATCTTGGCGTTCCGAATCTATATGAAATAGCAGGGAATCTTGGGGCATCAAGGAGATCCGTCACTTCCAATGGCACCCCGATCGTGGTGCAATTTTGCAGTGATCCGTCAGGGGACAATTGCGGTAAAATCAGGGTGCCATTTTAAGTGACGGGGATCACACGGGCGTCCCGTGATTTGCCGTTATTTAGAATTGCGATTTCCATCCACCATTTTGGAAAGCAAAGATGTGAATGGAACCTTACTATTGAAGATAAAAATTGCAGAACCGTGTTCGTCCTATGAACAGATGTTTGGATACACAAAGATTAAAGCGTTTGTTAACCCAAAAAAAAAATGCTGCTCCTGTCCCTTTTTAATGTGCAATTAGTAGCATGGCACCTTTGCTTTTTAAATCATTCCTCTGTATCTCCTACAATACCTATTTTGATAATGCCAGGTCCTGACTCCCCTCCTGAGTGCTGACCAAGATTTACCATGTCTGCTGAGCCGAGAGATCATAGTTTGTGCATGTCTGCGTCACACACAGCTCTCCTGTCTCTGTGCCCATCTTCATCTCCCCCTCCTTCCTGTCAACATGTAGTCTGGAGTTAGAAAGATGATCTCCTACACTGCCAGCCATGCCCCTCTCATTTCATACACACTGCATTGAGGGCCACAGGGAGGAAGATAAGATTCCTCTTCTGACATATCTTGCACAAGTCAGAAGGAATCTGTGTCCCTCCTACTAGATATAGAGATGATATAGGACAATTGGGAGAGCTAAAAAAAAGGGCTAATAAAAGGTATATACACAAAAAAAGATGCTGCAATGCTTAGGGAACCATGTACTGTGTGACTAATTAATTGGGGGCAATTCACTTTAAATCCAAATTCCAGGAAAATGGGGAGGGGGGGGAATTCTACCCTTGCAAGCGCTTTACCTTTCAACATGAATATAAATCCTTTATTCCAGAATAATCTGGAATTACAATGAAGATAGAACACCACAATAAAGACATGGTTCAAAAGTGAAACCCCAGTACATGCAATTAAAAAAAAAAAATTACCTATAAAACAAATTGTGAAAGCAACACAAAATAGTCTTCTAACCGCTTGCTGGCCGCCCTAGCATACTTACTGCTACCGGGCAGCCGCGCTGCGCAGGATCAAGTATATATACGTGATTCTGCACTTCCAGAGGCTTGCTCCCATGTGAATCTACAGAGTCTGAGCTGATCAGCGGGTCCCACGGATCGTTCTCTACACAGGCAGAACGGCAATCTGCCTATGTAAACAAGGCAGATTGCCGTTCTGTCAGTACAGAAGGCATGGATTCTGTGTTCCTGTAACGCAGGAACATTGATCCTTGGGTTCCACTAGTAAAAACACCTCCCCCACTACACTGAAACACCAGCTAGGCACACAGTTAACACTTTGATCACCCCCTGATGTTAACCTCATCCCAGCCAGTGTCATTAATACAGTGACCGTGCATATTCTTAGCACTGATCACTGTATTTGTGTCACTGGTTCCCAAAAAAGTGTGGGGTGTCCAATTTGTCCGTCGCAATATCACAGTCCCACAATGTCGCTGATCGCCGCCATTACTAGTAAAATAAATAAAAATTCCATTAATATTTTGCAGTTTACAGACACTAACTTTTGCTAATAACCTATCAATATACACTTATTGGGATTTTTTTTACCAAAAATATGTAGCAGAATACATATTGGCCTAAATTGATGATGACAGATTTGTTTTACGCAAAAAATGGCCTGGTATTTTTGGGGGGATCTTATGTAATAGACCAAAACAAAGTGGCACATAATTGGAAGGAAAATGATAAATGGTTTTCAAAATCTTTTACAAATATCTGAAGTGTGGCATGCATTTGTATTCAGCCCCCCTGAGTCAATACTTTATAGAACCACCTTTCACTGCAATTACAGCTGCAAGTCTTTTTGGGGATGTCTCTACCAGCTTTGCACATCTAGAAAAATGTTTGCCCATTCTTCTATGCAAAATAGCTCAAGCTCTGTCAGATTGGATAGAGAGTGTTTGTGAACAGCAATTTTCAAGTCTTGCCACAGACTAAACTAGAATTTCGGTAGTTTCCACCATCTCATTTTCTGAGATCAAACGTTCCCAAGGATCCAGGGAAAAGGCAATCCCTGTTTCAAGCATCAGACTGATTATTGGCTCAGGGGGTGATCATAAAGATCCCCACAGAAGAGCAAGGTTTGGGGTTTTATTCAAACCTTTTTACGGTACCAAAACCAAATGGAGATGTCAGACCCATTCTAAATCTAAGGAATCTAAATCTGTTCCTGAAAATCTACTCCTTTCGCATGCAGTTGATCAGGTCAGTGGTCTCCATCCTACAACCATATCTGCATGTCCCTATATTTCCCACTCACCAAAGGTTTCTGCGATTCGAAGTAGCAGCACTTTCAGTTTGTGGCCTTACCCTTCGGGCTAGCCACAGCACCCTGGGTATTCACAAAAGTACTGGCCCCACCTCTAGCCAGGTTAAGGGCACAGGGCATAACAGTCTTGGCGTACTTAGACAATCTATTGCTAATAGACCAGTCAGTGGCTCGCTTAGAGCAAAGTGTACGCATTACAACCAGTTACCTGGAAAGCCTGGGTTGGATCATCAACCTAGAGAAGTCTTCCTTAAAATCATTAAGAAGGCTGGAGTATTTGGACTTGAGCCCAGCCCAGAAGAAGGTGTTCTTGCCTCCGCCAAAGATGAGCTCCAATACGAGAGCTGGTGCGGATGGTCAGGTCGAAAAGAAATCCCTCAATTCACCTTTGCATGAGGTTGTTAGGAAAGATGGTGGCTTCATCCGAAGCCATCCCCTATGTCCAGTTCCATTCGAGACTGTTGCAAAACAGTATCCTGTCTGCTTGGAACAAAACGATCCAAGCTTTGGACTACTTAAGTCGCCAGCAGTTATTCCCGGGAGAATGGTCTCTTCACCCCGACATTTTTCGGGAGGTTTGCAAAAGATGGGGGACTCCGGATGTAGATCTTTTAGCGTCCAGATTCAACACGAAGTTAGGAGGAGGAAGTGCCGAACGCCGAGATCATTCTGATCTCCACCGAAGCACAGCTGGTTCCTTTAGCTTTTGGGAAAAGTGTATTGTCCTAAGCTCACATAACACCGACCTTGAGCTATATGACCACTTTTGAACATACATGGTGTCATTGAATATTGGATTTTATTGAGTTACTTAATAAATGGTGAAACTGAATTAGATGTGGTGGAAGAAAGGATTTTGGTGAAAGATGCACTCATCAATTATCAGCTTTAAACTCCATCTGTGTACACCATTCTCACCATTATCCACATATCTACCTGTTGTAACCATTTTTTACGTATTTGGTAGTGACCATATACTAGCCAGTCAGTTTGTTCGTATACTGATGGGAGCGGCGATTTGATGTTTATTTGTTACTGTAACAGTTTCGGATTTCACATCTTTTGTCTATATGAAGTTAGTCAACTTTGTGTCCAGGACAAGGGATCCACTCGCATGCGGAACAGATGCGTTGGTAACCCCGTGGGATCAGTTCTCACTGATCTATGCATCCCCCCCTATTCAGTTGCTGCCGCGACTTCTTTGCAGAATCAAGCTGGGAAGAAAGCCAGTAATTCTGGTAGCACCAGCATGGCCCAGAGGTCATGGTATGCAGAAAGATGGCAGTGGAGGGTCCATGGCCCCTCCCACTAAGGCCAGACCTGCTCTCACAGGGGCCGATATATCATCCTACTTTATGAACGCTAAATTTAACGGCCTGGCTATTGAAAACCCACATCCTGAAGAAACATGGGCTTTCCAGGTCTGTTATCTCTACTTTGATTAATGCAAGGAATCCAGCTTCCAGAACTATATATTATAGAGTTTGAAAGGCTTATGTTTCGTGGTGGGAATCCAAGGGTTGGCATCCTCGGAGATATATCATAGGCAGAATTCTTGCCTTTCTACAATTAGGCGTAGAGATGAAGTTGGCCCTGAGTACTATTAAGGACCAAGTCTCAGCCTTATCAATTTTATTTCAAAGACCGCTTACTACGCATTCTTTAGTCCGGGGTTTTATGCAAGGGGTGATGCGGATTAATCCGCCAGTTAAATCACCCTTGAGCCCTTGGGACTGTCCGTTTAGGTGGACGGCCATGTCTTGGTAGGTTTGCAGTTGTGCCATACTCTTTTCATTTTCGGATGATGGATTGAACAATGATCCGTGAGATGTCAAAGCTTGGGGTTAGCTTATAAAAAATATCCCGCTTTAAACTTCTCCACAACTTTATCCCTGACCTGTCTGGTGTGTTCTTGGCCTTCATGCTGTTTGTTCACTAAGATTCTCTAACAAACATCTGAGGGCTTCGCAGAACAGCTGTATTTATACTGAGATTAAATTACACACAGGTTGACTCTCTTTACTAATTAGGAGACTCCTGAAGACAGTTGGTTCTACTGGATTTTAGTTGGGGGGGGTATCAGAGTAAGGGGGGCTAAATACAAATGCCCACCACACTTCAGATATTTATTTGTAAAACAAATTGAAAACCATTTCATTTTCCTTCCACTTTACAATTATGTGCCACTTTGTGTTGGTCTCATAAACTCCCAATACATTTATATTTTTGGTTGTAACATGACATAACATTCATTTGCATACAGTGTTGCATGAATTGCCAGTTAAAGTAGGGCAGTGCCGAATAGCAAAAAATGGCCTGGTTGTGAAGGTAAAATCTTCCGGAGCTCAAGTGGTTAAGAAAAAAAATAAAGGTCATTTTGAATTTGATGGCAGTAACGCATCTCAAAAAAGTTGGGACAGGGCAATAAAAAGCTGACAAAGTGGTACTAACAAGGAAGAGTTGGAAGAACATTTTGCATCTAATTAGGTTGCCAGTAACCTGATTGGGTAAAAAAAAAGTATCTTAGAGTCAGTGTCTCAGAAGTAAAAGTGGGCTGAGGTTCACCAATCTGAAAAGCTAAATTGTCGAACAATTTCAGAATAATATTTATCAACATAAAATTACAAAGACTTATATTGTCATGTACAGTACATAATATTCCAAACGCCTGCAGAAATCAGTGTGCGCAAGGGACAAGGCCAAACTGCAAGTTTGCATGCCCGTGATCTTCTGGCCCTCAGACAGCACTGCATTAAAAACAGGTATAATTCTGCAATGGACATCACTGCATGGGCTCAGGAATACTTCCAAAAATCCCTGTCTGCGATCACAGTTTGCCGTACCATCAAAAAAATACAAGTTTAGGAGTCTATCATATTAAGAAGCCAAATTTGAACATGATTCAGAAACGCTGCCATCTTTGAGCTAAAGCTCTTTTAAAATGGTCTGTTGCAAAGTGGAAAACTTCTATGGTCAAACGAATCGAAATTTGACATTCTTTTTGGCAACCATGGGTGCGCCACGCCCGCTGGACTAAAGAGGAGGGGATGTATGATAATAAGGGGGTGCTAATAATAATATGACAATAAAGTGCTGGTGCCCAGTATTTCATAATGTGAACAATACCATATGCAAATTATTATCATAAGTACATGAAAAAAAATTCTATAATATCAAACAATTGTGAGTATGATGTGGATCAGTAAACAGCAAGCGAATATATGATGTTCCCAGCAAACATATCACACACCTGTTTGCCGATATATCAAACCAAGCATCCACAAGTTAAGTGAAGTTTTCTGGACTGTTATACTATCATATGCATCATTAATAAGCATAAGTGAACACTGGTATCAAACAATTCAAAAGTGCAATGTGCATCAATTAAACAACCAGCAATTGTGCCAGAACAATGTCCATAGATATGTGAGGTAATCTGATTGTTTAAACCATCACCACTGACACTAGACGATTTTCAGATAAAGAATGACACCCAGTGAGTGAAGGTAAGTATCCTACTTGCCAAACCACCATGACCTCTTTAATTAAAAAGATAGGTCAGGTGGGACTTTATATGACCGTGGTCTGTGATCTTTACTGGTGCCAGGTAGATATTCCAGGAGAAACTCCGCCAGATTAGTATTTTTCAGAAAAAAATGGAAAGGCAATACCATAGTGTGATTCCATTTATTTAAAACACATAAAAACAATGGGCCAAGTGGTCGTTTACTTTATAAGTGCCATTCCTCAGCACTGAAGGTGACAGGCTCAGCAAAGTTAGGTGAAGTGTGAAGCTACCTCCTCGCTTGCTCCCGCTTGTAGCGAGCAGCGTGCGTTCCATCGCCTGATCAGCCAAAACCGGAAGTAGCTAAAAAGAGTTGTGTGACCAGGTTAAGCCTCGATGTACGTTTCGTCGTGATGACGTCGTCAGGAAGCATCCTGGTCACTGAATGAATGTGTTTTTATTCCCCCTGGTGTGCTGAAATAGGTCAGACTCAAATTGAAAGACTGATACCATCTGGTGGACAAGTGTTGAACTGGAATCAGTAAATTGAAGTTGAAGAGCTACTGCCATCTAGTGGATAGTAAGAAAATTTGTTCTCGCCTCACGTAGAAAGTGAGCATTGCAGTTCACATTTCACCTGGATGTAGCATCAATAAAAATACATTGAGAATATATTAGAAATAGATGACAACTCTTGTGTGACAGTAACATAGATTATAGATAGTAAGATATAAAAAAATTATAAATTTTGTACTAACTCTATTGACATAATGAAAGTATTAATAATGGCTAAAATAGTGTCTGTTTAGTGACTCCATCTAGTGGATAGTAACTAAATTACTGTCGCCTTTGGCTGACAGAATACCCATAACCATTCACTATTGATTAAGTGACTTTGTTATTTAAATAATAAAATTTGCCATTCCTAAAATGAACAGCTTTATAAACTATATATATTTGACAACCTATGTATGTGACCAAAATCAAATGGCATCTGGATCATTGCATTACTAATGGTACCGGTACTAATGCTAATCAAATTAAAAAAATATTGACATATATTAATTATTAGTTAAAAAACAATTTAGGTCGACATCTATATTGAGACCTGCCGGCTGTATCCAAATTGTACAGCCATTTTGTTTCATTTTGTGATACTAATTTCTTTAAATTGGTCAATCTCCAATGTTTCTTTACTTTGTCGATGCCATAAAATGTTAATAATGTGGGATCCTTATTATGAAATAATCTAAAGTGATTAGATACACTATGTTTAGAGAAGCCGTTGGCAATATTTGCTATGTGTTCATTAATTCTAACGCGCAATTTTCGCGTCGTTCTGCCTACGTGCTGTTTTGGGCACGGACACTCCAAAACATAGGTAACGTTTTCTGAATCACAGGTAATCAGGGATTTAATTTTAAAATTGTGTTTAGTTACTACTGACTGGAAACTTTCTATTTTTCTTTTGGCTCTTTTCAAAGTTCTACATGCTTTGCACCTGGTGCAATAATGAAAACCCTCTCTATCTAGGAAGGTGGACAAAACTTTAGGAGGATCAGGAACGTTGGGCGAAATTCTATTACGTAATCGTGGTGCCCTTTTATAAATAAACTGTGGTTTTGCAGGCAATACACTTTTCAGATCTTTGTCTTTGAGAAGAATGAGCCAATATTTTTTAAAAACGTTTCCTACTTCTTTGTACTGGCGATTAAATAATGTCAAAAAGGCTGTCTGCTTTGAAAGGTACTTTGGGTTTTTTGTTAACAAATCATCTCTATTCATATGCAAAACTTGTGTTTGGCATTGTTGCAATACCCTGGGTGAGTAGCCCTTTTCAACAAATCTTTCTGTAGAGGATGGAGGGTTGTGCCTCATATATTGACCCTTAGGGATTGCTGAAAGCCATTTGGGGTGGTGAAAACTTTATATGGGTACATACCCGTTTCTATCGGTATCTTTGAAATGCGTATGTGTGGTAATTTTATTCTGTGTATTAGTTAATACCAAATCCAAATAACTGATTGACGTGTTGTTCCATACAGCTGTGAACCTCAACCCATAGTTGTTGATGTTCATTAGCTGTATGAACTTTAATAGGCTAGTTTCGGAGCCCTCCCATAACAGCAGTACATCATCTATATACCTCTTGTATAATTTGAGGCCTCCCCATTGGTGTTTATAGATGAATTCTTGTTCCCACTCATTAAGTACCAAGTTGGCCACACTTGGGGCATAACGAGCCCCCATAGCAACCCCTTTGACTTGATTGTAGTGTGTTCCCTGGTACCAAAAATAGTTATTGGTCATGGCCAGTTGTAATCCTTCCACCAGGTATTTTATTTGTGCTGATTTAAGCTGGGATTAATTTTTCAAAGCCCATTTTACTGCTGTAAGTCCGTCTTGCTGTTTGATATTAGTGTAGAAGGATTCCATATCCACTGTGACTAAAAATGTATGTGGATTGGTAGTTACCTTGGAGAGGATGTTTATAAGTTCATTACTATCTTTGAGATAGGATTCCCCCTCGTCACCAAGAGCTGGAGAAATATGTCTAAATATTCACCAACCCTTGAGAAAAGAAAGCCAATCCCACTCAAAATGGGCCGTCCTGGGGAATTGTCTTTGGATTTGTGGACTTTAGGAACAATATAAAGAACAGGGAGTATAGGGGTTTGGGGGACAAGATATTTGCCTTCTTTTTTTATCTAAAATTTTCAGTTTGATTCCCTTTTTTACCCACTCAGTAAGTTCAACTTTTGATTTTGGTGTGGGGTCACCTTTTAATTTTCTATAGGTGGTCTTATCACCAAGTAATCGGAGGACTTCTTTGTTATAATTATCTTTGGTCACTATTACTACCCCCCCCCCCCCCCCCCCTTTATCGGCCAGTCTTATTACTACATTTTTATTTTGTTCCAATTTCTTAATACCTTCCCAAATTTTAGTGTTGTTCTTGTATCTTTTTGTTTTTAATTTTTTCACTTCATCCTGAACCATATTTTTAAATACTTCTATGAAATGATGAATACCTTTTTTGGATTGAATACAGAGTTGTTTTTAAGCCCACTGTGTATATAACCATCTGTTTCAATAATGGGTGTGGGCCCAGAGGGTTGTTCACAAAAATGTGTTTAGATATTTAATTTTCTAGCAAATTTTTCTATATATACAGTGGGGCAAAAAAGTATTTAGTCAGCCACCAATTGTGCAAGTTCTCCCACTTAAAAACATGAGAGAGGCCTGTAATTGTCATCATAGGTATACCTCAACTATGAGAGACAAAAAGTGGAAACAAATCCAGACAATCACATTGTCTGATTTTTGAAAGAATTTATTTGCAAATTATGGTGGAAAATTAGTATTTGGTCAATATCAAAAGTTCGTCTCAATACTTTGTTATATATCCTTTGTTGGCAATGACAGAGGTCAAACAATTTCTGTAAGTCTTCACAAGGTTGTCACACACTGATCTCCATGCAGATCTCCTCTAGAGCAGTGATGTTTTGGGGCTGTCGCTGGGCAACACCGACTATCAACTCCCTCCAAAGGTTTTCTATGGGGTTGAGATCTGGAGACTGGCTAGGCCACTCCAGGACCTTGAAATGCTTCTTACGAAGCCACTGCTTCGTTGCCCGGGCGGTGTGTTTGGGATCATTGTCATGCTGCAAGACCCAACCACGTTTCATCTTCAATGCCCTTGCTGATGGTAGGTTTGCACTCAAAATCTCACGATACATGGCCCCATTCATTCTTTCATGTACACGGATCAGTCGTTCTGTTCCCTTTGCAGAGAAACAGCCCCAAAGTATGATGTTGCCACCCCCATGTTTCACAGTAGGTATGGTGTTCTTTGGTTGCAACTCACTATTCTCTCTCCTCCAAACACGACGAGTTGTGTTTCTACTAAACAGTTCTACTTTGGTTTCATCTGACCATATGACATTCTCCCAATCCTCTTCTGGATCATCCAAATGCTCTCTAGCAAACCTCAGATGGGCCTGGACATGTACTAGCTTAAGCAAGGGGACACGTCTGGCACTGCAGGATCTATGTCCCTGGCAGCGTAGTGTGTTACGTTGGTCCCAGCTCTCTGCAGGTCATTCACTAGTGATCATTTTGACCCCACGGGGTGAGATCTTGTGTGGAGCCCCAGATCGAGGGAGATTATCAGTGGTCTTGTATGTCTTCCATTTTCTAATTATTGCTCCCACAGTTTATTTCTTCACACCAAGCTGCTTGCCTATTGCAGATTCAGTCTTCCCAGCATGGTGCAGGTCTACAATTTTGTTTCTGGTGTCCTTCGACAGCTCTTTGGTCTTCACCATAGTGGAGTTTGGAGTATGACTGTTTGAGGTTGTGGACAGGTGTCTTATACTGATAACAAGTTCAAACAGGTGCCATTAATACAGGTAATGAGTGGAGGACAGAGGAGCCTCTTAAAGAAGAAGATACAGGTCTGTGAGAGCCAGAAATCTTGCTTGTTTGTAGGTGACCAAATACTTATTTTTCACCATAATTTGCAAAAAAATTCTTTCAAAAATCAGACAATGTGATTGTCCGGATTTGTTTCCACTTTTTCTCTCTAATAGTTGAGGTATACCTATGATGACAATTACAGGCCTCTCTCATCTTTTTAATTGCGAGAACTTGCACAATTGGTGGCTGACTAAATACTTTTTTCCCCACTGTATATAGGTCTCAAATTTGTCCAGATACTTATCTGGCACAAATTTGAGTCCCTTTACTAACACTTCCATCCCCTCTTTGGAAAACTCAACTCCTGTTAAATTAAACAATCCTAAATGTAACTGTCTCTCTTTCTTTTTCTTCTTTGTTTTAGTTCCTCCCCTCGTTCCTCTCCTTCTGTGTGGTCTCTCTGGTAGTACTGTGATGGTGGAGGTGGGATCCTGTATGGCTCTTTCCAGCCTCCATTCCTCCCCTTGTTGGTATTCGTTTTGATAGGGTGCTGGTCTGCCCCTGAAATTACCCCTAAATCCACCTCTGGGGGGTCTTGTTGGGTAATAATTTCTGCCATAGTCAAAATGGTGATATGGTTCTTGTGATCTATTGTTTAGTGGAGCAAATCTATTGTTGGTAGGGACCGAATATTGCGGGGTACACGAATACCGATTAGGTTGATTAGGTTTGGGTTTATTGGATGATTTTGGTTCTTTTTTAGTTTTTGGTTGAAAATTAGTTTGATTTGTTGTATTGGTTGTCATTAAGTGATTAAATCTTTTAAATTTCTATTTCTCTTTCTCTTTCTACTGAAGATTCTTTAGACTCTGGGAGAATTATTTCTTCTTGCCACTTGTAAATGTTTTGATCAATAAAATCCTTTAGATCTCTTTGGTATTTTTTCATTTTTTTGTGTTTCATTTCTCCATCATATTTTGACAGATAACTTTGTCATTTTTGGGTCTTTTCCTGATATTCAACAGTGTCTTTGAATGGTGCCATAGTTTCTCTCAATTCAGCGATCTTTGCTTCTAATAACTGATTTTTGGTTTGTCTCCTACTTATCATAAGCTGCATAAGCTTTTTTCACATGAATTGAAAAATTGGTACCATTCATCTAATAAGTTAAGGTCCTCAACACCATCGAGGGGACTCACGTCCCTCCTTAGTCGTCGTGGTGTGAGGTTTTTAGTTATATACATTTCTAGTGAACCTTTATCCCACCATAACTTGATTTGTTTTTCTATGTCATGCTGTAGCTGTTTAAAACCTTTCTCTAGATCACTGTTGATCTTGGTGTGTAGTTGAAAACATTCATCAAGATCAACGTTTCTAACTTTCATAAAATCAAAAATGTCTAAGTGTATTACCTGCAAAACCACAGTTTATTTATAAAAGGGCACCGGGATTACATAATAGAATTGCGCCCTATGTTCCTGATCCTCCTAAAGTTTTGTCCACCTTCCTTGAGGGTTTTCCAAAGGGATGGTTTTCATTATTGCACCAGGTGCAAAGCATGTAGAACTTCAAAAAGAACCAAAAGAAAAATAGAAAGTTTCCAGTCAGTAGTAACTAAACACAATTTTAAAATTAAATCCCTAATTACCTGTGATTCAGAAAACGTTACCTATGTTTTGGAATGTCCGTGCCCAAAACAGTACGTAGGCAGAACGACACGTAAATTACGCGTTAGAATTAATGAACACATAGCAAATATTGCCAATGGCTTCCCTAAACATAGTGTGTCTAATCACTTTAGATTATTTCATAATCAAGATCCCACATTATTAACATTTTATGGCATTGACAAAGTAAAGAAACATTGGAGAGGGACCAATTTAAAGAAATTAGTATCACAAAATGAAACAAAATGGCTGTACAATTTGGATACAGCCGGCAGGTCTCAATATAGATGTCGACCTAAATTGTTTTTTCTTGTCAAATTTGTTTATTGATTTTGAAAATATAAACATTGGTACAATTAACAAAATATTGATTACATTAAATGGTAGCATTAGTTGAATTTACATATCAGATCTTTCAGATCTTAGTATTTCTTGTAGTTACAAGCAATGAAAGACTTAGGCTAGGCTATATGTTTTAGAAAGACTAAGGTGTTACAATCAATTTTAACAATTATATAATCAAGAGCAACAAAAAAATGAAAAAGTTGTTAAACTTTTAACTTTGAGTAATATGTAATAAAGAAATAACATTGATTACTACGAGATTCAGTTATTTATAATAGGGCATTAAAGCTTACTATCTATTATTGTATTATAATTGAACATTATAAAAGTGAATGTTTCGCTACCATTTCGTTATGTAAAAATAAATAAGAGAAGACAGGATAGAATAAGGAGAAAAGATAAGAATTAAAGGAAAGTAAAGATAAGAAAAAAAAAAAATCTGGATTAGTAGAGGTTTCCGGGGGGAATTCTTAGTAACAATATGTACATAGTATCTTTTTATCAGTTATTCAAAACATAGTTATATAGTTACCAAGGTCTTAGTAAAGAAGTGTCAAAATTAGGAGAAAGAAAGTGGTTCACCCAAGGACTCCAAATTTTCTCAAATTTAGGTATGTTATCATTGGATATGGCATCTATTTTCGAGAGGATCATGGCCTGATGTATTCTATTCGTAGTTTCAGAAAGCATTAATGATGAGGACTTCCATGCTTTGGCGATGGTCTGCTTTGCGGCTGTGGTAATTTGTAGAAGGAGTTTAAATTGTGTATAGGAGATTTGGGTAGGCTTTAAATTTAGAAGCGCAATTGTCAGATCTGGGATGATAGTTTTCTTGAATAATTTAGAGGGCATTAGGATTATTTCTTTCCAATAATTTTTTGCTATATGGCAATCCCAAAAGATATGAAAATGTGTTCCTAGATCACCACAGCCGCGAAAGCAAAGTGGAGAGTATTGTGGAACATATTTCGCGATCCTAACAGGGACCAGATACCAACGCATAAGTACTTTATAGTTCGCCTCTAAGGCTACTACATTATGAGAAGATATTTTGGTATAGGCCCAGACTTTATCCCATTTGGATGAGTCCATGTGAAAACCAAGATCACTCTCCCATTTTTCCACATAGGAGGGTGTTTTTGTATCAAGCAAAGCATTCAGGTGACTATACAACAATGACACAAGCCCCTTTGAGTGGGGGTCATTTTTACAAATATGTTCAAAATGCGTTATGTCACATAGATTATCTCTACCTTGTATAAGTGGCATAAAAAAATTTGATCTGTAGATAAAGAAAGAGTTCTGAATCTGGAAATTGATGGGTTTCACATATTTCAGGAAATGTTTTAAGTGAAGTGGTCGTTATCAGGTCATAGAGTTGTGTTAAATCAGCAGAAATCCATTTTTTAAAAGTTTTAGGAGATGTATGAGCCGGGTAGAAAAGTGGATTTCTAATAAATGATATAAGAGGTATATGCGGAGATTGTAGTCTTTTGATTACTTTGAATCTATCCCATATAGCAATTGTATGTTTAGTAATCCTATTTTTTATTATTTTATGGTCAGAAGAGGTAGACCATATTAGATTTGGTATGGAGATCGGATCACAGTCGATTGATTCAATCACTACCCAGAGGGGGATCTCGTGTTTCGTGTGATATTTAGGAATATGTGCTTTTTGTGCTGCATGGAAATAATCAGTAAAATTAAGGAAACCAAATCCTCCTTTAAGTTTAGAAAGATAAAGAGTGTGGGTAGGTAAGCGAGATTTTAAGGAGCTCCATATGAATGCTTGTGTTTTACGTTGTAGGTTCCTAAGGAAGTATGCCCAGATAGGAATGGGTAATACACGAAAGAGATATAACATTTTAGGTAATACAGTCATTTTTATTACATTTATTTTACCAATCCATGATATTGGCAAAGAGGACCATTAAGAAAATTAGTAATTTTTCGTAGTAGTGGAGGATAGTTAGCAGAGAAGATATCAGATAGATTGGGGGTAAGAGTAATACCTAGATATGTGAGGTGAGACGTTGACCATGTAAAAGGGAGAGATGTTTGAGCTTGTTGTAGTGTTTGCGGGGGTAAAGAGACATTTAAAGCTGTTGATTTTTTTGAGTTTATAATTAATCCAGAAATTTGGGCAAAGTGATCTACTTTGCTTAGATTGAGAGCAGAAATATGAGGGGAAGACATAAAAATTAATATATCGTCAGCAAATAGACATAATTTATGTTGATGGCCTGCTAAATCTATGCCCTTGATTGAGGGGTCTGTACGGATAGCCTGGGCAAGAGGTTCAATGAGTAAGGCAAATAAAAGTGGGGAGAGAGGACAACCCTGACTTGTTCCTCTATTCATGTCAAACATGTCTGATTTGTATCCTGCATATTTAACATATGCCTTGGGATTATTATAAAGTGAAGTGACCCAGCTTAGAAAATTAGGGCCAAAGCCCCATTTTTGTAGAGTGAAATTTAAGTAGGGCCACGTCACTGTATCAAATGCTTTTTTGATATCTGACAGGAGACAGAGGTATTCGCCTTGTTTTAGCTGCTTGAATCAATAATGATGTTCTACGGACATTATCTGCTGCTTCTCGTAAAAGGATGAAACCTACTTGAGCTTTGCTTATTAACCACTTGCTTACTGGGCACTTAAACCCCCCTCCTGCCCAGACCAATTTTCAGCTTTCAGTGCTCTCACACTTTGAATGACAATTACTCAGTCATGCAACACTGTACCCAAACGATTTTTTTGTCCTTTTTTTAATACAAATAGAGCTTTCATTTGCTGGTATTTGATCACCTCTGGGTTTTTTAATTTTTGCGCTATAAATGAAAAAAGACCGAAAATTTTGAAAAAAAATGCTTTTTTCTTCGTTTCTGTGATAAAACTTTGCAAATTAGCAATTTTTATTCATAAATGTTGGCCACAATTTATACTGCTACATATCTTTGGTAAAAATAACCCAAATTGGTGGATATTATGTGGTCTGTGTGAAATTTATAGAGTCTACAAGCTATGGTACAAATCATAAAAAAATGATCACATCTGATCACACCTGATGTACTGAGGCCCATCTCATTTCTTGAGACCCTAACAAGCCAGGAAAGTACAAATGCCCCCCAAATGACCCCTTTTTGGAAAGTAGACATTCCAGGGTATTTAGTAAGAGGCATGGTGAGTTATTTGAAGTTGTCCTTTTTCCCACAATTCTTTGCAAATTAAGTTTTTTTTTAATTTTTTATATTTTTTTCAAAAAATTGTCATTGTAAAAGCTTATTTTCTCACATGGAATGTGCATACCACAAATGACACCCCAAAATACATTCGGCTACTCCTCCTGAGTATTACAATACCACATGTGTGGGACTTTTTCACTATCTGGCCACATACAGAGGCCCAACATGCAGGGAGCACCATCAGGTGTTCAAGGAGCATAAATTACCCATCTAACTTGTTGACTACCTATTACACTTTTGAAGGCCCTAGAGCACCAGGACAATGGAAACGCCCACAAAATGACCCCATTTTGGAAAGCTAACACCCCAACGTATAATCTATGAGGCATAATGAGTCTTTTGAACGGTTCATTTTTTTCCAGAAGTTTTTGGAAAATGTAGAAAAAAATGAAAACGCATTTTTTTTACCCAAAGTTGTCCGTTTATAAGATATTTCCAACACATAGCATTTACATAGCAAAAATAACACCCCGAAATGCATTCTGCTACTCCTCCTGAGTAAAACGATACCACATGTGTGAGACTTTTACACAGCCTGACCACATACAGAGGCCTAACATTGAAGTAGCACCTTCAGGTGTTCTACGAGCATAAATTACACATCTCATTTCTCACCCACCTATTACACTTTTGAAGGTCCTGGAGCACCAGGACAATGGAAACGCCCACAAAATGACCCCATTTTGGAAAGCTAACACCCCAACGTATAATCTGTGAGGCATAATGAGTCTTTTGAATGGTTCATTTTTTTCCAGAAGTTTTTGGAATATGTGGAAAAAAAATGAAAACGCATTTTTTTTTACACAAAGTTGTCCGTTTATAGGATATTTCCAACACATAGCATTTACATAGCAAAAATGACACCCCAAAATACATTCTGCCACTCCTGAGTATGGCAATACCACATGTGTGAGACCTTTACACAGCCTGGCCACATACAGAGATCCAACATGCAAGGAACACCATCAGGTGTTCCAGGGACACATAGCATGCATATACCAAGAATTACACCCCAAAATACATTATGCTGAGCAAAGAGAAACAAAAGATTACCTGTGGTTTTAGTAGTACAGTTGTCCACAGGAGGATAGTGTGACAAAAATATAAGCGTAGGATAGTTTTGCCTTAACTAGATGTGGTGTGATCGTTAGAAGTAGTGTAAATGTAGATGTAGTTTAATTCTGGGTTATTAAAAATATAGTATTCTATGTCAGTCATGCACATATGTTCTTTCATTAGCATTTGAAAAGGACAGAGATAGTTTTTCTAGGATCGTAGTGACACCTAGATGCCAATAAAAGTTCCCATTAGAGTAAACACAGATTGCCACCTTCCTGAGGCTCAAAGAAATCTGCTAGTCATCTTGGCTACACGGATCTGCAGGGGGCATTCACAGGGCTCCGGACAGTCTGTAAGCTTTGATTAATAGCAAGAGATCTAAGGAACCTATTTTATTTCTCATAAAAGCTAAAATATTAACGGCAGAGAGATGAAAATAATTCCTTTTGATCGTACACCTGATGGGTTAAGTGTACATGTAACTCTGTATGTTTAGCAGGTGTGGAATCCTAGAGAACCACGCAAAACCATTATATGGCGCCTGATTGCGGCAGGCAGGCAGTGATTGGTACTGTTGCGATCGGCATGATGCGCTGGTATCGGAAATCCTATCCATGACCCAGCAATCAGCGCCGTTCTGGGCCAATTTGACTCTGGTCATTTCAGAACACAAAACATTTGTGGGCTGAGACAGGAACACCCCCCAGGGTTGATTGGCCAAGGGCTAAAGTCCAGCCCGCATCCAAATTTCAATAAATTGGGTAGCCTGAGATATGGACATGGTTCTTCCACGAAGCCAGTTCGAAACTGGGGAGTTCCCACATATTCCAGTATGCTTCTACTAACGGATAGATTTTCTTGGTAAAGTTTATTTCTGTTTTTATCCCTTTTTATTTTCATAGCAAATTGCCAATTTGTGTGTCTTTCTGCATTTTTTGTATCTTTTTTGGTAAATCCTTTTTCTTTGTATATCTTATATGCACTGCCCACTTTCGGGATATTAAATGATAAAATTAATAAGTGACTTCTGTGTACTAAGCTAGGACTCATATCTCTGGAGAGGTTGTTGTATTTTAGTGCCTAAGTACTCGGTTTAAGTTACGTGCCAATCGGTATGCAATTGCACTGTGTGTTGGCAGATTGCATGCAGATTGTAAGCTAACAGATCTTCCAGACGGAGATCTGTGTGTGTGGTGGCTCAGCAGACCAGTCTGCGGACAAACTGTTGGGTGGTGGCAGGCTATCGTTTATTGTGTGTCTGGTGTGTGGGTGTGGGGACAGTGGGAAGAGTGATTAACACCGGGGTTCAAGCTTGCAGGATAGCTGGAGGAACCCTAGAAGTGTATAGTAATTGCTAGACTGCTCCCCAACCCTTAGAGTGCACCAGATTGTATGTAAGATTTGATCTGCCTGTGTGTGGTCAGCTAGCTGGATTGGAGTGGAGTCTCCCTCTAGTGGTGGCCAAAGGTAGTGTAGGCTGTGAAAGTACCGCAGCCAGTCTTACATGCGCAGTAGAAGTTCCCCCTTATTCCCTTAGTTCCTCATATATCCCCGGTCACGGAACGCACGTCGCGGTTAGTTAGTCGCCGTTGGGGTGTGAATTCGTGACAGATTGGCGGCAGCGAGCGGAATTTGCTTAGTACATTAGTACATGGTTTATTCATTTAACCTGTGTACTAAAGGTTGGAAGCTTGTTAGAAGCAACTGACCTACAGAAGCTCACTCAGTGCATAATTTTTGTTTTGTAGAAGACATACTTGGCTATTTGCTCCCCACCCCCTCTTGTTTTTTCTTTTCTATCTTTTATTTGGGCAAAAACCTTGGAGATGGTAACCCACGAGATGATATGCTGGTACAAGAGGCAATCCGAAGAGACCGCGATTGACCTCTGTGAGCTAAGAGGCATCAGTACAGTCGGCAAGACGAGGACCCAACTTTTATGTGCGTTGATAGAGGATGACCATGAACAGTTCACCATGGCATCTAAACCCAGAGACTGTGCCATTCCAGATGACTGTGTGAGACAGCATGATTCTGTTCTCAAACCCTCTCAGCGGAAGAAATCACTACAGCAGATGAAGCAAAGAGGGAGAGAGCACAAACTGAACAGTACCCAAATCCAGCATGGAAATGCAACATCACCTCCATCTGCATCAAGAACTACAAGAGCCAGACCTACATCTGTGGAAATCTTGAAGTGTTTTGTCTGTAACCAAGGTGGACATTACTCGAGCCTTTGTCCAAAGAGGAGGAGGCCTAGCCCACCAGCAAGTGTGAAAAGTGCACCCCCTACTGTGTTGCTTGTTGGGGAAAATGTAGGAGACCGAGCGGATAACCTGCAGCTAGTTACCGCAAGTAACAGCGTTACAGTCGGACTCCGAGGTATGGGATCAGAGGATGTCCTAGCTCTTCCAGGATTGAGGTGCTGTGAGGATGTGATCCCAGGGGAAGCCATGTTTGTCACCGGAGGTGGTGGAGCCATCTCTGCCGTGCCTATGGCTTGTGTTTCGTTGAACCTGGACTCTGAAAGCCAAATGAAAGAAGTGGGCAGAACAGATCCCACGTATGTAGGAGGCCATGCGGATAGCCTGCAGCTGGTTACCGCAGGTAACAGTGTTACAGTTGGACTCCAAGCTATGGGATCAGAGGATGTCCTAGCTCTTCCAGGATTGAGGAGCTGTGAGGATGTGATCCCAGGGGAAGCCATGGTTGTCACAGGAGGTGGAGGAGCCATCCCTGCCGTGCCTATGGCTTGTGTTTCGTTGAACCAGGAATCTATAAGCCAAGTGAAAGAAGTGGGCAGAGCAGATCCCACAAATGTAGGAGGCCGTGTGGATACCCTGCAACTGGTTACCGCAGGTAATAATGTTTCAGTCGGACTCCAAGATACGGGATCCACGGATGTCCTAGCTCTTTCAGGATCGAGGAGCCATGAGGATGTGGTCCCAAAGAAAGCCACAGTTATCACAGGGGTTGGAGGAGTCATCCCTGTGTTACCAACAGCTTGTGTTGCTTTGCTCAGAGAATCAAAAAGCAAAGTGAGAGAAGTAGGCATAGCAGATGCCAGTAATGTATTATCGGGTACTGACTGGGTGCAGTTGGTAGCCCGCTATGAGCCAAATTCATCCCCCCTGAAACCTGCATCTCCACCTGAAGCCCCGGATTCACGTAAAGTACTGTTGGGTGACTCAGTGCACGTTGGGAACTCTGGGGAGGGTCAGGGGACTAGTGACTGTGTGCCAGGTCCAGGCCCTAATGGGTTTCGGGAGCCAAGGCCCAGAGAGGAAACTAACGTCAGAATGAACTCTGAAATTGATAATGTTTTGTGTGATGTAAAAAGTCATGATCTGTGCTGTGCAGACATTCCCTCTGCTGCAGTGGTGACTCCTGGGGCCCACCGGGCTGCCCCGAACTGGTTATTGCCCACTGCTACAGAGGGACTGTCTGTGAAAGGGCCCAATCCAACTGGGTCGGACCCTTGTGGACTTGGTCAAGCAGGCCTGAGGTCCCCTCACCCTGTTGTCTCCCTGGCGTCTGTGGCAGATCGCTCTGAGTCCCCTGAGGCTGTTAAAATTGACATCAGCCTGGAGGAGTACAGAGGTCTGGCTGATGGACTGCCAGTTGGGGATGGCGGGATGAGGGTGTATGGGGAACAGGACTGTGACTCTGTAACCACTTGTAAAGAAAAGGAATGTTTTGAAGTACCTGCTGAAAAGGAAAACTGTGTTTCAGTAGATCCTGGTAAGGACAAGCAAGGTGTGCTTGTAACCTTATGTGAGGCAAAGTCTTCTGTGGCTTGCTCCTCTGCCATCACAGCTACCAGTACTTCCATTGTGGATTCTGGGCTGTGCATCACAGAGGAAGGACCACAGGGTGAGGGGGCAAATCTGATCCAATCTGACTCTACTCCCTTGGCAGTTGCAGCTGACAGCACTGAGTTCTTAGGGGATGATACATTTGTTGCCAGCCCAGAAGAACTCAGGTGTTGTGCCAACAGATGCTCTGCTGAGGATGGAGTAGGAGTATGGGATGTGGGTCAAAGGACAACCTCCGGTGGAATTCAGTCTTCTGTGATCTTCTCCTCTGTCACCACAGTTGCGAGTACTGCTATTGCGGATTCATTGCTGTGTGTCACTGAGGGAATATTACAGGGTGACAGTGCAAATTTGGCCCCATCAGGGCCTACCATCTCAGCAGCTGCAGCTGACAACACTGAGTACTTTCTGGCTGATAAATCTGATGTTAGCCCAGAGGAACTGAGGTGTTGTGCTGGCAGGCCTTCTGCTGAGGAGGACAGAGTAGGAGAGTATGACACGGGTCAGAGCATGACCCCTGGCAGAATAAAGTCTTTTGTGGCTTTATCCTCTGTCCCCACAGCTATGAGTATCATGATTGAGGATTCGTTGCTGTGCATAACAGGGGAAGAACCACAGGATTATGGGGGAAAACTGACCCCATCTGAATCTGCTCTCTCAGAGGCTGCAGCTGATGGCACTGAGTTCCTACGGGCTGATATGTTTGGTGTCAGCGTAGAGGAATTCAGGGGTTGTGCTGGCAGGCCTTCTGTTGAGGCAGAACGAGGAAAAGTGCGGGAGACAGGCCAAAGAGTGGAGGCCTGGTACCCAGGTCATGGAACCAGGCCCAGACCGCCCAGGGACGGCCTTATGCCAGGCTCAAACATCTGGTTGTGGTAGCTCATAGAGTACCACCAGATGGCCAGGGCCAATGGCTGAGAATGCTGACAACACACAATGACAAATTTGCCTGTACCCTTTCAGTAGGTAGTCAGTGGCCAGTGGATGAAGTGGATCCGCAGGGCAATCTACTGGCCAATCCTGATCCAGACCCGTTAGGATCAGTCAGAGAGGGGTGCGGTCACCCTCTCCTATCTGCAAAGGGACAGGCTGAAATGTCGGTGGTGCCAAGCTTCAGTTGGGGGAACCTTCACCCCCATCTTAGGGAATCTTCCATGCAGACGCGTTAGCTGACCCGTTTAGGCTCAGCTGTGCGTCATCTGGAAGGGGGAGATGTGACAAAAATATAAGCGTAGGATAGTTTTGCCTTAACTAGATGTGGTGTGATCGTTAGAAGTAGTGTAAATGTAGATGAAGTTTAATTCTGGGTTATTAAAAATATAGTATTCTATGTCAGTCATGCACATATGTTCTTTCATTAGCATTTGAAAAGGACAGAGATAGTTTTTCTAGGATCGTAGTGACACCTAGATGCCAATAAAAGTTCCCATTAGAGTAAACACAGATTGCCACCTTCCTGAGGCTCAAAGAAATCTGCTAGTCATCTTGGCTACACGGATCTACAGGGGGCATTCACAGGGCTCCGGACAGTCTGTAAGCTTTGATTAATAGCAAGAGATCTAAGGAACCTATTTTATTTCTCATAAAAGCTAAAATATTAACGGCAGAGAGATGAAAATAATTCCTTTTGATCGTACACCTGATGGGTTAAGTGTACATGTAACTCTGTATGTTTAGCAGGTGTGGAATCCTAGAGAACCACGCAAAACCATTATATGGCGCCTGATTGCGGCAGGCAGGCAGTGATTGGTACTGTTGCGATCGGCATGATGCGCTGGTATCGGAAATCCTATCCATGACCCAGCAATCAGCGCCGTTCTGGGCCAATTTGACTCTGGTCATTTCAGAACACAAAACATTTGTGGGCTGAGACAGGAACACCCCCCAGGGTTGATTGGTCAAGGGCTAAAGTCCAGCCCGCATCCATATTTCAATAAATTGGGTAGCCTGAGATATGGACATGGTTCTTCCACGAAGCCAGTTCGAAACTGGGGAGTTCCCACATGTTCCAGTATGCTTCTACTAACGGATAGATTTTCTTGGTAAAGTTTATTTCTGTTTTTATCCCTTTTTATTTTCATAGCAAATTGCCAATTTGTGTGTCTTTCTGCATTTTTTGTATCTTTTTTGGTAAATCCTTTTTCTTTGTATATCTTATATGCACTGCCCACTTTCGGGATATTAAATGATAAAATTAATAAGTGACTTCTGTGTACTAAGCTAGGACTCATATCTCTGGAGAGGTTGTTGTATTTTAGTGCCTAAGTACTCGGTTTAAGTTACGTGCCAATCGGTATGCAATTGCACTGTGTGTTGGCAGATTGCATGCAGATTGTAAGCTAACAGATCTTCCAGACGGAGATCTGTGTGTGTGGTGGCTCAGCAGACCAGTCTGCGGACAAACTGTTGGGTGGTGGCAGGCTATCGTTTATTGTGTGTCTGGTGTGTGGGTGTGGGGACAGTGGGAAGAGTGATTAACACCGGGGTTCAAGCTTGCAGGATAGCTGGAGGAACCCTAGAAGTGTATAGTAATTGCTAGACTGCTCCCCAACCCTTAGAGTGCACCAGATTGTATGTAAGATTTGATCTGCCTGTGTGTGGTCAGCTAGCTGGATTGGAGTGGAGTCTCCCTCTAGTGGTGGCCAAAGGTAGTGTAGGCTGTGAAAGTACCGCAGCCAGTCTTACATGCGCAGTAGAAGTTCCCCCTTATTCCCTTAGTTCCTCATATACCCCGGTCACGGAACGCACGTCGCGGTTAGTTAGTCGCCGTTGGGGTGTGGATTCGTGACAGATAGCACTGGTCCAGGCAGCAGGCAGGGACTTGGTCAGCAACAGCGAACACAATTTTTCAGGCAGCAGGCAGAAATACTGTTCATAGTCAGTACAGGCAGCAGGCAGGGATACTGTCCATAGGTCAGTGCAGTGCAGGGTCAGTGCAGGCAGAGATTGTCAGCAGTGCCAAAATATTGGTCTTGGTAGTAGGCAGGAACAAGGTCCATGTGCTGTGGTCAGTGCGACAAACAGAGGCATGACGGCAGTAACTCCTACAGGCAGCAGGCAGAAGTAGGGCCTCGTTCAGGACAGAATGGGGACAGGGGTAGAGGCTTCTCCCACCCAAATCTCTTTGAAGCCTCCGAGTCTCCAGACCCTAATCTAGGAATGAGAAAACAAAGAAAATTGTTTTCTTCATCCAGAAAAACTATTCTGGAGCCCCTCGCATATGTGAGACCCCTGTGTGAATCCCACTAGTCCAGTTGCAGGGTACAAGATCAGTCCAAGAGGCAGGCAAGAGGCATGGTCAAACAGTCCAAGGTCAGTTCCAGATCAGGCAAAGGTATGTACAGAATCGTTAGGCAGAAGCATGGTCGAATAACAGTCCAGGGTCAGTTCCATATCAGGCAGAGGTATGTACAGAATCGTTAGGCAGAAGCATGGTCGAATAACAGTCCAGGGTCAGTTCCAGATCAGGCAGCGGTATGTACAAAATCGGCAGGCAGAAGCGTGGTCAAATAACAAGCCAGGGTCAGTTACAGAGCAGGCAGTGGCATAAGGGGTGTGAAGGCAGGATTACGGTTACCATACTTCACTAATAATTTAGTGAAGTATGGTAACGGCGGAAGCATTCACCTATACAGAGGCCTGGTTCGGAAGGACATTCTGCACAATAATATGTGTCTCTTCTGACTCCTGCTCTGGTACACACCTTACATCTTTTTTGACGTCTTTGGCCTGTTGGTTTGGGAGGGAGTTTATCTGGAAAGTGCCGTTCGGGGAGTCGACTAACAACATCTGATCGGATGTTTACTGGTGGGCCGTTCGGGAATATAAGGGCAGTGTAAATTTCCTCCTGGTAGCCAAGGAAGGGTTAGGGGTTTTGGGTGGATTTGCGGTAAATGATATAGGAGTTGTATATGGCCAATTGAAAAAAATAAATCGCTACTTTTTTGTACCAATGGTATGTCCTTCTTGTGGCAAGATATGGTTCCAACATTTGATCGTTGAAGTCGACTCCCCCCATAAACAAATTGTATTGATGGATGCATGTGGGTTTCTGGATGAGGCCATTCCTTCTGGGGATTTCCACATAGGTGTTGTTGTGGATGGAAGACAACATATACACATCCCTTCTGTCCCTCCACTTCACTGCCAGAATCTCTTTGTTACGCAGACATGCCGTTTCTCCTTTTCTCAACTTCTTTTTACCAAGACTTTGAGGAAAGCCCTTCCGATTTTTTTTCACGGTGCCACATGCTGGCGTCTTCTTCCGATGAAGGTTGTGGAACAGGGGCAGAGAAGTGTAGAAGTTATCTACATACAGGTGGTATCCTTTGTCGAGTAGGGGGTATATGAGGTCCCAAACAACTTTCCCGCTGGTTCCCAAGTAGTCCGGGCAATTAGGAGGCTGCAGCTGGGTGTCCTTCCCTTCGTACACTATGAAGGAATATGTGTACCCTGTGGCTCGGTCACATAGTTTGTACACCTTCACCCCATAGCGGGCCCTTTTGCTGGGGATAAATTGCTTAATTTTAAGCCTGCCGCTAAATTTCACAAGGGACTCATCCACACATATTTGTTGGTCCGGGGTGAACAGCTGGGGGAATACTTCAGAAAAATAATTTAATATTGGGCGAATTTTGTAAAGCCTGTCAAAATTTGGATCAGTTCGGGGAGGGCACTGGGTATTGTCGCTGAAATGTAGGAACCTCATTATCATCAGATACCTGGTTCTGGGCATTACCGCGGAGAAGAGCGGCATGTGGTGGAGGGGGTGGGTTGACCAATAGGAACGGAATTCGTTTTTTTTGGTGAGCCCCATATTAAATGTGAGGCCCAAAAAAACCTTGAACTCCTCCACTGTCAGGTCTCTCCACTCATAGGGACGGGCATAATATCATGTGGGATTTTGCTAAATAAATTGCTGTGCATACAGGTTGCACTGGGCCACAATTGACGCCAACATGTCCTCCGTAAAAATTAAATTAAAAAAATTAATTGGGGTGAAATTCCCTGTATCCACCTGGACTCCTGGTGGGCCGTGAAAGGGGGAACGCTAGCTTCTCTTGAATTAGGAGGAAACCACAAGGGGTTCTGAAGTGCAAAGGGAAGGCTGGCATGGGACCTAACCCTTTGGGGCTGGAGTGACACCCCACTGGTACTTGGCCTTTCTTGCCGAGGCACTGCGGTGCTAGTGGATGGCACTGCGGTGCTAGTGGATGCCACTGCGGTGCTGGCGGATGCCACTGCGGTGCTGGTGGATGCCACTGCCTCCTCACTAGAACGCCTTGTTTGGCGGGCCGAGTTTCTTCCTCCTCTGAGTCTGTAAGTGTTTCACTACTGAGGACTGGCTCGTAATTTACGTCAGAATCCGAATTGGAAAGGGAATCTGAAAAAGAGAGCTCCCCGTTGCTCTCGTCGGGCGTAGAAAGAATTTGGTATGCCTCCTCGGCGGAAAATCTTTTTTTGGACATGGCTGCTGGTGGTTATGAGATTGCACAGCTGTGTGCTAAGCCTGCACTGATGAGGTGGCACTGATTGATGGCACAGATGTGCACTGATGAGGCGGCCCAGATGGGCACTGATCGCACAGATGGGTACTAATGAGGCGGCACAGATGGGCACTGATCGCACAGATGGGCACTGATGAGGCGGCACAAATGGGCACTGAGGCAGCACAGATGGGCACAGATTTACACTGAGGCGGCACAGGTGGGCACAGATATGCACTGATGTGGCACAGGTGAGGTGGCATAGATGGGCACTGATGAAGCGGCACAGAAGGGCACTGATAAGGCAGCACAGATGGGCACTGATAAGGCGGCACAGATGTGCACTGAAGCGACAGATGGGCACTGATTGGTACAGATGGGCACTGATGAGATGGCACAGATGGGCACTGATGAGATGGCACAGATGCGCACTGATTGCACAGATGCGCACTGATGGGCACAGACGGGCACTGATGGGCACAGACGGGCACAGATGGGCACTGATGATACACTGATGGCACAAGTGGGCACTGATGTGCACAGGTAGGCACAGATGGCACTATATTGATGTCACTGTGGCACTGTTGGGCACTTTTTGGGCACACTTCGCTGTTATTATACTGATCTAACTACTCACAGAAGCTCTCTCTCCTCACACCCTGTCTCTGTGTGAGGAGAGAGAGCCGGCAATGAGAGATGATCTCAATTGTTTACCTTTTAGATCATCTCTCATTGGAGGCGGCGATCGCGCTGTAAACGGCCGCTGTGATTGGCCGTTTACAGCGATCTGTGATTGGCTGTGTCCAAGGGACACGGCCAACACAGATTTTCCCCGAGGCGCGCTCATGAGAGCGCGCTGGGAACGAGGAAAGGGGACGACGTCAATAGACGTAGTCCCGGTATTTCAGATCCGCGCTGTTGCCGTCATTTGGCAATGGCCCGGATCTGAAGCGGTTAATGAACCAAATATATTATCAAGACGAGACGCCGTTACTTTTGCTAGTAGTTTTATATCTAGGTTTAATAAGGATATAGATCTAAAGTTAGTACAAGATGAGGTTTAAGGATTATTGAAATTATTGCTGTTAAAAGTTTCCGGTCGGAAGGATTGTTTGTTAAGTAGGGAGTTAAATGCTTTTGTCAGGATGGGAGTAAGAATATGGGAACATTTTTTATAGTAGAGGGCTGAGAATCCGTCAGGGCCTGGTCGTTTATATAACTTAACAGATTTAATTGCTATTTCGATTTCTATAGGTTCAATAGGACTTTCAAGGTTATCGTATTGAACTTGAGAAATGGTTGGAAGTTTAACTTGTGAAAAAAATTATTCTGCTGAGGATTGGTCGAAGGATCCTTTTTTTTTTGTATAAAGAAGTAAGATGTTTATGAAAGATGTGTAATATCTTTACTGGGTTACTAGTGTATTTATCATGGGTTATTTTTAGGCGAATTGGCTTGAAGGGGTTATTTAATTTTTGAAGCGCACGTGCAGGAAGGGATTTACGTATTGTTTTGTCCACCGATTCTGATAGGAATAGGTCAAGATTTAAACTTGCCTTATCAAATTGTGCTTTTGACACTGGAGTAGGGTTTGATTGGAAATTTGTGTGGCAGTCATTAAATTCTTTTTCTAGTTTTTGTTGTAGTTGTCGTTTTTCTTTTTAAAGGTATGATGCTTGTTGTAAACAGACCCCTCTAAGAACAGGTTTATGGGCTTCCCACAATGTCATTGGGGATATATCAGGAGTATCATTGTTTCCCAGATATTCTTTTATTGCTGATTCTAAGTCAGATGAATGTGATGGGTGTGTGAGAATTGAATCGTTTATGTGCCATGTGGGGTCTTGAGCTTTTGGGATTAAAGAAGTAAAGGTTGAAATTATCGCACAATGATCTGTCCAAGTATAAGGTTTAATATAAGAGTTGAGCAATTCTGGTGACATACTTATAGATATTAGGATATGGTCAATACGGGAAAAAGATTTATGTGGGTGGGAGTAAAAAGAGAATTGACGTTTTGAAGAATTTATTTCACACCAGGAATCTAGCAGTGAATGTTGTTGAAGAAGTCTTTGAAACATACGAGATTGAGAGCTGGATACGGTTGGAGTAGGGGATTTATCTAGATAGAGGTATAGAACTTGATTTGAAACACCACATATCAAAAGTGTGCCCATTTTATGCAAATCTATTACTTGTAGCAAGTGAGAGAGGAATGATGTTGGTCTTTTATTAGGTGCATAATAGGAAACAATTGTGAGTGGGATATCACATAGGTGTCCCAAAAGTATGAGATAGCGGCCTTCTGGATCTTTGATCTCTGTTATGAGGGAAAAAAGTGTACTTCCGTGAAATGCTATTAGTACTCCTCTGCGTTTTGGTTTAGCTGAAGCAGTATAAACTTGGGTTAGCATGTCCCAAAATATTTAAGGGTTGAAGTTTCAGTAAAATGCGTCTCTTGGAGGCACACTATATGGGCTTTTGAGGAGGATAAAGATCTGAATACTTTAGTTCGCTTATGAGGAATGTTTAGACCTTGGACATTTAAGGTTTAGGACATTTAAAGGAGCCATATATAATTTTTACATAAGATATATTGATACATTTCTGTTATCAGGTGCGGAATCAAAGAAACCCCAGGGAAAGATTGGATAAAAGAAAAAAGGAGAAGTAGATTATGAAAGAAGAAAGAAATAATAAGAGTCATATATTTAAAATAAGTTATAATATTAATATATGTATAAAAATAAAATGATGGCGTACTGAGAACGCAAATCTGCTAGTTCAGAGGCACAAAGTCTATCCGAGGAGGCCCCTCACACTGTAACCCAAGTGGAGGATAGTCCTAGGACAGAAAAATGGGGGCAGCAGTGACCAATTCTCGGGTCCCCTGCGGCCAAATTTTATGAAAAAAAAACATTTCAATGTAGGCATCCGATTTTGGCTATATTCCTTAAAAAATAAGCAAACATAAGAGTCAGATTAAATAGTATTCCTTTTAACAAATCCTTAATTAATTATATATGAATATTTGAATTTGAAGTTATATACTTTAACTTATAACATATTAAGAACTTGAAATATTTAAAAATAAAGATAAGGTAGGTGAACCGTTAAGTTGAATGAGCTTCAGAGAGAAATGCAAAATGCATTCAGTCCATTGTGTCCGGTGGGTCCAGGTCTAGGGAATTGAATTGACACCTTTTTGATGCACTTTGTCTGCTTCTGTCAGTTCCAGTCTTAGATGCACTTTGTGGAGAATTAGATGTTGTACGTCGACGAGGGCTAGTAGAGGGCCCATTGTATAGATGAAGGTTTTGCAAAGTATTCTGTAATTGTTTGAAGAATCTGCTTGAATATTTGGTGCCTTGAAATGTAAAATGAATAGAAAATGGGAATCCCCATTGATAAGGGATATGGTGGTGTTGGAGATTTTGGAGCAAAGGTTTCATCACGCGCCATTTAGCAACTGTTATTGGTGATAGGTCAGCAAACATCTGGTATGAATGACCTTGAAAAGTAAGAGATTCTTTGTTCTTGGCAGCTGTCATAAGTTGCTCTTTTGTTCGAAAAAAGTGGAACTTTACAATTATGTCGCAAGGGGGACCTTCAGCTTTGCGTGGCGCCAAAGCTCTATGGCAGGGGTCTCAAACTGGCGGCCCTCCAGCTGTTGCAAAACTACAAGTCCCATCATACCTTTGCCTGTGGGAGCCATGCTTGTAACTGTCAGCCTAGCAATGCCTCATGGGACTTGTAGTTTCCCAACAGCTGGAGGGCCGCCAGTTTGAGACCCCTGCTCTATGGATTCTGTCCATTTCCAATCTTTCAATTGGAATTGATGGTGTTAATTCCTGAAAAAGAGCAGTCATAGTCGATTGAAGGTCAATGATTGACTCAGGCATACCTCGTATGCGGAGGTTTGAATGACGTGCCCTATTCTCAAAATCTTCTAAACGCGCTTGCGGCGTTAAATTTTCATCTTTAAGAGACTCCAATTCATTGTCCTGTGATAGTACATCAGTTTCAATGTCATCCATTCTGTTTTCCAATTCAGCTGTACTGTATTCACTATCTGTGTCATACAGTTCCTGAGGTAAATGCAGCTGTTTCTTGTCAGCGCGTGCCTTAGCTGTGTGAGGAGAATTTGACTGAGCCATATTACAGGAGCCCCTGAGCGGTTTTTCCTTGTGGCTTTTCACTTTTGTTTTGCCTCGGGCAGCTCCCAAAACCATTCTATTTGGTTCACAGGATACTAAGGAGGATATTAGTATGCTTTTTGTTTAGTTACCCTGCCATTCAGGTGTCTGTGGTAGCCGCAAAGTCCCGGGAATAACAGAGCCTCAGCGGGACATGTCCATCGCTGTCTGCTCCGCGCATGCACCCCCCCCCCAAATTGTTTTTTAACTAATAATTAATATGAGTCAATTTTTTTTTAAAATTTGATTAGCATTAGTACTGGTACCATTAATGCAATGATCCAGATGCCATTTGATTTTGGTCACATACATAGGTTGTCAAATATATATAGTTTATAAAGCTGTTCATTTTAGGAATGGCAAATTTTATTATTTAAATAAAGTCACTTAATCAATAGTGAATGGTTATGGGTATTCTGTCAGCCAAAGGTGACAGTAATTTAGTTACTATCCGCTAGATGGCATCACTAAACAGACGCTATTTTAGCCATTATTAATACTTTCATTATGTCAATAGAGTTAGTACAAAATGTATACGTTTTTTATATCTTACTATCTATAATCTATGTTACTGTCACACAAGAGTTGTCATCTATTTCCAATATACTCTCAATGTATTTTTATTGATACTACATCCAGGTGAAATGTGAACTGCAAAGCTCACTTTCTATGTGAGGCGAGAAGAACAAATTTTCTTACTATCCACTAGATGGCAGTAGCTCTTTAACTTCAATTTACTGATCCCAGTTCAACACTTGTCCACCAGATGGTATCAGTCTTTCATTTTGAGTCTGACCCATCTCAGCCCACCAGGGGGAATAAAAACACATTCATTCAGTGACCGGGACGCTTCCTGACGACGTCATCTTGACGAAACGTACGTTGAGGCTTAACCCAGTCACACAACTCTTTTTAGCTACTTCCAGTTTCGGCTGATCAGGCGGTGGAACGCATGCCGCTAGCTACAAGTGGGAGTAAGCGAGGAGGCAGCTTCACACTTTACCTGACTTTGCTGAGCCTGTCACCTTCAGTACCAAGCAATGGCACTTATAAAGTAAACGGCCACTTGGTCCATTGTTTTTATATGTTTTAAATAAATGGAATCACACTATGGTATTGCCTTTCCATTTTTTTTCTGAAAAATACTAATCTGGCGGAGCTTCTCCTGGAATATCTACCTGGCACCAGTAAAGATCACAGACCACGGTCATATAAAGTCCCACCTGACCTTTTTAATTAAAGAGGTCATGGTGGTTTGGTAAGTAGGATACTTACCTACACTCAACCGGGTGTCGTTATTTATCCAAAAATCGTCTAGTGTCAGTGGTGATGGTTTAAACGATCAGATTACCTCACATATCTATGGACATTGTTCTGGCACAATTGCTGGTTGTTTATTGATGCACGTTGCACTTTTGAATTGTTTGATACCAGTGTTCACTTATGCTTATTATTGATGCATTTGATGGTATAACAGTCCAGAAAACTTCACTTAACTTGTGGATGCTTGGTTTGATATATCGGCAAACAGGTGTGTGATATGTTTGCTGGAAACATCATATATTCGCTTGCTGTTTACTGATGCACATCATACTCACAATTGTTTGATATTACAGAATTTTTTTCATGTACTTATGATTATAATTTGCATACGGTATTGTTCACATTAATTATGAAATACTGGGCACCAGCACTTTATTGTCATATTATTATTATCATACATCCCCCACACGCTCAAAGCCTGCTCACTAAGCACTTTGAGGGGAGCAGCTTATATTTTTAATTTGTTAATTGATTAGCACTTTTCACTCATAGCGCAGAGTTCTTCTTCTTTTTTATCTTTAAAGAGGAGAGGAAACTTCTGGCTTGCTATCAATGCTCAGTTCAACAGCCTGCATTTCTGATTGCATGGGGGTGCATTTGTGTGTATGGAATAGGCAGCTTGCACATCTGGAAAAGCGCCATCAATGCTGAAAAGAGTTGTAAAGTCTCAAGGTTTTTCACCCTAATGCATTAAGGTAAAAAACTTTCTGCGCTGCAGCTGCCCCCCAGGGCCCCCCTTTTTCGTTCCAGTGATGAGCCCAGCAGCTCCAGTCGCTGTCTCTGGTCCTCATTGGATAAATTGATAGCAATCAAATTCAGTGACACAGGGGCAGGCCAGAGTCCTGCTGTCTGTGTCAATGGATGCAGCAGCAGGTCTCGGGGGCGCGCCCGCACAGCTGCCCCCATGGAAATTGGCTCTCTGTGGGGGCACTCGCTGAAGAGGAGCCAGGAGCGCCACTGGGAGACCCCAGAAATAGAGGATCGGGTCGCTCTGTGCAAAACTCTTGTACAGAGTTAGGTAAGTGTGACAAAAAAACAAAACTAACCTTTACAATCACTTGAAGGATATATCCAGGTTTTAGAGCAGCATATACTCCCATCCGGACATCTTATTCAGTGAAGACCTTGCATATTTCAGCAAGACAATGCTAAACAGCATACCGCATCTATGACAACATTATCTTTTTGTAGTAGAAGAGTTTGTAGTGAAATGTAGCGTAAGACATTTAGTGGCAGGTCAGCTAGTACAGGCACAATTATGTACCTGTACATCACAACTTTCTTTTAGGTCCGCTGCAGCAGAAGCCAATCGACGGGTCCTGGCCAATGATTTATGGCCAGCACCCGCTGATTGGCTCAGCGAATGACAGAAGAGAGCCCTGTGTAGGTAAACAACACAGGGCTCTCTTCATACAGCAGCGATGTAAAAACCCCACACAGTAAACACACTAAACATTTTTAGGCACACAATTACCCCTTGATCCCCCTAGATGTTAACCCCTTCCCAGCCAGTGTCAGTGTATATTTTTAGTGCTGATCACTGTATTAGCGTCAGGGACAGTTAGTGTCAAATTCCCTGCTGCACTATCGCAGTCCCCGCTATAAGTCGCTGATCGCCGCCATTAGTAGTGTAAAAAAAAAAAATCCATTATCTATACCATAGTTTGTAGACGCTATAACTTTCACACAAACCAATAGGGCTGAAACAACTAACAGACATAATTGATTATAATCGATGATTAAAATAGTTGTCAACTATTTTCATGAACGATTAATTGGTCAGCCAATTAGTTGGACTGCATACAGAATGCATTAATTGTTTACATATGAAGAAATACAGTGCAGCACACATACAGCTCAGTACACTGTGCATACATGTAAGTGTACACAGTGCAACACACATAAAGCTCAGTATACCGTCCATGCATGTCAATATACACAGTGCAGGACACATACAGCTCAGTACACCGTCCACATGTCAGTGTAAACATACAGCTCAGTACACTATTCATACATGTCAGTATACACAGTGCAGCACACATACAGCTCAGTACATCGTTCATACATGTCAGTGTACACAATGCAACACACAGCTCAGCACATTGTTCATACATGTCAGTATACACAGTGGTACACACAGCTCAGTACATCGTTCATACATGTCAGTATACACAGTGGTATACACAGCTCAGTACATCGTTCATACATGTCAGTATACAGAGTGGTATACACAGCTCAGTACATCGTTCATACATGTCAGTATACACAGTGGTATACACAGCTCAATACATCGTTCATACATGTCAGTATACACAGTGGTACACACAAATGAGTATATCGTTCATACATGTCAGTATACACAGTGGTACACACAAATGAGTATATCGTTCATACATGTCAGTATACACAGTGGTACACACAGCTCAGTAAATCGTTCAAACATGTCAGTATACACAGTGGTACACACAGCTCAGTACATTGTTGATACATGTCAGTATACACAGTGGTATACACAGCTCAGTACATTGTTGATACATGTCAGTATACACAGTGGTACACACAGCTCAGTACATTGTTCATACATGTCAGCACTCCCCGCCCTCAGCCCCACCCGCTCCCGCCCACAATCCCACCCCTACTGCCCCCAATTTCGCCATTCCTTGCTTGGTGAAGAGAAGTAACATAATGCCAAATAATGGGTGTGGTCAAGGCTCAGAAATGCATTTCACACACAATTCGAAGTTCAGGAAAGTGTAACACACAGAGTTGTGCAGTGGAGGTGTGTGTATCACTAATGTGCATAAAAAATATTAGCATCCCCATTCATAGCTCAACTCCCCCCCCCCCCCCCCAATTAGGGAGGACCCCCTCCACATGTCACCCTCTCTCACCTTCCCTCCCCATCTGAAGCTCACTGTCTCCCACCTGTCTATAGGTCACCCTTTCCCCCATCCAGAGCTCACCTCCTCTCCCCATTCACAGGTCACCTTCTCTCTCCCCCATCAACAGCACACCTTCCATCCCCATCTGAAGCTCACCATCTACCCCCCCAATTCACAACTCACCTTCCCTCCCCATCCACAGCTAACCCTCATCCCCTTGTGTACAGGTCACCTTCTTTTCCCCCCTGTCCAAAGGTCACCCTCTCCCCATTCACAGGTCACACTCTCCCTCCCCTATACAAAGGTCACCCTCTCCCCCCCTACACACAGGTCACCCTCTCCCTCCCCTATATACAGGTCCCCCTCTCCCCCATTCACAGGTCACCCTCTTCCACCCCTATACACAGGTCACCTTCTCCCTCCCCAATTCACAGGTCACCCTCTCCCGCCCTATACACAGGTCACCCTCTCCCACACTATACACAGGTCACCCTCTCCCTCCCTATACACAGGTCGCCCTCTCCCTCCCCTATACACAGGTCAGCCTCTCCCTCCCCAATTCACAGGTCACCCTCTCCCTCCCCTATTCACAGGTCACCCTCTCCCCCATTCACAGGTCACCCTCTCCCTCCGCTATACACAGGTCACCCTCTCCCTCATTCACAGGTCACCCTCTCCCTTCCCTATACACAGGTCACCATCTCCCTCCCCTATACACAGGTCACCCTCTCCCTCCCCTATACACAGGTCACCCTCTCCCTCCCCTATACACAGGTCACCCTCTCCCTCCCCTATATACAGGTCACCCTCTCCCCCATTCACAGGTCACCCTCTCCCTCCCTATACACAGGTCACCCTCTCCCCCATTCACAGGTCCCCCTCTCCCTCCCCTCTACGCAGGTCACCCTCTCCCTCCCCTATACGCAGGTCACCCTCTCCCTCCCCTATACACAGGTCACCCTCTCCCTTCCCTATACACAGGTCACCCTCTCCCCCATTCACAGGTCAACCTCTCCCTGCCCTATACACAGGTCACCCTCTCCCTCCCCTATACACAGTACACCCTCTCCCTCCCCTATACACAGGTCACCTTCTCCCTCCCTATACACAGGTCACCCTTTCCCTCCCTATACACAGGTCACCCTCTCCCTCCCCTATATACAGGTCACCCTCTCCCTCCCCCATTCACAGGTCACACTCTCCCTCCCCTATACAAAGGTCACCCTCTCCCTCCCCTACACACAGGTCACCCTCTCCCTCCCCTATATACAGGTCCCCCTCTCCCCCATTCACAGGTCACCCTCTTCCACCCCTATACACAGGTCACCTTCTCCCTCCCCAATTCACAGGTCACCCTCTCCCGCCCTATACACAGGTCACCCTCTCCCACACTATACACAGGTCACCCTCTCCCTCCCTATACACAGGTCGCCCTCTCCCTCCCCTATACACAGGTCAGCCTCTCCCTCCCCAATTCACAGGTCACCCTCTCCCTCCCCTATTCACAGGTCACCCTCTCCCCCATTCACAGGTCACCCTCTCCCTCCGCTATACACAGGTCACCCTCTCCCTCATTCACAGGTCACCCTCTCCCTTCCCTATACACAGGTCACCATCTCCCTCCCCTATACACAGGTCACCCTCTCCCTCCCCTATACACAGGTCACCCTCTCCCTCCCCTATACACAGGTCACCCTCTCCCTCCCCTATATACAGGTCACCCTCTCCCCCATTCACAGGTCACCCTCTCCCTCCCTATACACAGGTCACCCTCTCCCCCATTCACAGGTCCCCCTCTCCCTCCCCTCTACGCAGGTCACCCTCTCCCTCCCCTATACGCAGGTCACCCTCTCCCTCCCCTATACACAGGTCACCCTCTCCCTTCCCTATACACAGGTCACCCTCTCCCCCATTCACAGGTCAACCTCTCCCTGCCCTATACACAGGTCACCCTCTCCCTCCCCTATACACAGTACACCCTCTCCCTCCCCTATACACAGGTCACCTTCTCCCTCCCTATACACAGGTCACCCTTTCCCTCCCTATACACAGGTCACCCTCTCCCTCCCCTATATACAGGTCACCCTCTCCCTCCCCCATTCACAGGTCACTCTCTCCTACCCCTATACAAAGGTCACCCTCTCCCTCCCCTATACACAGGTCACCCTCTCCCTTCCCTATACACAGGTCACCCTCTCCCTTCCCTATACACAGGTCACCCTCTCCCTCCCCTATAAACAGGTCACCCTCTCCCTCCCTATACACAGGTCACCCTCTCCCCATTCACAGGTCACCCTCTCCCTCCCCTATACACAGGTCCCCCTCTCCCTCCCCTATACGCAGGTCCCCCTCTCCTTCCCCTATACGCAGGTCACCCTCCCCTATACGCAGGTCACCCTCTCCCTCCCCTATACGCAGGTCACCCTCTCCCTCCCCTATACGCAGGTCACCCTCTCCCCCATTCACAGGTCACCCTCTCCCTCCCCTATACACAGGTCACCCTCTCCCTCCCCTATACACAGTTCACCCTCTCCCTCCCCTATACACGGGTCACCCTCTCCCTCCCTATACACAGGTCACCCTCTCGCTCCCGTATATACAGGTCACCCTCTCCCTCCCCCATTCACAGGTCACTCTCTCCCACCCCCATACAAAGGTCACCCTCCCCTATACACAGGTCACCCTCTCCCTCCCCTATACACAGGTCACCCTCTCCCTCCCCTATAAACAGGTCACCCTCTCCATCCCTATACACAGGTCACCCTCTCCCTCCTCTATACACAGGTCACCCTCTCCCTCCTCTATACACAGGTCACCCTCTCCCTCCTCTATACACAGGTCACCCTCTCCCTCCCTTATACACATGTCAGACTCTCCCTCCCCTATACACAGGTCACCCTCTCCCTCCCCTATACACAGGCCACCCTCTCCCCCATTCACAGGTCACCCTCTCCCTCCCCCATTCACAGGTCACCCTCTTCCTCCCTATACACATGTCACGTTCTCCCTCCCCTATACACAGGTCACCCTCTCCCTCCCCTATACACAGGTCATCCTCTCTCTCCCCTATACACAGGTCATCATCTCTCTCCCCTATACACAGGTCATCCTCTCCCTCCCCTATACACAGGTCACCCTCTCCCTCCCCTATACACAGGTCACCCTCTCCCTCCCCTATACACAGGTCACCCTCTCCCTCCCTATACACAGGTCACTCTCTCCCTCCCCTATACACAGGTCACTCTCTCCCTCCCCTATACACAGGTCACCCCCTCCCTCCCCTATACACTGGTCACCCCCTCCCTCCCCTATATACAGGTCACCCTCTCCCTCCCCTCTACACAGGTCACCCTCTCCCTCCCCTATATGCAGGTCACCCTCTCCCTCCCCTATACGCAGGTCACCCTCTCCCTCCCCTATACACTGCTCACCCTCTCCCTCCCCTATACACAGGTCACCCTCTCCTTTCACTATACACAGGTCACCCTCTCCCCCATTCACAGGTCACCCTCTCCCTCCCCTATACACAGGTCACCCTCTCCCACCCCTATATACAGGTCACCCTCTCCCTCCCCTATAAACAGGTCACCCTCTCCCTCCCCTATACACAGGTCACCCTCTCCCTCCCCTATACACAGGTCACCCTCTCCCTCCCCTATACACAGGTCACCCTCTCCCTCCCCTATACACAGGTCACCCTCTCCCCATTCACAGGTCGCCCTCTCCCTCCCCTATACACAGGGCACCATCTCCCTCCCCTATACACATGTCAGACTCTCCCTCCCCTATACACAGGTCACCCTCTCCCTCCCCTATACACAGGCCACCCTCTCTCCCATTCACAGGTCACCCTCTCCCTCCCCTATACACAAGTCACCCTCTCCCCATTCACAGGTCACCCTCTCCCTCCCCTATACACAGGTCACCCTCTCCCTCCCCTATACACATGTCAGACTCTCCCTCCCCTATACACAGGTTACCCTCTCCCTCCCCTATACACAGGCCACCCTCTCCCCCATTCACAGGTCACCCTCTCCCTCCCCTATACACAGGTCATCCTCTCCCTCCCCCATTCACAGGTCACCCTCTCCCTCCCTATACACATGTCTCCTTCTGCCTCCCCTATACACAGGTCACCCTCTCCCTCCCCTATACACAGGTCACGCTCTCCCTCCCCTATACACAGGTCACCCTCTCTCTCCCCTATACACAGGTCACCCTCTCCCTCCCCTATACACAGGTCACCCTCTCCCTCCCCTATACACAGGTCACCCTCTCCCTCCCTATACACAGGTCACCCTCTCCCTCCCTATACACAGGTCACTCTCTCCCTCCCCTATACACTGGTCACCCTCTCCCTCCCCTATATACAGGTCACCCTCTCCCCCATTCACAGGTCACCCTCTCCGTCCCCTTTACACAGGTCACCATCTCCCTCCCTATACACAGATCACCCTCTCCCTCCCCTATATGCAGGTCACCCTCTCCCTCCCCTATACGCAGGTCAACCTCTCCCTCCCCTATACGCAGGTCACCCTCTCCCTCCCCTATACACAGGTCACCCTCTTCCTCCCCTATACACTGGTCACCCTCTCCCTCCCCTATACACAGGTCACCCTCTCCCTTCACTATACACAGGTCACCCTCTCCCTTCACTATACACAGGTCACCCTCTCCCCCATTCACAGCTCACCCTCTCTCTCCCCTATACACAGGTCACCCTCTCCCTCCCCTATATACAGGTCACCCTCTCCCCCATTCACAGGTCACCCTCTCCCTCCCCTATACACAGGTCACCCTCTCCCTCCCCTATACACAGGTAACCCTCTCCCCATTCACAGGTCACACTCTCCCTCTCCTATACACAGGTCACCCTCTCCCTCCCCTATACACATGTCAGACTCTCCGTCCCCTATACACAGGCCACCCTCTCTCCCATTCACAGGTCACCCTCTCCCTCCCCTATACACAGGTCACCCTCTCCCCATTCACAGGTCACCCTCTCCCTCCCCTATACACATGTCAGACTCTCCCTCCCCTATACACAGGTCACCCTCTCCCTCCCCTATACACAGGTCACCCTCTCCCTCCCCTATACACAGGTCACGCTCTCTCTCCCTTATACACAGGTCATCCTCTCCCTCCCCTATACACAGGTCACCCTCTCCCTCCCCTATACACAGGTTACCCTCTCCCTCCCCTATACACAGGTAACCCTCTAACCTCCCTTTAACACAGGTCACTCTCTCCTTCCTCTATACACAGGTCACCCTCTCCCTCCCCTATACACTGGTCACCCTCTCCCTCCCCTATATACAGGTCACCCTCTCACCCATTCACAGGTCACCCTCTCCCTCCCCTATAAACAGGTCACCCTCTCCCTCCCTATACACAGGTCACCCTCTCTCTCCCCTATACACAGGTCACCCTCTCCCTCCCCTATACACAGGTAACCCTCTCCCTCCCCTATACACAGGTCACCCTCTCCCTCCCCTATACACAGGTCACCCTCTCCCTCCCCTATACACAGGTCACCCTCTGCCTCCCCTATACACAGATCACCCTCTCCCTCCCTATACACAGGTCACCCTCTCCCCATTCACAGGTCACCCTCTCCCTCCCCTATACACAGGTCACCCTCTCCCCCATTCTCAGGTCACCCTCTCCCTCCCCTCTACAAAGGTCACCCTCTCCCTCCCTATACACAGGTCACCCTCTCCCTCCCCTATACGCAGATCACCCTCTCCCTTCCCTATACACAGGCCACCCTCTCCCCCATTCACAGGTCTCCCTCCCCTATACACAGGTCACCCTCTCCCTCCCCTATACACAGGTCACCTTCTCCCTCCCTATACACAGGTCGCCCTCTCCCTCCCCTATACACAGGTCACCCTCTCCCTCCCCTATACACAGGTCACCCTCTCCCTCCCCTATACACATGTCACCCTCTCTCTCCCTTATACACAGGTCCTCCTCTCCATCCCCTATACACAGGTCACCCTCTCCCTCCCCTATACACAGGTCACCCTCTCCCTCCCCTATACAAAGGTCACCCTCTCCCTCATTCACAGGTCACCCTCTCCCTCCCCTATAAACAGGACACCCTCTCTCTCCCTTATACACAGGTCCTCCTCTCCCTCCCCTATACACAGGTCACCCTCTCCTTCCCCTATACACAGGTCACCCTCTCCCTCCCCTATACACAGGTCACCCTCTCCCTCCCCTATATACAGATCACCTTCTCCCCCATTCACAGGTCACCCTCTCCCTCCCCTATAAACAGGACACCCTCTCCCTCCCTATACACAGGTCACCCTCTCCCTCCCCTATACACAGGTCACCCTCTCCCTCCCCTATACACAGGTCATCCTCTGCCCCCCCCCCCTATACACAGGTCACCCTCTCCCTATTCACAGGTCACCCTCTCCCTCCCCTATACACAGGTCACCCTCTCCCCCATTCTCAGGTCACCCTCTTCCTCCCCTCTACACAGGTCACCCTCTCCCTCCCTATACACAGGTCACCCTCTCCCTCCCCTATACGCAGGTCACCCTCTCCCTCCCCTATACACAGGTCACCCTCTCCCTTCCCTATACACAGGTCACCCTCTGCCCCATTCACAGGTCACCCTCTCCCTCCCCTATACACAGGTCACTCTCTCCCTCCCCTATACACAGGTCACCCTCTCCCTCCCCTATACACTGGTCACCCTCTCCCTCCTCTATATACAGATCACCCTCTCCCCCATTCACAGGTCACCCTCTCCCTCCCCTATAAACAGGTCACCCTCTCCCTCCCTATACACAGGTCACCCTCTCCCTCCCCATTCACAGGTCACCCTCTCCCTCCCCTATACACAGGTCACCCTCTCCCCCATTCTCAGGTCACCCTCTCCCTCCCCTCTACACAGGTCACCCTCTCCCTCCCTATACACAGGTCACCCTCTCCCTCCCCTATACGCAGGTCACCCTCTCCCTTCCCTATACACAGGTCACCCTCTCCCTCCCCTATACGCAGATCACCCTCTCCCTCCCCTATACACAGTTCACCCTCTCCCTCCCCTATACACAGGTCACCCTCTCCCTCCCCTATACACAGGTCACCCTCTCCCTCCCTATACACAGGTCACTCTCTCCCTCCCCTATACACAGGTCACTCTCTCCCTCCCCTATACACAGGTCACTCTCTCCCTCCCCTATACACAGGTCACCCTCTCCCTCCTCTATACACTGGTCACCCTCTCCCTCCCCTATATACAGGTCCCCCTCTCCCCCATTCACAGGTCACCCTCTCCCTCCCCTCTACACAGGTCACCCTCTCCCTCCCCTCTACACAGGTCACCCTCTCCCTCCCCTATATGCAGGTCACCCTCTCCCTCCCCTATATGCAGGTCACCCTCTCCCTCCCCTATACACTGGTCACCCTCTCCCTCCCCTATACACTGGTCACCCTCTCCCTCCCCTATACACAGGTCACCCTCTCCTTTCACTATACACAGGTCACCCTCTCCCCCATTCACAGGTCACCCTCTCCCTCCCCTATACACAGGTCACCCTCTCCCTCCACTATACACAGGTCACCCTCTCCCTCCCCTATAAACAGGTCAGACTCTCCCTCCCCTATACACAGGTCACCCTCTCCCTCCCCTATACACAGGTCACCCTCTCCCTCCCCTATACACAGGTCGCCCTCTCCCCATTCACAGGTCGCCCTCTCCCTCCCCTATACACAGGTCACCCTCTCCCACCCCTATACACATGTCAGACTTTCCCTCCCCTATACACAGGTCACCCTCTCCCTCCCCTATACACAGGCCACCCTCTCTCCCATTCACAGGTCACCCTCTCCCTCCCCTATACACAGGTCACCCTCTCCCCATTCACAGGTCACCCTCTCCCTCCCCTATACACAGGTCACCCTCTCCCTCCCCTATACACATGTCAGACTCTCCCTCCCCTATACACAGGTCACCCTCTCCCTCCCCTATACACAGGCCACCCTCTCCCCCATTCACAGGTCACCCTCTCCCTCCCCTATACACAGGTCACCCTCTCCCTCCCCCATTCACAGGTCACGCTCTCCCTCCCTATACACATGTCTCCTTCTGCCTCCCCTATACACAGGTCACCCTCTCCCTCCCCTATACACAGGTCACCCTCTCTCCCCCCTATACACAGGTCACCCTCTCCCTCCCCTATACACAGGTCACCCTCTCCCTCCCCTATACACAGGTCACCCTCTCCCTCCCTATACACAGGTCACCCTCTCCCTCCCTATACACAGGTCACTCTCTCCCTCCCCTATACACAGGTTACCCTCTCCCTCCCCTATACACTGGTCACCCTCTCCCTCCCCTATATACAGGTCACCCTCTCCCCCATTCACAGGTCACCCTCTCCGTCCCCTCTACACAGGTCACCATCTCCCTCCCTATACACAGGTCACCCTCTCCCTCCCCTATACGCAGGTCACCCTCTCCCTCCCCTATACGCAGGTCACCCTCTCCCTCCCCTATACACTGGTCACCCTCTCCCTCCCCTATACACAGGTCACCCTCTCCCTTCACTATACACAGGTCACCCTCTCCCCCATTCACAGCTCACCGTCTCTCTCCCCTATACACAGGTCACCCTCTCCCTCCCCTATATACAGGTCACCCTCTCCCCCATTCACAGGTCACCCTCTCCCTCCCCTATAAACAGGTCACCCTCTCCCTCCCCTATACACAGGTCACCCTCTCCCTCCCCTATACACAGGTCACCCTCTCCCTCCCCTATACACAGGTCACCCTCTCCCTCCCCCATTCACAGGTCACCCTCTCCCTCCCTATACACATGTCACCTTCTCCCTCGCCTATACACAGGTCACCCTCTCCCTCCCTATACACAGGTCACCCTCTCCCTCCCCTATACACAGGTCACCCTCTCCCTCCCCTATACACATGTCAACCTCTCTCTCCCTCCCCTATACACAGGTCACCCTCTCCCTCCCCTATACACAGGTCACCCTCTCCCTCCCCTATACAAAGGTCACCCTCTAACCTCCCTTTAACAAAGGTCACTCTCTCCCTCCTCAATACACAGGTCACCCTCTCCCTCCCGTATACACTGGTCACCCTCTCCCTCCCCTATATACAGGTCACCCTCTCCCCCATTCACAGGTCACCCTCTCCCTCCCCTATAAACAGGTCACCCTGTCCCCCCCTATACACAGGTCACCCTCTCCCTCCCCTATACACAGGTCACCCTCTCCCTCTCCTATACACAGGTAACCCTCTCCCTCCCCTATACACAGGTCACCCTTTCCCTCCCCTATACACAGGTCACCCTCTGCCTCCCCTATACACAGGTCACCCTCTCCCTCCCTATACACAGGTCACCCTCTACCCATTCACAGGTCACCCTCTCCCTCCCCTATACACAGGTCACCCTCTCCCCCATTCTCAGGTCACCCTCTCCCTCCCCTCTACACAGGTCACCCTCTCCCTCCCTATACACAGGCCACCCTCTCCCCCATTCACAGGTCACCCTCTCCCTCCCCTATACACAGGTCACCCTCTCCCTCCCCTATACACAGGTCACCTTCTCCCTCCCTATACACAGGTCGCCCTCTCCATCCCTTATACAAAGGTCACCCTCTCCCTCCCCTATACACATGTCACCCTCTCTCTCCCTTATACACAGGTCATCCTCTCCCTCCCCTATACACAGGTCACCCTCTCCCTCCCCTATACACAGGTCACCCTCTAACCTCCCTTTAACACAGGTCACTCTCTCCCTCCCCTATACACAGGTCACCCTTTCCCTCCCCTATACACTGGTCACCCTCTCCCTCCCCTATATACAGATCACCCTCTCCCCCATTCACAGTTCACCCTCTATCTCCCCTATAAACAGGTCACCCTCTCCCTCCCTATACACAGGTCACCCTCTCCCTCCCCTATATGCAGGTCACCCTCTCCCTCCCCTATACGCAGGTCACCCTCTCCCTCCCCTATACACTGGTCACCCTCTCCCTCCCCTATACACTGGTCACCCTCTCCCTCCCCTATACACAGGTCACCCTCTCCTTTCACTATACACAGGTCACCCTCTCCCCCATTCACAGGTCACCCTCTCCCTCCCCTATACACAGGTCACCCTCTCCCTCCCCTATAAACAGGTCAGACTCTCCCTCCCCTATACACAGGTCACCCTCTCCCTCCCCTATACACAGGTCACCCTCTCCCTCCCCTATACACAGGTCGCCCTCTCCCCATTCACAGGTCGCCCTCTCCCTCCCCTATACACAGGTCTCCCTCTCCCACCCCTATACACATGTCAGACTCTCCCTCCCCTATACACAGGTCACCCTCTCCCTCCCCTATACACAGGCCACCCTCTCTCCCATTCACAGGTCACCCTCTCCCTCCCCTATACACAGGTCACCCTCTCCCCATTCACAGGTCACCCTCTCCCTCCCCTATACACAGGTCACCCTCTCCCTCCCCTATACACATGTCAGACTCTCCCTCCCCTATACACAGGTCACCCTCTCCCTCCCCTATACACAGGCCACCCTCTCCCCCATTCACAGGTCACCCTCTCCCTCCCCTATACACAGGTCACCCTCTCCCTCCCCCATTCACAGGTCACCCTCTCCCTCCCTATACACATGTCTCCTTCTGCCTCCCCTATACACAGGTCACCCTCTCCCTCCCCTATACACAGGTCACCCTCTCTCCCCCCTATACACAGGTCACCCTCTCCCTCCCCTATAAACAGGTCAGACTCTCCCTCCCCTATACACAGGTCACCCTTCCCCTCCCCTATACACAGGTCACCCTCTCCCTCCCCTATACACAGGTCGCCCTCTCCCCATTCACAGGTCGCCCTCTCCCTCCCCTATACACAGGTCACCCTCTCCCACCCCTATACACATGTCAGACTCTCCCTCCCCTATACACAGGTCACCCTCTCCCTCCCCTATACACAGGCCACCCTCTCTCCCATTCACAGGTCACCCTCTCCCTCCCCTATACACAGGTCACCCTCTCCCCATTCACAGGTCACCCTCTCCTTCCCCTATACACAGGTCACCCTCTCCCTCCCCTATACACAGGCCACCCTCTCCCCCATTCACAGGTCACCCTCTCTCTCCCCTATACACAGGTCACCCTCTCCCTCCTCCATTCACAGGTCACCCTCTCCCTCCCTATACACATGTCTCCTTCTGCCTCCCCTATACACAGGTCACCCTCTCCCTCCCCTATACACAGGTCACCCTCTCTCCCCCCTATACACAGATCACCCTCTCCCTCCCCTATACACAGGTCACCCTCTCCCTCCCCTATACACAGGTCACCCTCTCCCTCCCTATACACAGGTCACTCTCTCCCTCCCCTATACACAGGTTACCCTCTCCCTCCCCTATACACTGGTCACCCTCTCCCTCCCCTATATACAGGTCACCCTCTCCCCCATTCACAGGTCACCCTCTCCGTCCCCTCTACACAGGTCACCATCTCCCTCCCTATACACAGGTCACCCTCTCCCTCCCCTATACGCAGGTCACCCTCTCCCTCCCCTATACGCAGGTCACCCTCTCCCTCCCCTATACACTGGTCACCCTCTCCCTCCCCTATACACAGGTCACCCTCTCCCTTCACTATACACAGGTCACCCTCTCCCCCATTCACAGCTCACCGTCTCTCTCCCCTATACACAGGTCACCCTCTCCCTCCCCTATATACAGGTCACCCTCTCCCCCATTCACAGGTCACCCTCTCCCTCCCCTATAAACAGGTCACCCTCTCCCTCCCCTATACACAGGTCACCCTCTCCCTCCCCTATACACAGGTCACCCTCTCCCTCCCCTATACACAGGTCACTCTCTCCCTCCCCTATACACATGTCACCCTCTCTCTTCCTCCCCTATACACAGGTCACCCTCTCCCTCCCCTATACACAGGTCACCCTCTAACCTCCCTTTAACACAGGTTACTCTCTCCCTCCCCTATACACAGGTCACCCTTTCCCTCCCCTATACACTGGTCACACTCTCCCTCCCCTATATACAGATCACCCTCTCCCCCATTCACAGGTCACCCTCTATCTCCCCTATAAACAGGTCACCCTCTCCCTCCCTATACACAGGTCACCCTCTCCCTCCCCTATACACAGGTCACCCTCTCCCTCTCCTATACACAGGTAACCCTCTCCCTCCCCTATACACAGGTCACCCTCTCCCCATTCACAGGTCACCCTCTCCTTCCCCTATACACAGGTCACCCTCTCCCTCCCCTATACACATGTCAGACTCTCCCTCCCCTATACACAGGTCACCCTCTCCCTCCCCTATACACAGGCCACCCTCTCCCCCATTCACAGGTCACCCTCTCCCTCCCCTATACACAGGTCACCCTCTCCCTCCCCCATTCACAGGTCACCCTCTCCCTCCCTATACACATGTCTCCTTCTGCCTCCCCTATACACAGGTCACCCTCTCCCTCCCCTATACACAGGTCACCCTCTCTCCCCCCTATACACAGGTCACCCTCTCCCTCCCCTATAAACAGGTCAGACTCTCCCTCCCCTATACACAGGTCACCCTTCCCCTCCCCTATACACAGGTCACCCTCTCCCTCCCCTATACACAGGTCGCCCTCTCCCCATTCACAGGTCGCCCTCTCCCTCCCCTATACACAGGTCACCCTCTCCCACCCCTATACACATGTCAGACTCTCCCTCCCCTATACACAGGTCACCCTCTCCCTCCCCTATACACAGGCCACCCTCTCTCCCATTCACAGGTCACCCTCTCCCTCCCCTATACACAGGTCACCCTCTCCCCATTCACAGGTCACCCTCTCCCTCCCCTATACACAGGTCACCCTCTCCCTCCCCTATACACAGGCCACCCTCTCCCCCATTCACAGGTCACCCTCTCCCTCCCCTATACACAGGTCACCCTCTCCCTCCCCCATTCACAGGTCACCCTCTCCCTCCCTATACACATGTCTCCTTCTGCCTCCCCTATACACAGGTCACCCTCTCCCTCCCCTATACACAGGTCACCCTCTCTCCCCCCTATACACAGATCACCCTCTCCCTCCCCTATACACAGATCACCCTCTCCCTCCCCTATACACAGGTCACCCTCTCCCTCCCTATACACAGGTCACTCTCTCCCTCCCCTATACACAGGTTACCCTCTCCCTCCCCTATACACTGGTCACCCTCTCCCTCCCCTATATACAGGTCACCCTCTCCCCCATTCACAGGTCACCCTCTCCGTCCCCTCTACACAGGTCACCATCTCCCTCCCTATACACAGGTCACCCTCTCCCTCACCTATACGCAGGTCACCCTCTCCCTCCCCTATACGCAGGTCACCCTCTCCCTCCCCTATACACTGGTCACCCTCTCCCTCCCCTATACACAGGTCACCCTCTCCCTTCACTATACACAGGTCACCCTCTCCCCCATTCACAGCTCACCGTCTCTCTCCCCTATACACAGGTCACCCTCTCCCTCCCCTATATACAGGTCACCCTCTCCCCCATTCACAGGTCACCCTCTCCCTCCCCTATAAACAGGTCACCCTCTCCCTCCCCTATACACAGGTCACCCTCTCCCTCCCCTATACACAGGTCACCCTCTCCCTCCCCTATACACAGGTCACCCTCTCCCTCCCCCATTCACAGGTCACCCTCTCCCTCCCTATACACATGTCACCTTCTCCCTCGCCTATTCACAGGTCACCCTCTCCCTCCCTATACACAGGTCACCCTCTCCCTCCCCTATACACAGGTCACCCTCTCCCTCCCCTATACACATGTCACCCTCTCTCTCCCTCCCCTATACACAGGTCACCCTCTCCCTCCCCTATACACAGGTCACCCTCTCCCTCCCCTATACAAAGGTCACCCTCTAACCTCCCTTTAACAAAGGTCACTCTCTCCCTCCTCAATACACAGGTCACCCTCTCCCTCCCGTATACACTGGTCACCCTCTCCCTCCCCTATATACAGGTCACCCTCTCCCCCATTCACAGGTCACCCTCTCCCTCCCCTATAAACAGGTCACCCTGTCCCCCCCTATACACAGGTCACCCTCTCCCTCCCCTATACACAGGTCACCCTCTCCCTCTCCTATACACAGGTAACCCTCTCCCTCCCCTATACACAGGTCACCCTTTCCCTCCCCTATACACAGGTCACCCTCTGCCTCCCCTATACACAGGTCACCCTCTCCCTCCCTATACACAGGTCACCCTCTACCCATTCACAGGTCACCCTCTCCCTCCCCTATACACAGGTCACCCTCTCCCCCATTCTCAGGTCACCCTCTCCCTCCCCTCTACACAGGTCACCCTCTCCCTCCCTATACACAGGCCACCCTCTCCCCCATTCACAGGTCACCCTCTCCCTCCCCTATACACAGGTCACCCTCTCCCTCCCCTATACACAGGTCACCTTCTCCCTCCCTATACACAGGTCGCCCTCTCCATCCCTTATACAAAGGTCACCCTCTCCCTCCCCTATACACATGTCACCCTCTCTCTCCCTTATACACAGGTCATCCTCTCCCTCCCCTATACACAGGTCACCCTCTCCCTCCCCTATACACAGGTCACCCTCTAACCTCCCTTTAACACAGGTCACTCTCTCCCTCCCCTATACACAGGTCACCCTTTCCCTCCCCTATACACTGGTCACCCTCTCCCTCCCCTATATACAGATCACCCTCTCCCCCATTCACAGTTCACCCTCTATCTCCCCTATAAACAGGTCACCCTCTCCCTCCCTATACACAGGTCACCCTCTCCCTCCCCTATATGCAGGTCACCCTCTCCCTCCCCTATACGCAGGTCACCCTCTCCCTCCCCTATACACTGGTCACCCTCTCCCTCCCCTATACACTGGTCACCCTCTCCCTCCCCTATACACAGGTCACCCTCTCCTTTCACTATACACAGGTCACCCTCTCCCCCATTCACAGGTCACCCTCTCCCTCCCCTATACACAGGTCACCCTCTCCCTCCCCTATACACAGGTCACCCTCTCCCTCCCCTATAAACAGGTCAGACTCTCCCTCCCCTATACACAGGTCACCCTCTCCCTCCCCTATACACAGGTCACGCTCTCCCTCCCCTATACACAGGTCGCCCTCTCCCCATTCACAGGTCGCCCTCTCCCTCCCCTATACACAGGTCACCCTCTCCCACCCCTATACACATGTCAGACTCTCCCTCCCCTATACACAGGTCACCCTCTCCCTCCCCTATACACAGGCCACCCTCTCTCCCATTCACAGGTCACCCTCTCCCTCCCCTATACACAGGTCACCCTCTCCCCATTCACAGGTCACCCTCTCCCTCCCCTATACACAGGTCACCCTCTCCCTCCCCTATACACATGTCAGACTCTCCCTCCCCTATACACAGGTCACCCTCTCCCTCCCCTATACACAGGCCACCCTCTCCCCCATTCACAGATCACCCTCTCCCTCCCCTATACACAGGTCACCCTCTCCCTCCCTATACACATGTCTCCTTCTGCCTCCCCTATACACAGGTCACCCTCTCCCTCCCCTATACACAGGTCACCCTCTCTCCCCCCTATACACAGGTCACCCTCTCCCTCCCCTATAAACAGGTCAGACTCTCCCTCCCCTATACACAGGTCACCCTTCCCCTCCCCTATACACAGGTCACCCTCTCCCTCCCCTATACACAGGTCGCCCTCTCCCCATTCACAGGTCGCCCTCTCCCTCCCCTATACACAGGTCACCCTCTCCCACCCCTATATACATGTCAGACTCTCCCTCCCCTATACACAGGTCACCCTCTCCCTCCCCTATACACAGGCCACCCTCTCTCCCATTCACAGGTCACCCTCTCCCTCCCCTATACACAGGTCACCCTCTCCCCATTCACAGGTCACCCTCTCCCTCCCCTATACACAGGTCACCCTCTCCCTCCCCTATACACATGTCAGACTCTCCCTCCCCTATACACAGGTCACCCTCTCCCTCCCCTATACACAGGCCACCCTCTCCCCCATTCACAGGTCACCCTCTCCCTCCCCTATACACAGGTCACCCTCTCCCTCCCCCATTCACAGGTCACCCTCTCCCTCCCTATACACATGTCTCCTTCAGCCTCCCCTATACACAGGTCACCCTCTCCCTCCCCTATACACAGGTCACCCTCTCTCCCCCATATACACAGATCACCCTCTCCCTCCCCTATACACAGGTCACCCTCTCCCTCCCCTATACACAGGTCACCCTCTCCCTCCCTATACACAGGTCACTCTCTCCCTCCCCTATACACAGGTTACCCTCTCCCTCCCTATACACTGGTCACCCTCTCCCTCCCCTATATACAGGTCACCCTCTCCCCCATTCACAGGTCACCCTCTCCGTCCCCTCTACACAGGTCACCTTCTCCCTCCCTATACACAGGTCACCCTCTCCCTCCCCTATACGCAGGTCACCCTCTCCCTCCCCTATACGCAGGTCACCCTCTCCCTCCCCTATACACTGGTCACCCTCTCCCTCCCCTATACACAGGTCACCCTCTCCCTTCACTATACACAGGTCACCCTCTCCCCCATTCACAGCTCACCGTCTCTCTCCCCTATACACAGGTCACCCTCTCCCTCCCCTATATACAGGTCACCCTCTCCCCTATACACAGGTCACCCTCTCCCTCCCCTATACACAGGTCACCCTCTCCCTCCCCTATACACAGGTCACCCTCTCCCTCCCCTATACACATGTCACCCTCTCTCTCCCTCCCCTATACACAGGTCACCCTCTCCCTCCCCTATACACAGGTCACCCTCTAACCTCCCTTTAACACAGGTTACTCTCTCCCTCCCCTATACACAGGTCACCCTTTCCCTCCCCTATACACTGGTCACCCTCTCCCTCCCCTATATACAGATCACCCTCTCCCCCATTCACAGGTCACCCTCTATCTCCCCTATAAACAGGTCACCCTCTCCCTCCCTATACACAGGTCACCCTCTCCCTCCCCTATACACAGGTCACCCTCTCCCTCTCCTATACACAGGTAACCCTCTCCCTCCCCTATACACAGGTCACCCTTTCCCTCCCCTATACACAGGTCACCCTCTGCCTCCCCTATACACAGGTCACCCTCTCCCTCCCTATACACAGGTCACCCTCTACCCATTCACAGGTCACCCTCTCCCTCCCCTATACACAGGTCACCCTCTCCCCCATTCTCAGGTCACCCTCTCCCTCCCCTCTACACAGGTCACCCTCTCCCTCCCTATACACAGGCCACCCTCTCCCCCATTCACAGGTCACCCTCTCCCTCCCCTATACACAGGTCACCCTCTCCCTCCCCCATTCACAGGTCACCCTCTCCCTCCCTATACACATGTCACCTTCTCCCTCGCCTATACACAGGTCACCCTCTCCCTCCCTATACACAGGTCACCCTCTCCCTCCCCTATACACAGGTCACCCTCTCTCTCCCTCCCCTATACACAGGTCACCCTCTCCCTCCCCTATACACAGGTCACCCTCTCCCTCCCCTATACACAGGTCACCCTCTCCCTCCCCTATACACAGGTCTCCCTCTAACCTCCCTTTAACAAAGGTCACTCTCTCCCTCCTCAATACACAGGTCACCCTCTCCCTCCCGTATACACTGGTCACCCTCTCCCTCCCCTATATACAGGTCACCCTCTCCCCCATTCACAGGTCACCCTCTCCCTCCCCTATAAACAGGTCACCCTGTCCCCCCCTATACACAGGTCACCCTCTCCCTCCCCTATACACAGGTCACCCTCTCCCTCTCCTATACACAGGTAACCCTCTCCCTCCCCTATACACAGGTCACCCTCTGCCTCCCCTATACACAGGTCACCCTCTCCCTCCCTATACACAGGTCACCCTCTACCCATTCACAGGTCACCCTCTGCCTCCCCTATACACAGGTCACCCTCTCCCCCATTCTCAGGTCACCCTCTCCCTCCCCTCTACACAGGTCACCCTCTCCCTCCCTATACACAGGCCACCCTCTCCCCCATTCACAGGTCACCCTCTCCCTCCCCTATACACAGGTCACCCTCTCCCTCCCCTATACACAGGTCACCTTCTCCCTCCCTATACACAGGTCGCCCTCTCCCTCCCTTATACAAAGGTCACCCTCTCCCTCCCCTATACACATGTCACCCTCTCTCTCCCTTATACACAGGTCATCCTCTCCCTCCCCTATACACAGGTCACCCTTTCCCTCCCCTATACACAGGTCACCCTCTAACCTCCCTTTAACACAGGTTACTCTCTCCCTCCCCTATACACAGGTCACCCTTTCCCTCCCCTATACACTGGTCACCCTCTCCCTCCCCTATATACAGATCACCCTCTCCCCCATTCACAGGTCACCCTCTATCTCCCCTATAAACAGGTCACCCTCTCCCTCCCTATACACAGGTCACCCTCTCCCTCCCCTATACACAGGTCACCCTCTCCCTCCCCTATACACAGGTCACCCTCTCTCTCCCCTATATACAGGTCACCCTCTCCCTCCCCTATACACTGGTCACCCTCTCCCTCCCCTATAAACAAGTTAAACACTCTCCCTCCCTATACACAGGTCACCCTCTGCCTCCCCTATACACAGGTCACCCTCTCCCCATTCACAGGTCACCCTCTCCCTCCCCTATACACAGGTCACCCTCTCCCCCAATCACAGGTCACCCTCTCCCTCCCCTCTACACAGGTCAACCTCTCTCCCATTCTCAGGTCACCCTCTCCCTCCCCTCTACACAGGTCACCCTCTCCCTCCCTATACACAGGTCACCCTCTCCCTCCCCTATACGCAGGTCACCCTCTCCCTCCCCTATACGCAGGTCACCCTCTCCCTCCCCTATACACTGGTCATCCTCTCCCTCCCCTATACACAGGTCACCCTCTCCCCCATTCACAGGTCACCCTCTCCCTCCCCTATACACAGGTCACCCTCTCCCTCCCCTATACACAGTTCACCTTCTCCCTCCCCTATACACAGGTCACCCTCTCCCTCCCTATACACAGGTCACCCTCTCCCTCCCCTATACACGGGTCACCCTCTCCCTCCCCTATATACAGGTCACCCTCTCCCCCATTCACAGGTCACCCTCTCTCTCCCCTATAAACAGGTCACACTCTCCCTCCCTATACACAGGTCACCCTCTCCCTCCCCTATACACAGGTCACCCTCTCCCTCCCCTATACACAGGTCACCCTCTCCCTCCCCTATACACAGGTCACCCTCTCCCTCCACTATACACAGGTCACCCTCTGCCTCCCCTATACACAGGTCACCCTCTCCCCATTCACAGGTCACCCTCTCCCTCCCCTATACACAGGTCACCCTCTCCCCCATTCATAGGTCACCCTCTCCCTCCCCTCTACACAGGTCACCCTCTCCCCCATTCACAGGTCACCCTCTCCGTCCCCTCTACACAGGTCACCATCTCCCTCCCTATACACAGGTCACCCTCTCCCTCCCCTATATGCAAGTCACCCTCTCCCTCCCCTATATGCAGGTCACCCTCTCCCTCCCCTATACGCAGGTCACCCTCTCCTTCCCCTATACACTGGTCACCATCTCCCCTATTCACAGGTCACCCTCTCCCTCCCCTATAAACAGGTCACCCTCTCCCTTCCCTATACACAGGTCACCCTCTCCCTCCCCTATACACAGGTCACCCTCTCCCTCCCCTATACACAGGTCACCCTCTCCCCATTCACAGGTCACCCTCTTCCTCCCCTATACACAGGTCACCCTCTCCCTTCACTATACACAGGTCCCCCTCTCCCCCATTCACAGCTCACCCTCTCTATCCCCTATACACAGGTCACCCTCTCCCTCCCCTATATACAAGTCACCATCTCCCCTATTCACAGGTCACCCTCTCCCTCCCCTATACACAGGTCACCCTCTCCCTCCCCTATACACAGGTCACCCTCTCCCCATTCACAGGTCACCCTCTCCCTCCCCTATACACATGTCCGACTCTCCCTCCCCTATACACAGGCCACCCTCTCTCCCATTCACAGGTCACCCTCTCCCTCCCCTATACACAGGTCACCCTCTCCCCATTCACAGGTCACCCTCTCCCTCGCCTATACACAGGTCACCCTCTCCCTCCCCTATACACATGTCAGACTCTCCCTCCCCTATACACATGTCAGACTCTCCCTCCCCTATACACAGGTCACCCTCTCCCTTCCCTATACACAGGCCACCCTCTCCCCCATTCACAGGTCACCCTCTCCCTCCCCCATTCACAGGTCACCCTCTCCCTCCCTATACACATGTCACCTTCTCCCTCGCCTATACACAGGTCACCCTCTCCCTCCCCTATACACAGGTCACCCTCTCCCTCCCCTATACACAGGTCACCCTCTCCCTCCCCTATACACATGTCACACTCTCCCTCCCTTATAAACAGGTCATCCTCTCCCTCCCCTATACACAGGTCACCCTCTCCCTCCCCTATACACAGGTCACCCTCTCGCTCCCCTATACACAGGTCACCCTCTAACCTCCCTTTAACACAGGTCACTCTCTCCCTCCTCTATACACAGGTTACCCTCTCCCTCCCCTATACACTGGTCACCCTCTCCCTCCCCTATATACAGGTCACCCTCTCCCTCCCCTATACACTGGTCACCCTCTCCCTCCCCTATATACAGATCACCCTCTCCCCCATTCACAGGTCACCCTCTCCCTCCCCTATAAACAGGTCACCCTCTCCCTCCCTATACACAGGTCACCCTCTCCCTCCCCTATACACAGGTCACCCTCTCCCTCCCCTATACACAGGTCATCCTCTGCCCCCCCTATACACAGGTCACCCTCTCCCCATTCACAGGTCACCCTCTCCCTCCCCTATACACAGGTCACCCTCTCCCCCATTCTCAGGTCACCCTCTCCCTCCCCTCTACACAGGTCACCCTCTCCCTCCCTAAACACGGGTCACCCTCTCCCTCCCCTATACGCAGGTCACCCTCTCCCTCCCCTATACGCAGGTCACCCTCTCCCTTCCCTATACACAGGTCACCCTCTCCCTCCCCTATACGCAGGTCACCCTCTCCCTCCCCTATACACAGGTTACCCTCTCCCTCCCCTATACACAGGTCACCCTCTCCCTCCCCTATACACAGGTCACCCTCTCCCTCCCTATACACAGGTCACACTCTCCCTCCCCTATACACAGGTCACTCTCTCCCTCCCCTATACACAGGTCACTCTCTCCCTCCCCTATACACAGGTCACCCTCTCCCTCCTCTATACACTGGTCACCCTCTCCCTCCCCTATATACAGGTCACCCTCTCCCCCATTCACAGGTCACCCTCTCCCTCCCCTCTACACAGGTCACCCTCTCCCTCCCCTCTACACAGGTCACCCTCTCCCTCCCCTATATGCAGGTCACCCTCTCCCTCCCCTATACGCAGGTCACCCTCTCCCTCCCCTATACACTGGTCACCCTCTCCCTCCCCTATACACAGGTCACCCTCTCCTTTCACTATACACAGGTCATCCTCTCCCCCATTCACAGGTCACCCTCTTCCTCCCCTATACACAGGTCACCCTCTCCCTCCCCTATACACAGGTCACCCTCTCCCTCCCCTATAAACAGGTCAGACTCTCCCTCCCCTATACACAGGTCACCCTCTCCCTCCCCTACACACAGGTCACCCTCTCCCTCCCCTATACACAGGTCACCCTCTCCCCATTCACAGGTCGCCCTCTCCCTCCCCTATACACAGGTCACCCTCTCCCACCCCTAAACACATGTCAGACTCTCCCTCCCCTATACACAGGTCACCCTCTCCCTCCCCTATACACAGGCCACTCTCTCTCCCATTCACAGGTCACCCTCTCCCTCCCCTATACACAGGTCACTCTCTCCCCATTCACAGGTCACCCTCTCCCTCCCCTATACACAGGTCACCCTCTCCCTCCCCTATACACATGTCAGACTCTCCCTCCCCTATACACAGGTCACCCTCTCCCTCCCCTATACACAGGCCACCCTCTCCCCCATTCACAGGTCACCCTCTCCCTCCCCTATACACAGGTCACCCTCTCCCTCCCCCATTCACAGGTCACCCTCTCCCTCCCTATACACATGTCTCCTTCTGCCTCCCCTATACACAGGTCACCCTCTCCCTCCCCTATACACAGGTCACCCTCTCTCCCCCCTATACACAGGTCACCCTCTCCCTCCCCTATACACAGGTCACCCTCTCCCTCCCCTATACACAGGTCACCCTCTCCCTCCCTATACACAGGTCACCCTCTCCCTCCCTATACACAGCTCACTCTCTCCCTCCCCTATACACAGGTTACCCTCTCCCTCCCCTATACACTGGTCACCCTCTCCCACCCCTATACACAGGTCACCCTCTCCCCCATTCACAGGTCACCCTCTCCGTTCCCTCTACACAGGTCACCATCTCCCTCCCTATACACAGGTCACCCTCTCCCTCCCCTTTACGCAGGTCACCCTCTCCCTCCCCTATACGCAGGTCACCCTCTCCCTCCCCTATACACTGGTCACCCTCTCCCTCCCCTATACACAGGTCACCCTCTCCCTTCACTATACACAGGTCACCCTCTCCCCCATTCACAGCTCACCGTCTCTCTCCCCTATACACAGGTCACCCTCTCCCTCCCCTATATACAGGTCACCCTCTCCCCCATTCACAGGTCACCCTCTCCCTCCCCTATAAACAGGTCACCCTCTCCCTCCCCTATACACAGGTCACCCTCTCCCTCCCCTATACACAGGTCACCCTCTCCCTCCCCTATACACAGGTCACCCTCTCCCTCCCTCATTCACAGGTCACCCTCTCCCTCCCTATACACATGTCACCTTCTCCCTCGCCTATACACAGGTCACCCTCTCCCTCCCCTATACACAGGTCACCCTCTCCCTCCCCTATACACAGGTCACCCTCTCCCTCCCCTATACACATGTCACCCTCTCTCTCCCTCCCCTATACACAGGTCACCCTCTCCCTCCCCTATACACAGGTCACCCTCTCCCTCCCCTATACACAGGTCACCCTCTAACCTCCCTTTAACACAGGTCACTCTCTCCCTCCTCAATACACAGGTCACCCTCTCCCTCCCGTATACACTGGTCACCCTCTCCCTCCCCTATATACACAGGTCACCCTCTCCCCCATTCACAGGTCACCCTCTCCCTCCCCTATAAACAGGTCACCCTGTCCCCCCCTATACACAGGTCACCCTCTCCCTCCCCTATACACAGGTCACCCTCTCCCTCTCCTATACACAGGTAACCCTCTCCCTCCCCTATACACAGGTCACCCTCTGCCTCCCCTATACACAGGTCACCCTCTCCCTCCCTATACACAGGTCACACTCTACCCATTCACAGGTCACCCTCTCCCTCCCCTATACACAGGTCACCCTCTCCCCCATTCTCAGGTCACCCTCTCCCTCCCCTCTACACAGGTCACCCTCTCCCTCCCTATACACAGGCCACCCTCTACCCCATTCACAGGTCACCCTCTCCCTCCCCTATACACAGGTCACCCTCTCCCTCCCCTATACACAGGTCACCTTCTCCCTCCCTATACACAGGTCGCCCTCTCCCTCCCTTATACAAAGGTCACCCTCTCCCTCCCCTATACACATGTCACCCTCTCTCTCCCTTATACACAGGTCATCCTCTCCCTCCCCTATACACAGGTCACCCTCTCCCTCCCCTATACACAGGTCACCCTCTAACCTCCCTTTAACACAGGTCACTCTTTCCCTCCCCTATACACAGGTCACCCTTTCCCTCCCCTATACACTGGTCACCCTCTCCCTCCCCTATATACAGATCACCCTCTCCCCCATTCACAGGTCACCCTCTCCCTCCCCTATAAACAGGTCACCCTCTCCCTCCCTATACACAGGTCACCCTCTCCCTCCCCTATACACAGGTCACCCTCTCCCTCCCCTATACACAGGTCACCCTCTCCCTCCCCTATATACAGGTCACCCTCTCCCTCCCCTATACACTGGTCACCCTCTCCCTCCCCTCTACACAGGTCACCCTCTCCCCCATTCACAGGTCACCCTCTCCCTCCCCTATAAACAGATCACACTCTCCCTCCCTATACACAGGTCACCCTCTCCCTCCCCTATACACAGGTCACCCTCTCCCTCCCCTATACACAGGTCACCCTCTCCCTCCACTATACACAGGTCACCCTCTGCCTCCCCTATACACAGGTCACCCTCTCCCCATTCACAGGTCACCCTCTCCCTCCCCTATAGACAGGTCACCCTCTCCCCCATTCACAGGTCACCCTCTCCCTCCCCTCTACACAGGTCACCCTCTCCCCCATTCTCAGGTCACCCTCTCCCTCCCCTCTACACAGGTCACCCTCTCCCTCCCTATACACAGGTCACCCTCTCCCTCCCCTATATGCAAGTCACCCTCTCCCTCCCCTATATGCAGGTCACCCTCTCCCTCCCCTATACGCAGGTCACCCTCTCCTTCCCCTATACACTGGTCACCATCTCCCCTATTCACAGGTCACCCTCTCCCTCCCCTATAAACAGGTCACCCTCTCCCTTCCCTATACACAGGTCACCCTCTCCCTCCCCTATACACAGGTCACCCTCTCCCTATTCACAGGTCACCCTCTTCCTCCCCTATACACAGGTCACCCTCTCCCTTCACTATACACAGGTCACCCTCTCCCCCATTCACAGCTCACCCTCTCTCTCCCCTATACACAGGTCACCCTCTCCCTCCCCTATATACAGGTCACCATCTCCCCTATTCACAGGTCACCCTCTTCCTCCCCTATAAACAGGTCACCCTCTCCCTCCCCTATACACAGGTCACCCTCTCCCTCCCCTATACACAGGTCACCCTCTCCCCATTCACAGGTCACCCTCTTCCTCCCCTATACACAGGTCACCCTCTCCCTCCCCTATACACATGTCCGACTCTCCCTCCCCTATACACAGGCCACCCTCTCTCCCATTCACAGGTCACCCTCTCCCTCCCCTATACACAGGTCACCCTCTCCCTCCCCTATACACAGGTCACCCTCTCACTCCCCTATACACAGGTCACCCTCTCCCTCCCCTATACACATGTCAGACTCTCCCTCCCCTATACACAGGTCACCCTCTCCCTTCCCTATACACAGGCCACCCTCTCCCCCATTCACAGGTCACCCTCTCCCTCCCCCATTCACAGGTCACCCTCTCCCTCCCTATACACATGTCACCTTCTCCCTCGCCTATACACAGGTCACCCTCTCCCTCCCCTATACACAGGTCACCCTCTCCCTCCCCTATACACAGGTCACCCTCTCCCTCCCCTATACACATGTCACACTCTCTCTCCCTTATACACAGGTCACCCTCTCCCCATTCACAGGTCACCCTCTTCCTCCCCTATACACAGGTCACCCTCTCCCTCCCCTATATACATGTCCGACTCTCCCTCCCCTATACACAGGTCACCCTCTCTCCCATTCACAGGTCACCCTCTCCCTCCCCTATACACAGGTCACCCTCTCCCCATTCACAGGTCACCCTCTCCCTCCCCTATACACAGGTCACCCTCTCCCTCCCCTATACACATGTCAGACTCTCCCTCCCCTATACACAGGTCACCCTCTCCCTTCCCTATACACAGGCCACCCTCTCCCCCATTCACAGGTCACCACTCTCCCTCCCCCATTCACAGGTCACTCTCTCCCTCCCTATACACATGTCACCTTCTCCCTCGCCTATACACAGGTCACCCTCTCCCTCCCCAATACACAGGTCACCCTCTCCCTCCCCTATACACAGGTCACCCTCTCCCTCCCCTATACACAGGTCACCCTCTAACCTCCCTTTAACACAGGTCACTCTCTCCCTCCTCTATACACAGGTCACCCTCTCCCTCCCCTATACACTGGTCACCCTCTCCCTCCCCTATATACAGGTCACCCTCTCCCCCATTCACAGGTCACCCTCTCACTCCCCTATAAACAGGTCACCCTCTCCCTCCCCTATACACAGGTCACCCTCTCCCTCCCCTATACACAGGTCACCCTCTCCCTCCCCTATACACAGGTCACCCTCTCCCTCCCCTATACACAGGTCACCCTCTGCCTCCCCTATACACAGGCCACCCTCTCCCTCCCTATACACAGGTCACCCTCTCCCCATTCACAGGTCACCCTCTCCCTCCCCTATACACAGGTCACCCTCTCCCCCATTCTCAGGTCACCCTCTCCCTCCCTTCTACACAGTCACCCTCTCCCTCCCTATACACAGGTCACCCTCTCCCTCCCCTATACGCAGGTCACCCTCTCCCTTCCCTATACACAGGCCACCCTCTCCCCCATTCACAGGTCACCCTCTCCCTCCCCTATACACAGGTCACCCTCTCCCTCCCCTATACACAGGTCACCTTCTCCCTCCCTATGCACAGGTCGCCCTCTCCCTCCCCTATACACAGGTCACCCTCTCCTTTCCCTATTCACAGGTCACCCTCTCCCTCCCCTATACACAGGTCACCCTCTCCATCCCCTATACACATGTCACCCTCTCTCTCCCTTATACACAGGTCACCCTCTCCCTCCCCTATACACAGGTCAGCCTCTCCCTCCCCTATACACAGGTCACCCTCTCCCTCCCCTATACACAGGTCACCCTCTAACCTCCCTTTAACACAGGTCACTCTCTCCCTCCCCTATACACAGGTCACCCTCTCCCTCCCCTATACACTGGTCACCCTCTCCCTCCCCTATATACAGACCACCCTCTCCCCCATTCACAGGTCACCCTCTCCCTCCCCTATAAACAGGTCACCCTCTCCCTCCCTATACACAGGTCACCCTCTCCCTCCCCTATACACAGGTCACCCTCTCCCTCCCCTATACACAGGTCACCCTCTCCCTCCCCTATACACAGGTCATCCTCTGCCCCCCCTATACACAGGTCACCCTCTCCCCATTCACAGGTCACCCTCTCCCTCCCCTATACACAGGTCACCCTCTCCCCCATTCTCAGGTCACCCTCTCCCTCCCCTCTACACAGGTCACCCTCTCCCTCCCTATACACAGGTCACCCTCTCCCTCCCCTATACGCAGGTCACCCTCTCCCTCCCCTATACGCATGTCACCCTCTCCCTCCCCTATACACTGGTCACCCTCTCCCTCCCCTATATACAGGTCACCCTCTTCCCCATTCTCAGGTCACCCTCTCCCTCCCCTCTACACAGGTCACCCTCTCCCTCCCTATACACAGGTCACCCTCTCCCTCCCCTATACGCAGGTCACCCTCTCCCTCCCCTATACACTGGTCATCCTCTCCCTCCCCTATACACAGGTCACCCTCTCCCTCCCCTATACACAGTTCACCCTCTCCCTCCCCTATACATAGGTCACCCTCTCCCTCCTCTATACACAGGTCACCCTCTCCCTCCCCTATACACAGGTCACCTTCTCCCTCCCTATATACAGGTCACCCTCTCCCTCCCTATACACAGGTCACCCTCTCCCTCCCCTATACACAGGTCACCCTCTCCCTATTCACAGGTCACCCTCTCCCTCCCCTATACACAGGTCACCCTCTCCCTCCCCTATACACAGGTCACCCTCTCCCTCCCCTATACACATGTCACACTCTCTCTCCCTTATACACAGGTCATCCTCTCCCTCCCCTATACACAGGTCACCCTCTCCCTCCCCTATACACAGGTCACCCTCTAACCTCCCTTTAACACAGGTCACTCTCTCCCTCCTCTATACACAGGTCACCCTCTCCCTCCCCTATACACTGGTCACCCTCTCCCTCGCCTATATACAGGTCACCCTCTCCCCCATTCACAGGTCACCCTCTCCCTCCCCTATAAACAGGTCACCCTCTCCCTCCTCTATACACAGGTCACCCTCTCCCCCATTCACAGGTCACCCTCTCCCTCCCCTATACACAGGTCACCCTCTCCCTCCCCTATACACAGCTCACCCTCTCCCTCCCCTATACACAGGTCACCCTCTCCCTCCTCTATACACAGGTCACCCTCTCCCTCCCCTATACACAGGTCACCTTCTCCCTCCCTACATACAGGTCACCCTCTCCCTCCCTATACACAGGTCACCCTCAACCTCCCCTATACACAGGTCACCCTCTCCCCATTCACAGGTCACCCTCTCCCTCCCCTATACACAGGTCACCCTCTCCCTCCCCTATACACATGTCAGACTCTCCCTCCCCTATACACAGGTCACCCTCTCCCTTCCCTATACACAGGCCACCCTCTCCCCCATTCACAGGTCACCCTCTCCCTCCCCCATTCACAGGTCACCCTCTCCCTCCCTATACACATGTCACCTTCTCCCTCGCCTATACACAGGTCACCCTCTCCCTCCCCTATACAAAGGTCACCCTCTCCCTCCCCTATACACAGGTCACCCTCTCCCTCCCCTATACACATGTCACACTCTCTCTCCCTTATACACAGGTCATCCTCTCCCTCCCCTATACACAGGTCACCCTCTCCCTCCCCTATACACAGGTCACCCTCTAACCTCCCTTTAACACAGGTCACTCTCTCCCTCCTCTATACACAGGTCACCCTCTCCCTCCCCTATACACTGGTCACCCTCTCCCTCCCCTATATACAGGTCACCCTCTCCCCCATTCACAGGTCACCCTCTCCCTCCCCTATACACAGGTCACCTTCTCCCTCCCCTATACACAGGTCACCCTCTCCCTCCCCTATACACAGGTCACCCTCTGCCTCCCCTATACACAGGTCACCCTCTCCCCATTCACAGGTCACCCTCTCCCTCCCCTATACACAAGTCACCCTCTCCCCCATTCTCAGGTCACCCTCTCCCTCCCCTCTACACAGTCACCCTCTCCCTCCCTATACACAGGTCAACCTCTCCCTCCCCTATACACAGGTCACCCTCTCCCTCCCCTATACGCAGGTCACCCTCTCCCTTCCCTATACACAGGCCACCCTCTCCCCCATTCACAGGTCACCCTCTCCCTCCCCTATACACAGGTCACCTTCTCCCTCCCTATACACAGGTCGCCCTCTCCCTCCCTTATACACAGGTCACCCTCTCCCTTCCCTATACACAGGTCACCCTCTCCCTCCCCTATACACAGGTCACCCTCTCCCTCCCCTATACACATGTCACCCTCTCTCTCCCTTATACACAGGTCATCCTCTCCCTCCCCTATACACAGGTCACCCTCTCCCTCCCCTATACACAGGTCACCCTCTCCCTCCCCTATACACAGGTCACCCTCTAACCTCCCTTTAACACAGGTCACTCTCTCCCTCCCCTATACACAGGTCACCCTCTCCCTCCCCTATACACTGGTCACCCTCTCCCTCCCCTATATACAGACCACCCTCTCCCCCATTCACAGGTCACCCTCTCCCTCCCCTATAAACAGGTCACCCTCTCCCTCCCTATACACAGGTCACCCTCTCCCTCCCCTATACACAGGTCACCCTCTCCCTCCCCTATACACAGGTCATCCTCTGCCCCCCCTATACACAGGTCACCCTCTCCCCATTCACAGGTCACCCTCTCCCTCCCCAATACACAGGTCACCCTCTCCCCCATTCTCAGGTCACCCTCTCCCTCCCCTCTATACAGGTCACCCTCTCCCTCCCTATACACAGGTCACCCTCTCCCTCCCCTATACGCAGGTCACCCTCTCCCTCCCCTATACGCAGGTCACCCTCTCCCTCCCCTATACACTGGTCACCCTCTCCCTCCCCTATATACAGGTCACCCTCTTCCCCATTCTCAGGTCACCCTCTCCCTCCCCTCTACACAGGTCACCCTCTCCCTCCCTATACGCAGGTCACCCTCTCCCTCCCCTATACGCAGGTCACCCTCTCCCTCCCCTATACACTGGTCATCCTCTCCCTCCCCTATACACAGGTCACCCTCTCCCTTCCCTATACACAGGTCACCCACTCCCCCATTCACAGGTCACCCTCTCCCTCCCCTATACACAGGTCACCCTCTCCCTCCCCTATACACAGTTCACCCTCTCCCTCCCCTATACACAGGTCACCCTCTCCCTCCTCTATACACAGGTCACCCTCTCCCTCCCCTATACACAGGTCACCTTCTCCCTCCCTATATACAGGTCACCCTCTCCCTCCCTATACACAGGTCACCCTCTCCCTCCCCTATACACTGGTCACCCTCTCCCTCCCCTATACACTGGTCACCCTCTCCCTCCCCTCTACACAGGTCACCCTCTCCCCCATTCACAGGTCACCCTCTCTCTCCCCTATAAACAGGTCACACTCTCCCTCCCTATACACAGGTCACCCTCTCCCTCCCCTATACACAGGTCACCCTCTCCCTCCCCTATACACAGGTCACCCTCTCCCTCCCCTATACACAGGTCACCCTCTCCCTCCACTATACACAGGTCACCCTCTCCCTCCACTATACACAGGTCACCCTCTCCCCATTCACAGGTCACCCTCTCCCTCCCCTATACACAGGTCACCCTCTCCCTCCCTCTACACAGGTCACCCTCTCCCTCCCTATACACAGTTCACCCTCTCCCTCCCCTATACACAGGTCACCCTCTCCCTCCTCTATACACAGGTCACCCTCTCCCTCCCCTATACACAGGTCACCTTCTCCCTCCCTATATACAGGTCACCCTCTCCCTCCCTATACACAGGTCACCCTCTCCCTCCCCTATACACAGGTCACCCTCTCCCCATTCACAGGTCACCCTCTCCCTCCCCTATACACAGGTCACCCTCTCCCTCCCCTATACACAGGTCACCCTCTCCCTCCCCTATACACATGTCAGACTCTCCCTCCCCTATACACATGTCACCCTCTCCCTTCCCTATACACAGGCCACCCTCTCCCCCATTCACAGGTCACCCTCTCACTCCCCCATTCACAGGTCACCCTCTCCCTCCCTATACACATGTCACACTCTCTCTCCCTTATACACAGGTCATCCTCTCCCTCCCCTATACACAGGTCACCCTCTAACCTCCCTTTAACACAGGTCACTCTCTCCCTCCTCTATACACAGGTCACCCTCTCCCTCCCCTATACACTGGTCACCCTCTCCCTCCCCTATATACAGGTCACCCTCTCCCCCATTCACAGGTCACCCTCTCCCTCCCCTATACACAGGTCATCCTCTCCCTCCCCTATACACAGGTCACCCTCTCCCTCCCCTATACACAGGTCACCCTCTCCCTCCCCTATACACAGGTCACCCTCTCCCTCCCCTATACACAAGTCACCCTCTGCCTCCCCTATACACAGGCCACCCTCTCCCTCCCTATACACAGGTCACCCTCTCCCTCCCCTATACGCAGGTCACCCTCTCCCTTCCCTATACACAGGCCACCCTCTCCCCCATTCACAGGTCACCCTCTTCCCCATTCACAGGTCACCCTCTCCCTCCCCTATACACAGGTCACCCTCTCCCCCATTCTCAGGTCACCCTCTCCCTCCCCTCTACACAGTCACCCTCTCCCTCCCTATACACAGGTCACCCTCTCCCTCCCCTATACGCAGGTCACCCTCTCCCTTCCCTATACACAGGCCACCCTCTCCCCCATTCACAGGTCACCCTCTCCCTCCCCTATACACAGGTCACCCTCTCCCTCCCCTATACACAGGTCACCTTCTCCCTCCCTATACACAGGTCGCCCTCTCCCTCCCCTATACACAGGTCACCCTCTCCCTTCCCTATACACAGGTCACCCTCTCCCTCCCCTATACACAGGTCACCCTCTCCCTCCCCTATACACATGTCACCCTCTCTCTCCCTTATACACAGGTCATCCTCTCCCTCCCCTATACACAGCTCACCCTCTCCCTCCCCTATACACAGGTCACCCTCTAACCTCCCTTTAACACAGGTCACTCTCTCCCTCCCCTATACACAGGTCACCCTCTCCCTCCCCTATACACTGGTCACCCTCTCCCTCCCCTATATACAGACCACCCTCTCCCCCATTCACAGGTCACCCTCTCCCTCCCCTATAAACAGGTCACCCTCTCCCTCCCTATACACAGGTCACCCTCTCCCTCCCCTATACACAGGTCACCCTCTCCCTCCCCTATACACAGGTCATCCTCTGCCCCCCCTATACACAGGTCACCCTCTCCCCATTCACAGGTCACCCTCTCCCTCCCCTATACACAGGTCACCCTCTCCCCCATTCTCAGGTCACCCTCTCCCTCCCCTCTACACAGGTCACCCTCTCCCTCCCTATACACAGGTCACCCTCTCCCTCCCCTATACGCAGGTCACCCTCTCCCTCCCCTATACGCAGGTCACCCTCTCCCTCCCCTATACACTGGTCACCCTCTCCCTCCCCTATATACAGGTCACCCTCTTCCCCATTCTCAGGTCACCCTCTCCCTCCCCTCTACACAGGTCACCCTCTCCCTCCCTATACACAGGTCACCCTCTCCCTCCTCTATACACAGGTCACCCTCTCCCTCCCCTATACACTGGTCACCCTCTCCCTCCCCTATATACAGGTCACCCTCTTCCCCATTCTCAGGTCACCCTCTCCCTCCCCTCTACACAGGTCACCCTCTCCCTCCCTATACACAGGTCACCCTCTCCCTCCCCTATACGCAGGTCACCCTCTCCCTCCCCTATACACTGGTCATCCTCTCCCTTCCCTATACACAGGTCACACTCTCCCCCATTCACAGGTCACCCTCTCCTTCCCCTATACACAGGTCACCCTCTCCCTCCCCTATACACAGTTCACCCTCTCCCTCCCCTATACACAGGTCACCCTCTCCCTCCTCTATACACAGGTCACCCTCTCCCTCCCCTATACACAGGTCACCCTCTCCCTCCCCTATACACAGGTCACCCTCTCCCTTCCCTATACACAGGTCACACTCTCCCCCATTCACAGGTCACCCTCTCCTTCCCCTATACACAGGTCACCCTCTCCCTCCCCTATACACAGTTCACCCTCTCCCTCCCCTATACACAGGTCACCCTCTCCCTCCTCTATACACAGGTCACCCTCTCCCTCCCCTATACACAGGTCACCTTCTCCCTCCCTATACACAGGTCACCCTATCCCTCCCTATACACAGGTCACCCTCTCCCTCCCCTATACACTGGTCACCCTCTCCCTCCCCTATACACTGGTCACCCTCTCCCTCCCCTCTACACAGGTCACCCTCTCCCCCATTCACAGGTCACTCTCTCCCTCCCCTATAAACAGGTCACACTCTCCCTCCCCTATACACAGGTCACCCTCTCCCCGATTCACATGTCTCCCTCTCCCTCCCCTATACACAGGTCACCCTCTTCCTCCCAATACACAGGTCACCCTCTCCCCCATTCACAGGTCACCCTCTCCCTCCCCTATACACAGGTCTGCCTCTCCCTCCCCTATACACAGGTCACCCTCTCCCTCCCCTGTACACAGGTCACCCTCTCCCTCCCCTGTACACAGGTCACCCTCTCCCTCCCCTATACACAGGTCACCCTCTAACCTCCCTTTAACACAGGTCACTCTCTCCCTCCCCTATACACAGGTCACCCTCTCCCTCCCCTATACACTGGTCACCCTCTCCCTCCCCTATATACAGACCACCCTCTCCCCCATTCACAGGTCACCCTCTCCCTCCCCTATAAACAGGTCACCCTCTCCCTCCCTATACACAGGTCACCCTCTCCCTCCCCTATACACAGGTCACCCTCTCCCTCCTCTATACACAGGTCATCCTCTGCCCCCCCTATACACAGGTCACCCTCTCCCCATTCACAGGTCACCCTCTCCCTACCCTATACACAGGTCACCCTCTCCCCCATTCTCAGGTCACCCTCTCCCTCCCCTCTACACAGGTCACCCTCTCCCTCCCTATACACAGGTCACCCTCTCCCTCCCCTATTCGCAGGTCACCCTCTCCCTCCCCTATACGCAGGTCACCCTCTCCCTCCCCTATACACTGGTCACCCTCTCCCTCCCCTATATACAGGTCACCCTCTTCCCCATTCTCAGGTCACCCTCTCCCTCCCCTCTACACAGGTCACCCTCTCCCTCCCTATACACAGGTCACCCTCTCCCTCCTCTATACACAGGTCACCCTCTCCCTCCCCTATACACTGGTCACCCTCTCCCTCCCCTATATACAGGTCACCCTCTTCCCCATTCTCAGGTCACCCTCTCCCTCCCCTCTACACAGGTCACCCTCTCCCTCCCTATACACAGGTCACCCTCTCCCTCCCCTATACGCAGGTCACCCTCTCCCTCCCCTATACACTGGTCATCCTCTCCCTCCCCTATACACAGGTCACCCTCTCCCTTCCCTATACACAGGTCACACTCTCCCCCATTCACAGGTCACCCTCTCCTTCCCCTATACACAGGTCACCCTCTCCCTCCCCTATACACAGTTCACCCTCTCCCTCCCCTATACACAGGTCACCTTCTCCCTCCCTATACACAGGTCACCCTCTCCCTCCCTATACACAGGTCACCCTCTCCCTCCCCTATACACTGGTCACCCTCTCCCTCCCCTATACACTGGTCACCCTCTCCCTCCCCTCTACACAGGTCACCCTCTCCCCCATTCACAGGTCACTCTCTCCCTCCCCTATAAACAGGTCACACTCTCCCTCCCCTATACACAGGTCACCCTCTCCCCGATTCACATGTCTCCCTCTCCCTCCCCTATACACAGGTCACCCTCTTCCTCCCAATACACAGGTCACCCTCTCCCCCATTCACAGGTCACCCTCTCCCTCCCCTATACACAGGTCACCCTCTCCCTCCCCTATACACAGGTCACCCTCTCCCTCCCCTATACACAGGTCACCCTCTCCCTCCCCTATACACAGGTCACCCTCTCCCTCCCCTATACACAGGTCACCCTCTAACCTCCCTTTAACACAGGTCACTCTCTCCCTCCCCTATACACAGGTCACCCTCTCCCTCCCCTATACACTGGTCACCCTCTCCCTCCCCTATATACAGACCACCCTCTCCCCCATTCACAGGTCACCCTCTCCCTCCCCTATAAACAGGTCACCCTCTCCCTCCCTATACACAGGTCACCCTCTCCCTCCCCTATACACAGGTCACCCTCTCCCTCCTCTATACACAGGTCATCCTCTGCCCCCCCTATACACAGGTCACCCTCTCCCCATTCACAGGTCACCCTCTCCCTACCCTATACACAGGTCACCCTCTCCCCCATTCTCAGGTCACCCTCTCCCTCCCCTCTACACAGGTCACCCTCTCCCTCCCTATACACAGGTCACCCTCTCCCTCCCCTATTCGCAGGTCACCCTCTCCCTCCCCTATACGCAGGTCACCCTCTCCCTCCCCTATACACTGGTCACCCTCTCCCTCCCCTATATACAGGTCACCCTCTTCCCCATTCTCAGGTCACCCTCTCCCTCCCCTCTACACAGGTCACCCTCTCCCTCCCTATACACAGGTCACCCTCTCCCTCCTCTATACACAGGTCACCCTCTCCCTCCCCTATACACTGGTCACCCTCTCCCTCCCCTATATACAGGTCACCCTCTTCCCCATTCTCAGGTCACCCTCTCCCTCCCCTCTACACAGGTCACCCTCTCCCTCCCTATACACAGGTCACCCTCTCCCTCCCCTATACGCAGGTCACCCTCTCCCTCCCCTATACACTGGTCATCCTCTCCCTCCCCTATACACAGGTCACCCTCTCCCTTCCCTATACACAGGTCACACTCTCCCCCATTCACAGGTCACCCTCTCCTTCCCCTATACACAGGTCACCCTCTCCCTCCCCTATACACAGTTCACCCTCTCCCTCCCCTATACACAGGTCACCTTCTCCCTCCCTATACACAGGTCACCCTCTCCCTCCCTATACACAGGTCACCCTCTCCCTCCCCTATACACTGGTCACCCTCTCCCTCCCCTATACACTGGTCACCCTCTCCCTCCCCTCTACACAGGTCACCCTCTCCCCCATTCACAGGTCACTCTCTCCCTCCCCTATAAACAGGTCACACTCTCCCTCCCCTATACACAGGTCACCCTCTCCCCGATTCACATGTCTCCCTCTCCCTCCCCTATACACAGGTCACCCTCTTCCTCCCAATACACAGGTCACCCTCTCCCCCATTCACAGGTCACCCTCTCCCTCCCCTATACACAGGTCTGCCTCTCCCTCCCCTATACACAGGTCACCCTCTCCCTCCCCTGTACACAGGTCACCCTCTCCCTCCCCTGTACACAGGTCACCCTCTCTCTCCCCTGTATACAGGTCACCTTCTCCCCCCAACCCTCCTTCTCTTCCCCACGTTCCACAGCTTACCTTAGCGTGCGGTCGTGCGCTCTCCCCCATCCACATCTCACTTTTGTACCCTCTGTCAACATGTTACCTCTGCACCCCCATCCACAGATTATCTATCTGTCTCTCCACATTTCACTTCTGCACCCCTGGCTACAGCTCCTTTTAATCCATAGCTCTCAACCTCCAATATTTCACCTCTGCACCCCCAGCTCCCCACACAGCTTTCACTGTGCACAAATAACCCCCCCATCCCCAGCTCTGACCTCTGCAGAACAACCTCAACATCTCCACAGCTGTCTCTCTGCAGTCTGCACAGCCACCCCTCCTCCCCTTCTCCCCCCTTTCCCTTCGCAGCTCTCACCTCTTCAAAGTTTACAGCTCAGTTTATCGCAGTCTCCTCTGTGCAGCGTCACCTGTGAGATCATCAGTATACACAGAGCCGAGGAGGACTTTTACAACGTTTCACTCTACTCCGTGCTACACTGATCTGACAGGCAGCAGAGGTGACTGAAGATACCTCTGGAAGACCCAGATTAAAAAACTCCTTACAGTTGCAGCGTCTGGATCTGAAACACCTATCATCAGGTGTGGGGAAGGTGCTCTGGGTGTCGGTGTTCTGCTGAGAAAGTTTCCCTCGGCGGATAATAACCCCCCTGTACTGCGCAGGCGCAGCGCTTGCGCAGTACGAACAACGAGGGAACCTCCGAAAATCTCCGAAGCTGAACAGCTGTGAGTCAGCTGTAGATGGCGCCTGCGCAATGAGCAGGACATTGTGCCTGACGCTGCCGCACGCTCCCGATGCTCGTGCTACTCTGGAAGGGGCAGGTGTATTACTGTCATATCGTGGTAAGGGACGGATGCTACAGAAGAGGTTGAATATTAAATTAAAGGGCAGAGCTGTTTGCACGAGCATCGAGAGCGTGCCGCATTGTCTGGTATCATCGGGAGCATCTATTAGAATGTGGTGTTCATTGCGCAGGCGCGTGGTGTTCATTGCGCAGGCGCGGTATACAGCTGACTCTCAGCTGTGTATGTTCAGCTATTTTCGGCGGCTCTCCGCTGGGGGAACTTTTTCGGCAAGCTTCGTACTGCGCAAGCGCTGCAGGGGGACTTTTTCGGCAAGCTTCGTACTGCGCAAGCGCAGTACAGGGGGGTCCTTATCCGCCGGGGGAACTTTTTCGGCAAGACACCAGCGCCAGCATACAGCCGATGGAGAAAGTAATATAGAGAACTTCCTGCACTGGTTTTATGCCGCGTACACACGAGCGGACTTTCTATCCTACTTGGTCCGGCACACTTTCCGACGGACTTTGTCCGCCAGGTGCGCCGGACTTTAAAACGGACGGACTTGCCCACACACGCCGGGACTTTCCGGCGGGCTAGGTCCGCCCGTCTTTCCGACGGACTTTCGCCGGAGTTCCGGCTGACTTTCAGAATGAACGGACTTGCCCACACACGGACAAGTCCGTTCATTTTGAACGTGACTCAGGTGCGACGGGACTAGAAAAGGATGTCAATCTTGCCGCTTTTATCGGCGAGATTGACACCTTGCTAGCCCCGTCGCGGGGCATACCAGGCCCTTAGGTCTGGTATGGATTATAAAGGGGAACCCCGCTACGCCGAAAAAAACGGCGTGGGGTCCCCCTAAAATCCATACCAGACCCCGATCCGAGCACGCAGCCTGGCCGGTCAGGAAAGGGGGTGGGGACGAGCGAGCGCCCCCCCCCCCTCCTGAACCGTACCAGGCCGCATGCCCTCAACATGGGGGGTGGGTGCTTTGGGGGAGGGGGGCGCCCTGCGCCCCCCCCCCCAAAGCACCTTGTCCCCATGTTGATGAGGACAAGGGCCTCTTCCCGACAACCCTGGCCGTTGGTTGTCGGGGTCTGCGGGCGGGGGCTTATCGGAATCTGGGAGCCCCCTTTAATAAGGGGGCCCCCAGATCCCGGCCCCCCACCCTATGTAAATGAGTATGGGGTACATGGTACCCCTACCCATTTACCTAGGAAAAAAGTGTAAGTAATAAAACACACTACACAGGTTTTTAAAATATTTTATTAAACAGCTCCGGGGGGGGGGATCTTCCTCCGGCTTCGGGGGTCTTCTTCCGGCTTCGGGGGTCCCTCCGCTTCATCTTCTCCCGGCGTCCGGTTGGTTCTTCTCCGCTCTCCGGCCTCTTCTCCCGGTGTCGCAGGTCTTCGGCCGGCCCCTCCGCTCTCTTCATGTAGCTCTATTGCGAGCGGAGGTCCGGACTTCTGGGCTTCTGGGCTTCTTGGCTTCTCTTCTCTTCTCTTCTCTTCCCCCAGATGTTGACACGACGCTCTCTCCGGCTGGACTGGTCTCTGAGGGCTGCGTTGTGACTTATATAGGCGGAGACCCCGCCCCCATATGATGTCACAGTCCCTGGGCATGCTGGGACTGTGACGTTTTAGGGGGCGTGGTCGACCACGCCCCCTAAAACGTCACAGTCCCAGCATGCCCAGGGACTGTGACATCATATGGGGGCGGGGTCTCCGCCTATATAAGTCACAACGCAGCCCTCAGAGACCAGTCCAGCCGGAGAGAGCGTCGTGTCAACATCTGGGGGAAGAGAAGAGAAGAGAAGCCAAGAAGCCCAGAAGCCCAGAAGTCCGGACCTCCGCTCGCAATAGAGCTACATGAAGAGAGCGGAGGGGCCGGCCGAAGACCTGCGACACCGGGAGAAGAGGCCGGAGAGCGGAGAAGAACCAACCGGACGCCGGGAGAAGATGAAGCGGAGGGACCCCCGAAGCCGGAAGAAGACCCCCGAAGCCGGAGGAAGATCCCCCCCCCGGAGCTGTTTAATAAAATATTTTAAAAACCTGTGTAGTGTGTTTTATTACTTACACTTTTTTCCTAGGTAAATGGGTAGGGGTACCATGTACCCCATACTCATTTACATAGGGTGGGGGGCCGGGATCTGGGGGCCCCCTTATTAAAGGGGGCTCCCAGATTCCGATAAGCCCCCGCCCGCAGACCCCGACAACCAACGGCCAGGGTTGTCGGGAAGAGGCCCTTGTCCTCATCAACATGGGGACAAGGTGCTTTGGGGGGGGGGGCGCAGGGCGCCCCCCTCCCCCAAAGCACCCACCCCCCATGTTGAGGGCATGCGGCCTGGTACGGTTCAGGAGGGGGGGGGCGCTCGCTCGTCCCCACCCCCTTTCCTGACCGGCCAGGCTGCGTGCTCGGATCGGGGTCTGGTATGGATTTTAGGGGGACCCCACGCCGTTTTTTCGGCGTAGCGGGGTTCCCCTTTATAATCCATACCAGACCTAAGGGCCTGGTATGCCCCGCGCTCGCCGCAATAGGAAGATTTGTTTTTCCTATTGCAGCGAGCGCGAGATGCAATACCATCCCCTCGTGTCGTATTTGGTCTGTCGGACCAGCCTACACACGAGCGGGCTTTCCGTCGGACCAGCACACACACGAGCGGAATTTCCGTCCGAAACTGAGTCCGACGGAAAGATTTCAAACATGTTTAAAATCTAGGTCCGGCGGGCTTTTGGGAAGAAGTCCGCCGGAAAAGTCCGCCGCCGCCCACACACGGGCGGATTGTCCGGCACACTCTGGTCCGCCGGACCAAGTATGCCGGAAAGTCCGACCGTGTGTACGCGGCATTAGTGTTGTCAAAAAATCAATTGTGTACAATCACATTAAGGGCTATGTGCAAGGAAGATCAGCATCTGAACCCATAGAAGCTGGAGGCTGATAGACTGGAGGTAATATAAGGAATTACAATTATATATAAAATTAATATATCCATGAAAAAAGTCTCAGCCTTTAGGCATTGGTGTGATGTCAGACATCGCGTTTGATTAGCACCGCACTGCTGTGCAAATCACATGCGATGTCTGTGCAATTCAAACTCAGCCATACTGATTGTATGGCTGAATTGGCATTGCATTTAGACCAAAGTCGTGCAGGACCCTTTTTTTGGTCCGCACCAGAATCGGAGTGCATCGGTGTTCACACCCATGCGATCCTGTCCGAATTGACAGTTTGCACTACGATATGCGAACCGATATGGGGGTGTCATTAACTTTGTATTGACACTCCCAGCAGTTCACATAGGCAGTGTGAACCGCCTGCAAGTCAGGTGCGATGCAGGAACCCACAGTGGATTTGCAGGGTTCCCGCAGTACACCAATACTGTATGGTATTACTTTCACTGTTTCACAGTATAAATGAACCTCTAAGGCCCCTTTCACATTTGTGCAACCTAAAAGTCATGCGATTTTGCCGCGACTTGAAGCGTTGCCTGTGTAATGTTGAGGCCTATGGACCTTAAGTCGCATCAAAGTCGGACCAAAGTAGTACAGGACTACTTTGAAGTTGCATAGATATGAATGGTACTCACTAAAAATCATGGGGTACGACTTTGCAGTCCCAATTCGCACAAGTGTGAAAGGCCTCTTGCACATGATACTCCTGTTTGAGCATCTACTTTTTCAGACGTAATTTCAGGTGTTCTTTTTTTTTATTGCATATGTGTTCACGCAATTTTATTCTCGCGCTTATCAGACTCCTACTTACCAGACCGGTGAGTCCGCTTGGGCAGAGGGTAGGCTCCCTTACGCGTCCGACTCGAGGCCCCTGATAAGGTAAACAGGAAGCACAGGAGTACGGAGTGGTATGAGAGTCCGTTACTGAAGTCCAGATGCAGATGGAAGAGTGGTCTTTAGCAGCAGGTGCAGGCTGGAACACAGGCAACAGGACTGAGCAGGATGGTCAGGAGACAGGCTGGGTTCGGCAACAGGCAGGCAACGAGGTACAGTGGAGCAGGCAAAAGAATAGTCAGACAGGCCAAAGGTCGGGTGCAGGCAGAGTTCAGAGGGAGGTCCAGGAAGCAAGCCGGGTCGTCAGGAGATCTGGAAAGTATAGGCACAAGGTACAGGTACTACGGACGGCAGAGCTGTTGATCAGGCAGCACTGATCAAAGAGGCAGGCCGGCTTAAATGGGCAGTTTGGCGCCAAACGGGGTGCGCGCACAGGCACGCGCCCCCGCACACGCCCGCGCGCGCCCCCGCACACGCCCGCGCGCCCCCGCACACGCCCGCGCCCCCGCACACGCCCCCACGCGCGCGCGCCCCCGCACACGCCCGCGCCCCCGCACACACAACAGACCTGACCGGGACACGCATACCGAGCTGCAAGGAACACGCGCAACAGGACCCGCAGGAACACGCGCGCCAACGCGCCCCCGACGCACACCACCGTGAGCACCCCGCCTGCCGAGGTAAGCTCTTTGACAGTGCCCCCTCCTCAAGGGCAGCCTCCGGATGCCCAGCTGGGCCAACCTGGTTGCATGGGAGTTTTTAAGGCTTGCAGCAGTTCCTCAGCGTGAAGATTACTCTCAGGCTCCCAGGAGTTATCCTCGGGTCCATACCCCTTCCATTTGATGAGATACTGCATTTGATTGCGCCTTTTCCTGCAGTCCAGAATTGCCTCGATTTCGAACTCCTCCTCGTTATTGATCATAATAGGCTCAGGTGGATTGGCATTACGGTCGGTGAAAGGATTAGGAACGACCGGTTTCAGTAAGGACACATGGAAAACCGGGTGTATTCTAAAGGAATCCGGCAGGCTGAGCTCATATGCTACGTCGTTTATCTTTCTTCTTACCGGGAAGGGTCCCATGAATTTAGGCCCCAGTTTCCTATAGGGGCAAGCCATTTTTAAGTTAGTTGTAGATAGCCACACTTGGTTGCCAGGCACCAGGATAAGTTCCCTACGCCTCTTCTTGTCGAACATCCTTTTATAAGAAGCCTGGGATTGGCCATGGTTTCCTGCAGAAGTTTGCTATTGGCAGAGAAGAACTCCATTGTTTCGGTTACTGCAGGGAGGGAGCATTCAGGTATCGAGCTGGGTAGAAAGGAGGGATGAAATCCATAGTTGGCGTTTGGTTGATGGCTGAATGCAGAGAGTTATTGTATGAAAATTCAGCAACTGGTAACAGGGAAACCCAGTCATCCTGGGAAAAGGCCGAGAAACAACGGAGGTATTGCTCCAAGGTCTGGTTGGTTCTCTCTGTCTGGCCGTTTGTCTGGGGGTGATAGGCCGAAGAGAACGCTAATTCAATTTCGAGGGACCCACACAACGCCTTCCAAAACCTGGAGGTGAATTGCACACCTCGGTCCGAGATGATATTAGAGGAAACCCCATGTAATCTCACGATTTCTTTAACGAAGATCTTCGCCGTTTCCACGGCTGAGGGTGTACCCTTCATGGGCAGGAAGTGTGCCATTTTTGACAATCTATCAATTATGACAAAGATGGTAGAGAAGCCTTCGGATGGGGGTAGCTCCATGATGAAATCCATCGAGATCATTTTCCAGGGTCTGTCAGGAATGGGCAAGGGTTTCAATAAGCCCCAGGCCTTCGTCAGGTTATTCTTACTTTGGGCACAGGTGTGGCAGGAACTGACGTAACTCCTACAGTCCTCGGCCAACTGTGGCCACCAAAAGGTGCGCTGCACCAGTTCGGTTGTCTTCCGGGCCCCGAAATGACCTGCTAGCTTGTGGTCATGGCAAAGCTCTAGTACCGGCACCCTAAGGCTCTCAGGAACCATGATCTTGCCCTCGTGCCATAGTAAACCATCTCTTAGGCTGGTCTCGGTGGGTTGGGGTATTTCTGTGGAAGCTTGCCTTATTCAGGAGATTAAATCCCCCTGAAGAAGTAGAAAATTTCCCGCAGGCAGGATAGTGTCTGGAGGGACGGTCTCTTTGGAGTCATGGAACATTCGCGCAAGTGCGTCCGGTTTGATGTTTTTAGAGCCAGGTCTGTAAGTGATGTGAAATTGAAAGCGGGAGAAGAAGAGTGCCCATCTGGCTTGTCGTGGTTTTAGTCTCTTGGCAGATCTCAAATACTCCAAGTTTTTGTGGTCCGTGTAGATTAGAATAGGATGTACAGCACCCTCCAAAAGATAGCGCCACTCCTCCAGAGCCGTCTTGATGGCCAGAAGCTCCCGGTCTCCCACATTTTGAGACACAGAGAGTTTGCGAGAGAAGAAAGCTATTGGGAACAAAAGAGCCTTGGGGCCCTGACGTTGGGAGAGTACTGCCCCTACTGCAACTTCTGAGGCATCGACCACCAACACGAATGGCAAGGCAGAGTTAGGGTGTTTCAGGATGGAGGCCGATGTGAATAGTCCTTTTAATTTTTCAAAGGCCGATTGAGCCCTGGGGTCCAGCAGAATCGGGTTCCCTGTTTTGTTAGTTCTGTAATGGGGGCGATGATCTTGGGAAAGTCTCTGATGAATTTCCTATAAAAATTGGCAAATCCAACGAAGCGTTGGACCCCCTTCCTGTCTGTAGGTGCGGGCCAGTCCAGGATGGCGGACACCTTTTGAGGGTCCATTTTAATACCTTCCACTGAAATGATGAGCCCCAGGAATTGGATGCATTGGAGTTCAAACTCGCATTTATCAAGTTTAGCATACAGTCCGTGTTGCCTAAACCGAGCAAGGACATTCCGAACGTGCCTGCGATGATCAGTCAATGAAGAGAAGAAGATGAGAATGTCATCAAGGTAAACGATGACGTAGAGGTCCAAAAATTCCCGGAAGATGTCGTTCACAAATTGTTGGAATGTGGCTGGGGCATTGCATAGACTGAAGGGCATAACGAGATACTCGAAATGCCCAAAACGAGTGCGAAAAGCGGTTTTCACTCGTCCCCCTCTCGGATACGGATTAAGTTATAGGCTCCGCGAAGATCCAATTTTGTGAAGATAGTTGCCGTTCCCAGCCTCTGGAATAACTCAGGCACCAGGGGTAACAGGGTGCAAGCAGAGAAGTTGGGGCATCTCGTGGGTGACTTGTTGCAGGTAGTGTTTTTGGCAATATTCAGAGAGAAACTCCACTCTTCCAGAAGCCCATTTAATATGGGGGTTGTGGGCCTGCAGCCACGGCATTCCAAGGATGACAGGGAAAAGGGGTGAGGAAATGGCATCCAAACAGAGGAATTTCTGGTGTTGAGAGTCCATCGTAGCTACTAAGGGGATAGTCTCCTGAGTGACAGGACCGGAACCGAGGGCGGAACCGTCTGCAAGGTGAACAGCCAGGCTCTGGGTCTTGGGTTGGAGTGGTATATCATGCTGAGCTGCAAAGGCCAGGTCGATGAAGCAGCTGCATGCTCCGGAATCAATGATGACTGGAACTTGGATAGCCTTTCCGGGAAGCTACAAAGTGACAGAGAGGGTAAGATGAGTACTAGGTTTTGGCATGATAGTTGCACATATACGAGCAGAAGAACGACACTTACGCGTCTTGTTGGGGCAGACGCTGGCGTAGTGCCCAGATTCCCCACAGTAGAGGCACAGGTTATGGGTACGTCTTCGTAACTTCTCTTCGGGGGTCAAGGAGGGACGGAGCAAGCCAAGCTGCATGGGCTCCGGAGTGTCAAAAACTGGAGAAGTCGGTGGAGCAGAGGGCCTACTAGGAGGACTGGGAACCTGTGGAAGCATCCAGGTGGGACGAAAGGTACTGGTAGTTCTTTCGGTGCGTCGTTCTCTCAGACGACGGTCGATCTGGATTGACAGGTTACCTAGTTCTTCCAGGGTTTGGGGTACCCTGACCCGTGCTAACTCATCCTTGAGTGGATCGGACAAACCCATCCTAAACTGCTGGTGCAGAGCCGCGTCATTCCACGCCGTATCAGAGCTCCAGCGCCTAAATTCGACAGCATAGTCCTCAGCTACTCTGCGGCCTTGCCGGAGGGAGTGCAGGGAAGCTTCGGCAGTAGCGGTTAGCTGAGGGTCTTCATAGAGTTGTGACATTGCCAAGAAGAAGGCATCCAGATTTTCCAGGGCATCAGACTTTTGCTCCAGAAGGTAATGGGCCCAGGTTTGAGGTTCACCAGATAGCAAGGAAATGACAAAGCCCACCTTAGTGGCCTCTAGGGAGAAGGTACGAGGCTGCAAAGCGAAATAGAGTCCACATGCATTCCGGAATGCACGGTATTTGCTACGGTCTCCGGAGAACCTTTCTGGTATAGGTACTTTGGGCTCTGGAGGGAGCATGACTACGGAGGGTGCCACGGTTGCAGATGAAGTCCCCTGGGGACTGGTAGGTGCAGACAGGGCCTGAACACGTTCCTCCAATCTGGTATAGCCCTCTTGTAAACTTTTCACCGCTTGGGTTAATCCCGCCAAATGTCTGCAAAGTTCATCCATAGGGGAGGCCCCCTGCCCGGACTCGGTCATGGCTGCCTGATACTATCAGACTCCTACTTACCAGACCGGTGAGTCTGCTTGGGCAGAGAGTAGGCTCCCTTACGCGTCCGACTCGCGGCCCCTGGTAAGGTAAACAGGAAGCACAGGAGTACGGAGTGGTATGAGAGTCCGTTACTGAAGTCCAGATGCAGATGGAAGAGCGGACTTTAGCAGCAGGTGCAGGCTGGAACACAGGCAACAGGACTGAGCAGGATGGTCAGGAGACAGGCTGGGTTCGGCAACAGGCAGGCAACGAGGTACAGTGGAGCAGGCAAAAGAATAGTCAGACAGGCAAAAGGTCAGGTGCAGGCAGAGTTAAGAGGGAGGTCCAGGAAGCAAGCCGGGTCGTCAGGAGATCTGGAAAGTATAGGCACAAGGTACAGGTACTACGGACGGCAAAGCTGTTGATCAGGCAGCACTGATCAAAGAGGCAGGCCGGCAAAACGGGGTGCGCGAGCGCGCACCGGCCCGCACAGGCACGAGCCCCCGCACACGCCCGCGTCCCTGCACACGGCACACACAACAGACCTGACCGGGAAACGCATACCGGAGCTGCAAGGAACGCGCGCAACAGGACCGACGCGCCCCGACGCACACCACTGCGAGCACCCCGCCTGCCGAGGTAAACTCTCTGACAGCGCTCTTGTTCTGTACAATATGCAAATGGCTATTTGCGCGCATGAGGCGTAAATTACTGACCAAAAATGCAGATTTTTTTCCTTACTAAAGAATACACAGGCACATTACAATTATACCCCTCTGACACTTTCAGGAGCTAAAGGGCTAAAAATGCCTCCCCTGCAGCCCCAGTGTGAAAGCCCGAGTGCTTTCACACTGGAGCGGTGTGCTTGCAGTACATTAGAAACAGTCCTGCAAGCAGCATTTTTGAAACGGTGAATACACCGCTCCTCTCCACTGAAATCAATGGGCAGCGGCCCTTTGTGGGCGCTAGAGTTGCCACTTCATCCCTTTAAAACCGAACACATAATAATTACACAGGTTCTGAGGCTGATTAAGGTGGTAATTGAACTCACTTGGTGCCTTATCTGCATTAAATTAGCCTCAGAACCTGTGTAATTCATATGCGTTCGGGTTTAAAGGGATGAGGTGGCAACCCTAGTGGGTGCATTTAACCCTTTCTTCGGCTGCTAGAGGGGGTTAAAAGCGCCCCGCTAGTGGCCGAAAAGCTCCGCTAATGCTAAAACTAGCAGCGCTTTACCGCTAATGCGGAGCCATGCCAGTGTGAAAGGGGTCTTAATGGGGTATTTTACCTCAGTAAAAAGAAAAAAAAAGAATATGCATATAATTATTTTTCTACATGGGGATTATGGGTGGAATATTGTAGTTAAACATACATGGGAACATATTTAACCCATTTCTGATAAGAATATGCATATAATTATTTTTCTACATGGGGATGATGGGTGGAATATTGTAGCTAAACATACATAGAAACATATTCAACCCATTTCTGATAAGAATATGCATATAATTATTTTTCTATGTGGGGATTATGGGTGGAATACTGTAGTTAAACATACATGGGAACATATTTAACCCATTTCTGATAAGAATATGTATATAATTATTTTTCTACATGGGGATGATGGGTGGAATATTGTAGCTAAACATACATAGGAACATATTCAACCCATTTCTGATAAGAATATGCATATAATTATTTTTCTATGTGGGGATTATGGGTGGCACAGTGTAGTTAAACATACATAGGAATATATTTAACCTATTTCTTTTGAGAATGTGCATATAATTATTTTTTCTACATGGGGATGATGGGTGGAATATTGTAGTTAAATATACACAGGAATATATTAAACCTATTTCTGATATGAATATTCATATATTTTTCTACATGGGAATTATGGATGGAATATTGTAGTTAAACATACATAGGAACATATTTAACCTATTTCTGATATGAATATGCATATAATTATTTTTCTACATGGGGATAATTGGTAAAATATTGTAGTTAAACATACATAGGAACATATTTAACCTATTTCTGATAAGAATATGCATATAATTACTTTTCTACATGGGGATTATGGGTTGAATATTGTAGTTAAACATACATAGGAACATATTTAACTTATTTCTTTTGAGAATGTGCATATAATTATTTTTCTACATGGGGATGATGGGTGGAATATTGTAGTTAAACATACATGGGAACATATTTAACCCATTTCTGATAAGAATATGCATATAATTATTTTTCTACATGGGGATGATGGGTGGAATATTGTAGCTAAACATACATAGGAAAATATTCAACCCATTTCTGATAAGAATATGCATATAATTATTTTTCTATGTGGGGATTATGGGTGGCACAGTGTAGTTAAACAGACATAGGAATATATTTAACCTATTTCTTTTGAGAATGTGCATATAATTATTTTTTCTACATGGGGATGATGGGTGGAATATTGTAGTTAAACATACACAGGAATATATTAAACCTATTTCTGATATGAATATGCATATAATTATTTTTCTACATGGGGATTATGGGTGGAATATTGTAGTTAAACATACATAGGAACATATTTAACCTATTTCTTTTGAGAATGTGCATATAATTATTTTTGGCAGGGAAGTTCAATTTCTATCACCCGACACCCAGGACATGCAGTCCTGGGCGCCAGGCAAGAATTTTTATTTTTTTATTTTTACAGTTAGCCAGTTTTTACAGTTAGCAAGCAGCAAGGTTTAGAGCCAATGGTCAACTTTCTTGTAAAAGCAATCCAAGCGGCTAACTAGCCACTTGATCACTTTTACAACAGCAGAAGATAGCCTGGAACGCTGGACTGGAACACAGCAGAAGATAGCCTGGAACGCTGGACTGGAACACAGCAGAAGGTAGCCTGGAACGCTGGACTGGAACCAGGAACAACAGCAGGTAATAGCAGACTGGAAGCTGGACTGGAACACAGCAGAAGATAGCCTGGAACGCTGGACTGGAACCAGGAACAACAGCAGGTAATAGCAGACTGGAAGCTGGACTGGAACACAGCAGAAGATAGCCTGGAACGCTGGACTGGAATACAGCAGAAGATAGCCTGGAACACTGGACTGGAACACAGCGGAAGGTAGCCTGGAACGCTGGACTGGAACCAGGAACAACAGCAGGTAATAGCAGACTGGAAGCTGGACTGGAACACAGCAGAAGATAGCCTGGAACGCTGGACTGGAACACAGCAGAAGATAGCCTGGAACGCTGGACTGGAACCAGGAACAACAGCAGGTAATAGCAGACTGGAAGCTAGACTGGAACCAGGAACAACAGCAGGTAATGGCAGACTAGAAGCTGGTGAACACAGCGGAGGGTCAACAAGCCGGAGGTCAGTAACGTTCGGACAGCAGAGGTACCAGGGGTAATGGAAAAAAGAGAATAATGAACCCGCGCATAGGAATTAGAAGTCTATTGGTGAAAAATTTATGGAACTGCTGCCGCCCGACAGACAATCACCATAAATGGGGACAGCTGAATTGGTTAATGTAATGGAAGGGTCTGGCGCTGTTCCTTTAACTAAATCTTGTATTCCTGTCTACACTAAATGTCTTTCATTCAAGGCAAGGCATATAAATGTGATTTCCTAAATATAAACCAAACCTGCACGTATCAAATATTGGTATCCTTAAAAAAATTTTTTTTTTGCAATTGTGAACAAACTGTATAATAAAAAAAAAAAAAAAAAAAAAAAAACAGGCTATAAACACATAAATATAATAATCTTTTCAAATCCCATATCAGGTAATGTATATTCCGAATAACATAAAGGATGTGTGGGGGGGAGGGAGGGTGGGGAGGGGAAGGAAGGGGTGAAGGTGAAAAGGGGGGAAGGAAAGAGGTGTGGGAGATCTATTTAAATACTCCTAATAAAGTGCACACGTGCTAGCAAAGTTCAAAGAAAGTCCTTATTGTGTCAAATTCATTTAGATTCTTATTGGTATAATATCTTGTGCAATATCTTGTGCAATATCTTGGTGCATATAACGTGATATTTGTGCTCCTTCAGTGCTTTACAATCCTTGCTCTGAAAGTGCAGCCACTCACCGGATCCCTTCACCCCTACAGGGGTATCAGGCGGTTACAGTTTTGCGCCACTGTACGGCAATCACTGGCAGACTCAGGATCATGATGTTTCATATAAAAAGAGAGAAGGAGTGCCCATAGCGTAAAAACGTTTTTTTTAAAAATTTATTAGACAAATGGATAGGTACTCACAATTTCCCAATACAAATCAAGCGAAATAGTAAAAAAGTCACGATTAGTCCTCAGCGCTGGCGAGTAGATGAAAATGGGAAGCACAGATTTATGTTATTCGGAATATACATTACCTGATATGGGATTTGAAAAGATTATTATATTTATGTGTTTATAGCCTGTTTTTTTTTTATTATATAGTTTGTTCACAATTGCAAAAAAATTTTTTTAAGGATACCAATATTTGATACGTGCAGGTTTGGTTTATATTTAGGAAATCACATTTATATGCCTTGCCTTGAATGAAAGACATTTAGTGTAGACAGGAATACAAGATTTAGTTAAAGGAACAGCGCCAGACCCTTCCATTACATTAACCAATTCAGCTGTCCCCATTTATAGTGATTGTCTGTCGGGCGGCAGCAGTTCCATAAATTTTTCACCAATAGACTTCTAATTCCTATGCGCGGGTTCATTATTCTCTTTTTTCCATTTCACTGTTTAACCCAGAGCTAAACAGAAACCTGCAGCTATGGATATCTTCAGATACCTAAATAATAGAAATATTAACCTCACTGAAGTTTTTAACCAAGAACAAGTAGCCAATCGGCAAGACATTGATAGCTTATTTAAACATCTGAAACATAATATTGAAAAACAAATAAGAGTATGGTGGGATATAACAATTATTGAGATGTACATTACAGAGAAAATTACCCCAAGACGCTTGAGGTGGGACATCTCACCTAATGATGCGGTCAAAGATAAGGGATTGATGGAGGAGTGGTATCGATTCTTTAATGATAGCGAAACCGCGTTGCTGCGAATAATAGTAACGCGGAGACGACATAAGTTAAAGAACATAGAAGCAGAAATACTACAAATAAGAGACCAACTTATACCCTTTTTAGAATCCAGGGAATATAAAGAGAAAGAAAATAAGCTACAAGAAGCCATGGCAAAATATGATAAAGAAATACAGCAGAAAAAACAAAAAAAGTTCAGAAGAGATGTACTGGACTACAAGAACCAGCAGGTATATAAATGGCAAATAGACGACAATTATATAGAGGACAACCACAACATCTCCATGATAGATGAGTCCAGGGAAAGTTCAGTAGTAGAAGATACCACAATATGGCAAGAGACAAGACCCACAGAAATTAGAACACCACGGACAAGACCAGAAGATCTACCAGGACTGAGAACTAGAAGAGAAGGACCCAGCCCGGAACGTAGGTACTATAGAGATCAAGCTAGAGAGGAAAATAGACCACAACAACGAGATAATGCCTCAAATACATTGAGAACACCAAGGTACAGTAATAGGTATTCTCCTTTAAGAAATGAACAACACTACACGCCCTATGAAGAACCACGACATAGACGGGGTTTTTTTCCCAGGGAATACAGAGGGAGACCTCCGGCTTTCAGGGACAGAAGGTCCCCCTACAGGGGAAACCATGGTCCTCAAGGAGGACAAAAGGGATGGCAACCCTTCAGGTTCCCCATCAGGAATTGGAACAACGGAGACCCAGAACGGATGTGGAATCCGAGATTCACCAGAAACACATATATGGGCCCGAGGAACAGAATACAAGAAGACACCCAACGGGAGGAAAGAACAGACCATATATACAGACCACAGAGATGGGAAAGAGGAGAAGAGCACGCGGGAAGAGAGGAGGAATCAAGAAGAAAAAGAAGAAGAGAATATTAGGAACAGGGATTTTTAATTTAAGTGAAGCCAATTTTAATGAAGAAGAACTGAGAGTGCTGGACTTAGGCCTTAAATATGCTCCTGATAAAAATCTTGACCCCTTCTAAGTATACATAGATCTCCAGAAATTTGTAAGAAAACTTAATATCAAAAAATTTTATCTAATAAAAGGGGATAACAACAGTAATATCCAAACAAAAGGGGATCCCCCGCTATTCCAACATTCAGGACTAAGAAATAACTCAACTTTCAACCCTAATGTGCAACAAAATGAGAGTTTGACGACTTTTAAAAAAATGGTCGAACAAGACCTTAGGAAACTGAAACCGAGAAAGATAAAAACAAATATATGGAATACCATCAAAGAAATAGAGGCGAAGAAAAACATAGTCATCCGACCGGCCGATAAAGGAGGGGGCCTGGTCATATTAAATAAAAAAGACTATGAGTTAGAAATGAAGAAGTTGCTGGAGACACCTAATACATACAAGAAACTGAAGGGCAACCCAAAAACAGAATATAGAAAGAAATTGAAGACCTACGTCAAAAAAGGAGAAAAAATGGGGATTCTAACAAAAAAGGAAGCCAAATATCTAACCCCAGAGACAGCAAGAACCCCAATTATATATTATGTACCCAAGATTCACAAAGATCAACAGAACCCCCCTGGGAGACCGATAATCAGTGGCATCGATTCACTGTTCTCCAGACTAGGAGCGTATCTGGATAGCTACCTGCAACCACTAGTGAAACAAGGAAAATCGTTCCTAAGAGACAGCAAACAGCTAATTGGGGAACTAAAGAACTTCAAAATAAATGAAAATGACATTCTAGTCACTGTCGATATAAATTCCCTGTACACTAACATCGTACAGGATGACGGTCTGAATGGGGTGGAATGGGCCTTACATACATTAACAGACCTAAGGGGAATACAGATTAACTACATACTGGAGGGGTTGAAACTGGCCATGAGCCATAACTACTTTTGGCACAAAGGTGATTTCTACGCTCAGATGAAAGGAGTAGCTATGGGGGCCAAATATGCCCCCAGTGTAGCGAACCTACTTCTTAACAAATGGGAGGAGGAACAGATCTATAGCATTGAAAGAAGACATCTGAAATTATACCGGAGGTACATAGATAACATCGTTATTGTATGGGAAGGCACGGCAGAAGAACTACAGAATTTCTTTGACGAGATTAGTGGGAATGCCTATGGACTTACTTTCTCCGGAAACTGGAACAAAGAAACCGTGGATTATCTAGATCTACAATTATACAAGGACAACGGATATCTGAAAACAAGAACTTTTTTCAAAGCCACGGACAGAAATGGGTATATCCCAACCAGTAGTTGTCACCATCCACGATGGTTGGGAAACATACCTAAAGGCCAGTTCATGCGACTACATAGGAACTGCTCCAGTAAACAGGATTACGAAAAACAAACGGACATCCTAATAGATAGGTTTGCAGAAAAGGGATACAAAAGAAAGAACTTAGTGGCACTAAAATATAAGGTAGGAAATATGGATAGGAATAAACTGATAGATGAAACGACAACACAACAAAGAAGAAAAAAAACAAAAAATGGAAGTAGCCTTTTTAACAGGATTCAACAGGCAATATAGACATGCGGAAACTATAATTAAAAAATACTGGTTTATTTTACAATCCGATAAGGTCCTCAATTCTATATTGCCTAAGAAACCCGTTTTTATTTACAGGAAAGCACCAACCCTGAGAAATAAATTGGTGCATAACGCAATAGACCCTCCAAGAGAGATAAAAATAGGAAAAGGCCTAAAAGGGTTTTATAAATGTGGAAAATGCCTACCCTGCAGATCTAGCAAAAAAACTAACAAGAAGACAACAAAGTTTAGATCAACTGCCAATGATAAAGAGTTCACTATCCGAGAACTCATTACCTGCCACAGTACCCACGTCACCTACGTATTAGAGTGCCCATGTCGGAAGCAGTACGTAGGAAGAACAACCAGAGAGCTACACGTTAGGATCAGGGAACATATTAAAAACATCAAAAAAGGGTTCAATAAACATAGTGTCTCTAGGCATTTCAGAGACTATCATAATAGGGATCCAGCACATATGACATTCTATGCAATAGACAAAATCAAAGGCCATTGGAGAGGCGACAATAAAAAAACCAAGGTTTCACAAAACGAAACCAAGTGGATATTTTTGCTGGATACCCTACAGCCTATGGGTATGAATATAGACCTTGACCTTAACTGCTTCCTGACCAACTATTAACAGTAACATCAACATTGAAAACACACAGTATCGCATGTAGTTGCTTTCCAAACAACCATAAATACCAACATCAATATGGGAGACATGTATCACCATACACCTGGCCTCAGACGTATAATAAATCAGTTTTTTCCCCACAAAACATGAAGGGAATCGATACCAAAAATCTCTATTGAGAAATGTTGAAAAGTGCACCAGCGAATTCCCAAAATAAAAAGATTTAAAGGTTTTACATGCCTTTTAATAAGAGTTCTTGGATACACACGGAAAACATGCAAACAGATACGCAAGAATTGTATAACACAGATTTTAAAACCCCTCCCCCTAACATATAATTACAACATGAGGTCACTGGCTCAGACTATAGGGAATATCCATTCCCCAATTAGAGAAAAAATTCTCCTGATTTCTCCGTTTTTTCAATTTTTCTCCTTTTTTCTCCATCTGTTCAATATACATATATATTTTTTATATAGGAAAATCCTAAGTCCATTTCGGCATAGGTTCAAATTAAGTAACGAACCCAGCATAGATACTTAATATTTTCTTTCTTTTATTTTGTACATTACAGAATTAACAACCTAGCAGATTAACTAGATATAGATATATAATGTACAAATATAAATAAAACTTTTTAATAGATGACCTTACATATATAATAAGTCCCCATATAAACTTTCTCCTCCCTCTTCCCAGAACATTAGAAAATATAAATAAAAATAAAAATAAAAATTAATATATGCAAGAACAACATTTTATACAGCACACATAGTATTTTAAACACAAACGGTTTTATGCAAAAAAAAAAAAAAAATTTTTTTATTTTTATTTTTTATTTATTTTTTATTTTTTGATTTCTATTTTTCCAATTTTATGATGTCATTTTTATTTATTTTTATTACATTATAATGGTCCAGAGTAGCGGCTTATATGCCGATGTTTCTTATATAAATATTCTGGTTTTATGCATAGTAATAAATTTGTTATAACCTTTTTATAATATGCGGTATACCTATTACCATGTACCTGTTTTTAATCAGCAAATTCGGAGTGGGATTATCTTAAAAGTGAAACTAAGGTAAATTGGCTGCAAGATAATCTACCTTATGGTCTCCTGTGTCCATAAAAATCATAGGCAAAATGGCCGCCGGTATTTGGAGAGTATGCACACAGAGACAATAGACATGGTCTACTGTCTGCTAAAATCTCAGGTAAAATGGCCGCCGAGTAGTTAAACTAAAATAAACTGCCCCTTTGACACACAGGACTTCGGTCTGCAGAATATAGACAAAATGGCCGCGGGCATACTTCCGATCCGCGGAACCACAGGAAAATGGATGCCAGACGAAAATTAGCAAGGGGACACCGCACACTATATAAGGGTGGGAAGACACAGTATAGGTCACGCTCCCGTAGACGTCCTTACGACGAAACGCGTAGGGCGTGGCCTAAATCTGTGCTTCCCATTTTCATCTACTCGCCAGCGCTGAGGACTAATCGTGACTTTTTTACTATTTCGCTTGATTTGTATTGGGAAATTGTGAGTACCTATCCATTTGTCTAATAAATTTTTAAAAAAAACGTTTTTACGCTATGGGCACTCCTTCTCTCTTTTTATATGAAACATCATGATCCTGAGTCTGCCAGTGATTGCCGTACAGTGGCGCAAAACTGTAACCGCCTGATACCCCTGTAGGGGTGAAGGGATCCGGTGAGTGGCTGCACTTTCAGAGCAAGGATTGTAAAGCACTGAAGGAGCACAAATATCACATTATATGCACCAAGATATTGCACAAGATATTGCACAAGATATTATACCAATAAGAATCTAAATGAATTTGACACAATAAGGACTTTCTTTGAACTTTGCTAGCACGTGTGCACTTTATTAGGAGTATTTAAATAGATCTCCCACACCTCTTTCCTTCCCCCCTTTTCACCTTCACCCCTTCCTTCCCCTCCCCACCCTCCCCCCCCCCCCCACACATCCTTTATGTTATTCGGAATATACATTACCTGATATGGGATTTGAAAAGATTATTATATTTATGTGTTTATAGCCTGTTTTTTTTTTTATTATATAGTTTGTTCACAATTGCAAAAAAATTTTTTTAAGGATACCAATATTTGATACGTGCAGGTTTGGTTTATATTTAGGAAATCACATTTATATGCCTTGCCTTGAATGAAAGACATTTAGTGTAGACAGGAATACAAGATTTAGTTAAAGGAACAGCGCCAGACCCTTCCATTACATTAACCAGGGGTAATGCAGAGGGATGGTCAGGCAAGCCAAGAGGGTCTGATGCAGGCAGATAGCAGGATCGTCAAACAGGAAGCCGGGTCAGATAACAGGATACACAGATCAGATCGGGTAACACTCACAGAACGCTGTAGAGCAGACAGCGGGGATGGAGTGTGACAGGCAGGTTTAAATAGCCCGCCTGACACCAGCGGGAGTGCGCGCGCGCGTGCCTGCACCCGTGAACGCGCGCACATGCGCAATGGGACCCGTGGCCGGGTTCCCGCGCGCCTGGGATGCCGGTTACTGGCAGGATCTTCATGACATTGCCCCCCCCAAGGGGCAGCCTCCGGATGCCCCTTTGAAAAAATTTCTCTGGATGAGCTGTTTTAAAGGCTCGTAACAGGTCTTCAGCATGAATATTATCCTCTGGTTCCCAAGAATTCTCCTCTGGGCCAAACCCCTTCCATTTTATTAAGAATTGATTTTGGTTACCTCTTTTCCTGTGGTCCATGATAGCCTCCACCTCGAATTCCTCTTCCCCATCTACCAGGATTGGATCAGGAGGATCCGTACTTCGACCTGGAAATGGGTTGGTAATAGATGGTTTAAGCAAGGACACGTGAAAAACTGGATGTACCTTTAGTGAATCCGGGAGTTCAAGTTCATATGCAACTTCATTAATTCTCCGTTTAACAGGGAATGGTCCAAGAAATTTGGGACCCAATTTCTTGGAAGGGCAGGCCATCCTGAGGTTTATGGTGGACAACCATACCTGATCCCCAGGTGCAAGTAAGAGCTCACCTCGCCTCTTTTTATCGAAGGTTGCTTTGTTGTATTCCTGAGTTCTGATCATGGTGTCCTGTAAAACTTGGTTGTTAGAGGTAAAGAAATCCAATTTCTCCTGGACTGCGGGTACTGTGCATTCTGGAAGAGAATTTGGTAAAAATGAGGGGTGGAAACCATAATTCGCAAAAAACTGAGTTTGCTTGATAGCAGAATGAATCGAATTGTTATAAGCAAATTCGGCCAATGGTAAAACAGCAATCCAATTATCTTGGGCAAAGGAAGAAAAACAGCGCAAATATTGTTCAAGGGTCTGGTTTGTTCTGTTTGCCCATTAGTCTGGGGGTGATAAGCTGATGAAAATGAGAGTTCAATGTCCAAGGTTTTACACAGAGCCCTCCAGAATCGAGAGGTAAATTGTACCCCTCGATCTGAAACGATATTAACTGGTACCCCATGGAGCCTGACGACCTCTTTAATGAATGCTTGTGCTGTTTCTGTAGCAGAAGGGGTACCCTTCATTGGGACAAAGTGCACCATCTTCGACAACCGGTCCACTATGACAAAGATTGAAGTGAAGCCCCCGGCCGGGGGTAATTCTACAATAAAATCTATACAGAGCATTTTCCAGGGTCTATCTGGGACAGGCAAGGGTTTTAGTGGACCCCATGCCTTTGTTTTGTGCCCTTTGTTCCTAAGGCAGGTGGTACAGGACTCTACAAATGCTTTACAATCTTTGTGCAGCTGAGGCCACCAGAAGGTGCGCTGAACCAAATCAGTGGTCTTAGCCACACCGAAATGCCCAGCCAGCGCATGATCGTGACAAAGCTCTAGTACTGGAACTCGTAGTGTTTCAGGTATAAAGATCCTACCTTCATGCCACAATAACCCATCCTTAACCTGGAGCTCTGTCTTCATGGAAGATTCTATTCCCGCGGAGGCCTGCTTAATCTGGGAAAGCAGGTCTCCCTGAGGTAGAAGAAAGTTCCCCGGAGACAAAATGGTGTCTGGAGGGGAAATCTCTTGAGGTTTGTGAAACATTCTAGACAGAGCGTCAGGTTTGGTATTCTTGGAGCCAGGACGGTAAGTGACATGGAAGGAGAACCTGGAGAAAAAGAGAGCCCACCTGGCCTGACGTGGTTTCAACCTCTTTGCAGACCTCAAATACTCCAGGTTCTTATGATCAGTAAAGATTAAAACTGGATGAGCGGCACCCTCCAACAGATAGCGCCACTCCTCTAATGCTGACTTGATTGCCAGCAACTCTCTGTCACCCACATCATAATTTCTCTCTGCCGTGGATAATTTACGAGAAAAGAAGGCCACAGGGTGCAGCAGGGCCTTGGTTCCCTGTCTTTGGGACAATACTGCTCCTACAGCAATTTCAGATACATCCACTTCTAGAATAAATGGCAGAGAGGAATCTGGATACTTAAGTACAGAGGCGGAGGTGAAAAGGCCCTTGAGAGTCTCAAAAGCCTTTTGAGCCTCGGCCGACCAATGGAAACGTGTACCCTGTTTGGTAAGTTGTGTGATGGGTGCAATGATGGCTGAGAACCCCTTAATAAATTTGCGGTAAAAATTAGCGAATCCAACGAATCGCTGGATTCCTTTTTTATCAGTCGGGATTGGCCAATCTAGTACAGCCGTGACCTTCTGGGGGTCCATCTTAATGCCCTTACTGGAAATGACTAACCCTAAAAATGGAATACTTTCCTGTTCGAATTCACATTTTTCAGCCTTTGCATATAGACCGTGTTGTCGAAGTCGGCCCAATACACTTTTGACGTGCCTGCGATGGGATTCAAGGGAACAAGAGAAAATTAATATGTCGTCTAAATAGACGATGACAAACAGGTCTAGAAAGTCACGTAACACATCATTAATAAAGTATTGAAATGTAGCAGGGGCATTACACAGGCCGAAAGGCATCACGAGGTACTCAAAATGTCCATAACGGGTACGAAAAGCGGTCTTCCATTCGTCTCCATCCCTAATACGAACTAGATTGTAGGTCCCACGGAGATCAAGTTTGGTGAATATGGTAGCCGTCCCCAGTCTCTGAAACAACTCTGGTACTAAGGGGAGAGGGTACCGATTCTTCACAGTAATCTTGTTTAGTTCGCGGTAATCCACACACGGTCTGAGGGTTTTATCTTTTTTCTGCACGAAGAAGATGCCAGCACCTGCGGGGGACGTGGATGGACGAATGAAACCTCTTTTGAGGTTTTCGTCAATGTATTCCTTCAATGCCCCTTGCTCCACCTCAGTCAGGGGAAATATTCTTCCAAAAGGAATTTCAGCACCAGGAAGTAACTCAATGGGACAGTCATAGGCCCGGTGAGGGGGTAACACCTCTGCCCTCTGTTTACTAAATACGTCCAGGAAATCATGATAGGCGGAAGGAATGGATTGAAGTAGACTAGGATCTGTATCTAGGCATAACAGAGTAGAGTTCTCCTGGATGTTCTGGGTTCTGCAAAACTGTTGGCAGTAAGGAGAGGGAAAGGTCACCTCACCCGTGGTCCAATTTATGTCCAGATTATGGGCCTGTAACCATGGCATGCCGAGTATTATGGGGAACAAGGGTGAAGCGATAATGTCCAGGCGCAGCTGTTCCTGATGGGCGTTGGAAATGAAAACTGGTATTGGCATAGTCTCTTGGGTGACAGGCCCAGACTTGATAGCGGTCCCATCAGCTAGATGGATAGAGAGTCCATGGGCTTTAGGTGACAAAGGTATTTGGTGTTGGATAGCAAAACGAGAATCCATGAAACAGCTGCAAGCTCCTGAGTCAATAATGGCGGTGATTTGTAGATCCCTCCCTGGAAGCTGTAGCAGAAGAGGAAGAGCAAGGTGAGTGGAATTTTTAACCGGAGGTGTCACATAGTCAGTAGATAGGGATAAACACTTACGGAGTTTGAGGGGACAGTTCCTGACATAGTACCTGGGTTCCCCACAATACAGGCACAAGTTATTTGCTCGACGACGTTGACGTTCCTCTGGGGTGAGTGAAGGCCGCAGGACTCCTAATTGCATTGGCTCAGGTAAGTTAAGCGTGGAGGTAGGTGGTGTTGATGATGGGTGATGAGGAATCTTAGGGGTAACCCAAGTTGGACGAGAAGACCCCATAGCTTTCTCAGACCTGCGCTCTCATAGGCGTCGATCGATCTGGATAGCTAAATCGATTAAAGCATTTAAAGTCTGTGGTGTACCCACCCTGGCCAGTTCATCCTTCAGAGGATCAGAAAGTCCCAACCGGAATTGATAACGGAGAGCCGCATCGTTCCAGTTAGTGTCCGCACTCCACTTCCTGAATTCAGCCACATAATCCTCTGCTGCTCTGCGACCTTGTTGAAGGGTGTGTAGGGCCGCCTCTGCAGTTACAGATAGCTGGGGGTCATCATATAACTGGCCTAGTGCGTCAAAGAAAGTGGAGAGGTTGGTCAGGGATATGTCCTTTCGCTCTAAGAGGCGATGGGCCCAGGTTTGGGGGTCACCAGAGAGTAGAGAAATTACGTAGACCACCTTTGTAGCCTCCAGGGAAAAGGTACGTGGCTGAAGAGCAAAAAATAGTTCGCAGGAGTTGCGGAAGGCTCTGAACTTATGGCGATTTCCAAAGAAACGTTCAGGTGTGGGAACCTTAGGTTCCGGAGGAAGCATCACCACCGTTGAGGAAGGCCCAACTGAAGGAGTAGGAGCAGCGGAAGCTCCCTGGGCCCCAATGGGGTTAGACAGGGTTAACACTCGTTCCTCCAGTCTGGTGTATCCTTGTTGCAGATTTTTGACTGCTTCAGTCAATCCTGCCAGGTGTGCACAGAGTTCCTCCATGGGAGACTTTCCCTGCTCAGGCTCAGACATGGCTGTCTGCTACTGTCACGTACCTGGTAGGTTGTGAGCCTGAAGTGCAGGAAAAGACCTCCCTTACAGCTCCCACTCCCGTTCCCCTGGAATGGAGACAGAGGGCCAGGAGTGAAGAGTGGTATGGGTGCCTGGCAGGATCTACAGTTGCTGGAAGTCCAGTAGTGGTGGCACCCTCTGGAATCAGTAGACTGAGATGTAGACCGAGGACAGATACTGGAATGCAGGACTGGAATAAGGAACAATAGCAGGTAATAGCAGACTGGAAGCTGGACTGGAACACAGCAGAAGATAGCCTGGAACGCTGGACTGGAACACAGCAGAAGATAGCCTGGAACGCTGGACTGGAACACAGCAGAAGATAGCCTGGAACGCTGGACTGGAACCAGGAACAACAGCAGGTAATAGCAGACTGGAAGCTGGACTGGAACCAGGAACAACAGCAGGTAATGGCAGACTAGAAGCTGGTGAACACAGCGGAGGGTCAACAAGCCGGAGGTCAGTAACGTTCGGACAGCAGAGGTACCAGGGGTAATGCAGAGGGATGGTCAGGCAAGCCAAGAGGGTCTGATGCAGGCAGATAGCAGGATCGTCAAACAGGAAGCCGGGTCAGATAACAGGATACACAGATCAGATCGGGTAACACTCACAGAACGCTGTAGAGCAGACAGCGGGGATGGAGTGTGACAGGTAGGTTTAAATAGCCCGCCTGACACCAGCGGGAGTGCGCGCACGCGTGCCCGTGCGTGACCGCACCCGTGAACGCGCGCACATGCGCAATGGGACCCGTGGCCGGGTTCCCGTGCGCCTGGGATGCCGGTTACTGGCAGGATCTTCATGACACATACATTACTTAAGGTTTCCCTGGGCCCCCGTTTTAAAAATGGAAAGCATTTGATCACACTCATTTTGGTGGGATCAAATGCTTTTAAGGGCAGATGAGAGTTCTGGGGTCTCCATAAGGAGTATCTGTCACTGCCTATTATTGTCACATGGCATGTTTACATTTTTTTGTGACAGCAATAAAAGTGATTAAAAAAATGTAATCAAATTTAAAGTGACAGTGTAAAAGAAAAATAAATAATGTAAACATTTAAAGCACCCCAATCCTGCATGCTCATGCGCAAAGGCAAATGAAGGCTTCGGTTCTGCACACATGCAAGCAACAATCAACTCACACATTTGAGGTATCACTACGAATGTCAGATCACGGACAATAATTCTAGCACCGGACCTCCTGTGTATACCTAAAGTGGTAACCTGTAAAGGCATTTAAAGCGTTCCCTATGGCTAATAACATTTACACCGTTTGTTGTCGTTGCACAGGCATGCACAATTTTAAAGCATGACATGTTTGGTATCTATTTACTCTGCGTAACATTATCTTTTATATTTTATCAAGAATATGGTTATGTATTTTTTTTGCATTAAAATTAAAAAGGGGTATCTTTTCCCCAAAAATTGCATTTGAAAACCTGCCATGCAAGTACCATGTGACATAAAATATTGTAACACTCAGCAATTTATTCTCTAGTGCCTCTGGTTTAAAAAAAATAGATAATGTTTGAGGCTGGGTTCAAACTGCACACCAGAGTGGCTCATAGCAGGGGTCCGGTGCGTCCCCATTCACCGCTTCAGGTCCGATTTCAGCCCAAATTTTTGGCTGAATTCGGACCTGAAATGGACCAGAAGACACACAGGACATGTGAACAAGCTCCATAGAGAGCCAGTCAAAGTCTTCTGCTATGGGAATTAGATGTGGGAAATCCCACACCCGATTTGCAACAGTGTAAACACAACCGGAGGGTTCTAAAACTTTCTAGCAAAAAAAATAGATAAAAAATGTAAAGTTTAGGTCGCCATAAAACCCCTTTTGTTTTCAAAAGCCCCAGACATTCCTAAAAGCACCTCTACCTAATAAAAATCAACCCTTCATATTGTCCATCCTAGTAAAAACTATTTTCAATTGTAATAAGGGACAATCAAAAATTGTGTAATTGTGATATTCTCCCCATAATCTCCTTGTAGAAAAACAATTATACCCATATTCTTATCAGAAATTGGTTAACTATGTTACTAGGTATGCTTAACTATGGCATTCCACCCATGAAGAAAAATAATTATGTGGGTATTCTTCTCATAAATAGGTTAAATATGTTAATTGTTAGGCGTAAACATGATATTCCACCCATAATCCCCCTAAAAAACAATAACTTTACCCCTATTATGAGAAACAGTTCAAATGTATTACATAGAATGTGTAGCCATGATATTCCACCCATAATCCCCATGTAGAAAAATAATTATATGCATATTCATATCAGAAATAGGTTTAATATAGTCCTATGCATGTTTAACTACAATAGTTCACCCATCATCCCCATGTAGAAAAATAATTATATGCACATTCTCAAAAGAAATAGGTTAAATATGTTCCTATGTATAACTACAATATTCAACCCATAATCCCCACGTAGAACAATAATTATATGCATATTCTTATCAGAAATATTTTGAATATGTTCCTATGTATGTTTAACTACAATAGTCTCAAAAGAAATAGGTCAAATATGTTCCTATGTACAGTATGTTTAACTACAATATTCAACCTATAATCCCCATGTAGAAAAATAATTATATGCATATTCTTATTAGAAATGGGTTATATATGTTCCTATGTATGTTTAACTGCAATATTCCACCCATAATCCCCATTTAGTAAAATAATTATATGCATATTCATATCAGAAATAGGTTAAATATGTTCCTGTGTATGTTTAACTACAATATTCCACCCATCATCCCCATGTAGAAAAATAATTATATGCACATTCTCAAAAGAAATACTGTATTTATTGGCGTATAACACGCACTTTTTCACCCTGAAAATCGGGTGCAAATAGTGTGTGCGTGTTATACGCCGATGCTGCAATTTGGGCTGCCTAGGAGAGAATGGGGAGGGGGGCAGGACGAGCGCCATAAGATTACATACAGCGAGAATCTCCTGTTTACTCAGCGGCGTCTATAATAGGAAGTCCCGTCTCCCGGGCCGGCATTGGACCAGTGTTCTGTCTATCATAGAAGTCGGTCCAGGAGGCGGGACTTTGTATTAAAGAGGCCGCCGAGTAAAGAGGAGATTCTCACTGTATGTAATCTGACGGCGCTCGTCCCACCTCCCTGTCCCCTCTGAGGCAGCAGTAATCTGAGGTGAGGCTGCAGCTGGGCATTGATCAGGCTGCATATGGGCACTGATCAAGCTGCATTGATGGGAGATTGTGAGGCTGTAGATGGGCATTGATCAAGCTGCATTGATGGGAAATTGTGAGGCTGTAGATGGGCACTGATCAAGCTGCATTGATGGGCAATTGTAAGGCTGCAGATGGACATTGATCAAGCTGCATTGATGGGCGTATGTGAGGCTGCAGATGGCATTGATCAGGCTGCAGATGGGCGATGGTGAGGCTGCATTGATGGTCACTGACCCTTATTTTGCTTCTAAGTTCTTTATTTAAAATTTGAGTTTTTTTCCCTGAAACTCCCCTCCTAAAATGAAGGTGTGCGTTATGTGCTGATAAATACGGTAGGTTAAATATGTTCCTATGTACAGTATGTTTAACTACAATATTCCACCCATAATCCCCATGTAGAAAAATAATTATATGCATATTCATATCAAAAATAGGTTTAATATATTCCTATGTATGTTTAACTACAATATTCCATCCATAATCCCCATGTAGAAAAATAATTATATGCACATTCTCAAAAGAAATAAGTTAAATATGTTCCTATGTATGTTTAGCTACAATATTCAACCCATCATCCCCATGTAGAAAAATAATTATATGTATATTATTATCAAAAATGGGTTAAATATTTTCATTGTCAGGTGTTAACATGATATTCCTCCCGCCCATAAACCCCATGAGAAATAATAATTCTACCCATATTCCCATCAAAAACAGGTCAAATGTAATTTTTCCATCACTTCTGTATAATTTACAATGATTCTGTTGTACATATATATATATATATATATATATATATATATATATATATATATATATATATATATATATATATATATATATATATATATATATATATATATAAGCAAGTGAACAGTTAAACATTAGCAACTGCTTCTTGCAACATTATTTTGTGAAACAACAGTGTCATTACCATATATATGTGTATAAAGTACACTGACATCTAGTGAGAGTTCTCAGTATTGCAGCCAATAATCCAATCATCCCAATATGCAGTTTAGTACGTCCCCAAAAATGACTTCTACTACAGGGCGACTTCGTCTGATAAATACACTGCTACTGGCAGAACGAATATACATATTATATATGATAACTCTACAACTATAACACATACATAATGTACAGTCTCCGTGTAAACATGAGGTAATACACATGAGGTAACCATAGTCCCTCATAACGCGCACCCATACACCGGAAATGACGAACACAAGACCAGGAAGTGTCGCCACGTCTCGCGATATCTGCCGCTGAACGAACGAGATCTCTCTTTTCCCCCAAGGCTCCTGACAAGATGGTGGGTGCTGGTCCGTGTGTGTGAATTGGAATCCGCTTCCATCCTCCGTGTGGGGCGGTGCGGTAGCGGTTGTGTTCGCCGGTGGCGGCGTAGTGGTGTGCCGTGTTGTGCGGTGTGTGGTTATGGGAGGTATTTGTGAAGGGAGCGGCTGTTTGGAGGAGATAGTAACGGCTGGGCCTCTGTGCCGGTTAGTTGAGGCGTGCGGCTCTCGGGTGTTGTGGACGGCGGCCTCTATAGTGCGGTGTATAGCGGGCGGTGTGGGGGCTCTGCACTCAGCTGCATGTAGCCGGACAGGAGGCAGTGAGGCCGCTCTCTGATACAGACCATAGTGGGAAGATCTCAACCGGGTTATTAGGTTCTGATATGACATCTCACTATGTATGGACACTGATCACCTGATTCCCCTTAGCAGGCAGCCAACACGCTGTATAAATAGTACTATAAGGCTTCACCAACTGAGATTCATCTTGTACCTAAGTCTGGCCATACACTATACAATCTGATCGTGTTGTCCTTCTTTAGATCTACCATGAACTGTGGAATACAAGGACCTTCCTGATTTGTTGCTGATCAGATTGTTTAGGTTTATCCTCCATACTTGATGGTAGATCTAAAGGTGATGGCTTAGTTTATTTCAGATACTTATTGTGCCATCATTTTACCCAATGCTTTATGTATATATTGTACATTTTTGTGCCTTATGCTTACCGCACATTACAATCTCCTACATGGATCATAATTCAGCTGGTTCAACAAGGTCCAGCTGAATTTTGACCCATCAATGGCTTCTGTGACTGAACAGAAATTGATCTACCAAGTGACTTCTGTACAACCTCCCTGTTGGATTTTCCCTGCTCAATCAGTGCTACTCAGTGTATTCTGATGGCAGAAGTCTACCTCCTGTCAGAATATGATCGCTCAACAGGGAGGATTCCCTCATCCACATAGTATACAGATGGGGGATCCAGGTAAAAAAAAATGTATAGCATTTTAAGGACGTAAGATTTGTTGGACTTTATAAATGCTATCAGAATAATATATATATCTATCTCATTTTCACACACACCCCAGGAGCGGGTACTCCCCACAAAAAAAGTGCCAAATGAGGCAGACAAGCGGAGCTTCCTCTTTTGGGTGGAGCTCCACTTTAATGTTCTCATCTGATGTTACGATTTTATGGTGAGTTGGTGACCCTCGCGTGTACGTCAGCCGGCTTCCGTCAAAGGCATGACTGAAAAGTCATGCACTGACCGGACTATTGTGGGTGGGGGGTTCTATCCCCTGTCACTACACAGTAGCACAACAGAGGAGATCGCTATACTAACATCGCATGGTTAGTACAGCAGCTTCTCCGGAGCTTTTTTTTTTTTTTTTTTTTCCCCTTCTTTCTTCAGCCCTGCTGGGTTGAACGGGAAAAACTACTAGTGTGTACACGGAATTGTTTGAGTGATATGGATGTAGGAATCTTCCTCCTGATGTGCTATTGTATTCTGGCAGCAGGGACTCCCCTGCCCTGTCAGAATACACTGGTCAGTGCTGCAGCAGTTGATCAATACCTTTCCCAGCAGGACCATTTGGCAGAAGCCAGTCTTAATGATCAGCTTCTGTTGAACAAAAGGAGCTAAAGATGGATCAAAAGTCAGCCGGTTCCTGCTAAACTTGCTGAATTTTGATCAAAACGTTTGCACATTTGATAAAGTAAGGAAAGGTTAGGACCATAGTCAGCCCTACTAGGAAGACCCTCTTTGTTTTGGTGAGCATTGGGA